>NC_060185.1:55079201-55412951 GCF_021184085.1 Oncorhynchus gorbuscha
TGGGGGGGAGGGGGGGGGGGTGAAGCACCTGACCTAACCCTTCCACTGTTGCATGTACTCTGAGCAGTGGAGCTGGGGCAAATAGTTTCAAGGGCATCCAGTAGCCATTTCCTGCAGTCAAATGACCTAGTGGCCTCATGGGTGGAATGTTAATTAATATTTTTCATTATTTCACAGTTAATGAAAAACGTTTTCTTTATTTTACACTGAAAATCCGGTGTTTCTATACTGACCAAACATATAAACGCAACATGCAACAATTTCAACCATTTTACTGAGTTACAGTTCATAGGAAACCAGTCAATTGAAAAAAATAAATGAGTCCCTAATCTATGGATTTCACATGAGTTTGCAGGGGAACAACCATGGGTGGGCCTGGAAGTGTAACGTTGTTCGTCTGTTGAATGAAGAAAGTCGGACCGAAATGCAGCGTGTAGGTTGCTCATGACTTTAATGAACAGAATAGCGGTACATGAAATAACTGAAATACAAAAACAACAGAACGGAACGTGAAACTAATTACAGCCTATCTGGTGACAACAACACAGAGACAGGAACAAACACCCACAAAATACAAAGCGAAAGTCAGGCTGCCTAAATATGGTTCCCAATCAGAGACAACGCGAAGCACCTGACTCCAATTGAGAATCGCCTCAGGCAGCCAAGCCTATACAACACCCCTAATTAGCCGCGATCCCAAATACTACAAACCCCAATACGAAAAACAACATATAAACCCATGTCACACCCTGGCCTACCCAAACATATAACAAAAACACAAAATACAACCCCCCCCCCCTAAGGTGCGGACTCCCGGACGCACCTCAAGAGCATAGGGAGGGTCCGGGTGGGCGTCTGTCCATGGTGGCGGTTCTGGCTCGGGACGTGGACCCCACTCCATAAATGTCCTATTTCCTCCTCTTCGCGTCCTGGGATAATCCACCTTCTCCGCCGACCATGGCCTAATAGTCCCCACCCAGATCCCCACATAACTGAGGAGCAGCTCGTGACAGAGGGGCAGCTCTGGACAGAGGGGCAGCTCGGGACAGAGGGGCAGCTCGGGACAGAGGGGCATCTCGGGACAGAGGGGCATCTCGGGACAGAGGTGCAGCCCGGGACTGAGGGGCAGCCCGGGACAGAGGGGCAGCTCAGGACCGAAGCAGCCCGGGACTGAGGGGAAGCCCGGTACTGAGGGGAAGCCCGGTACTGAGGGGAAGCCCAGTACTGAGAGGAAGCCCAGTACTGAGAGGAAGCTCAGGCAGGTAGTAGGCTCCGGTAAATCCTGGCTGGCTGGTGGAACTGGAAGAGTCAGGTTGTCTGGCAGATCTGGAAGAGACTGGTTGTCTGGCGGCGCTGGGTAGACTGGCAGTGCTGGGCAGACTGGTGGCGCCGGGCAGACTGGCGGCGCTGGGCAGACTGGCGGCGCTGGGCAGACTGGTGGCGCTGGGCAGACTGGCGGCGCTGGGCAGACTGGTGGCGCTGGGCAGACTGGGAGCACTGGCCGCGCTGGGCAGACTGGGAGCACTGGCCGCGCTGGGCAGACTGGGAGCACTGGCCGCGCTGGGCAGACTGGGAGCACTGGCCACGCTGGGCAGACTGGGAGCACTGGCCGCGCTGGGCAGACTGGGAGCACTGGCCGCGCTGGGCAGACTGGAGACTCCGGCAGCGCAGGAGAGGAGGAAGGCTCTGGCTGTGCTAAACAGGCGGGAGACTCCAACAGCGCAGGAGAGGAGAAAAGCGCTGGCTGCGCTGAACAGGCGAGGTGCACTGGAGGCCTGGTGCGTGGTGCTGGAACTGGTGGTACTGGCGCGAGGACACGCACAGGAAGCCTGGTGCGGGGAGCTGCTACCGGATGACTGGTGTGTAGAGGTAGACCGGATAGACCGGACCGTGCAGGCGCACTGGAGCTCTTGAGCACCGAGCCTGCCCAAGCTTACCTGGCTCGATGCCCACTCTAGCCCGGCCAATAGGAAGAGCTGGTATGTGCTGCACCTGGCTCTGCACCCGCACTGGAAACACCGTGCACTCCATAGCATAAACACGGTGCCTGCCCGGTCTCTCTAGCCCAACGGTGAGCACAGGGAGTTTGCGCAGGTCTCCTACCTGGCATAACTATTTTCCCTTCTAGCCCCTCCCCAATAATTTTTTGGGGCTGCTTTTCCGGCTTCCAACCGCGTCGCCGTGCAGCCTCCTCATACCTGCGCCTCTCCGCTTTATCCGCATCTATTTCTTCCTTGAGACGGCGATATTCTCCCGGCTGCGCCCAGGGTCCTTTACTGTCTAATTCCTCCTCCCATGTCCAATTCTCCAAGTGGTGCAGCCTCTCCCACTGCAACTGCTCTTCACGATTAACAGGGAGAGTAGGCTCAGGTCTGACTCCTGACTCAGCCACTCTCTCTCTGCGCTCTCCCCTAATAAATATTTGGGGGTTACTTTCGGTATTCGCTCTGCGTCGCCGTGTTTTCCTTTTCGACTCCATTCGTCTATAGCCCTCTTCGCATTGCTGCAGGGAATCCCAGGCGGCCTCCTGCACTCGCTCTGGGTCGGCCGCCCACCTGTCGATTTCTTCCCACGTCGTATACTCCATGCCTCTACAGTCCATAACGTCCTCCTTTAGCTCCTGCCAGTTTACACACTGCTCGGTCAGTGAACGGTGGTTGTTTCTGTAACGGCGTTCGTCTGTTGAATGAAGAAAGTCGGACCGAAATGCAGCGTGTAGGTTGCTCATGACTTTAATGAACAGAATAGCGGTACATGAAATAACTGAAATACAAAAACAACAGAACGGAACGTGAAACTAATTACAGCCTATCTGGTGACAAAACACAGAGACAGGAACAAACACCCACAAAATACAAAGCGAAAGTCAGGCTGCCTAAATACGGTTCCCAATCAGAGACAACGCGAAGCACCTGACTCCAATTGAGAATCGCCTCAGGCAGCCAAGCCTATACAACACCCCTAATTAGCCGCGATCCCAAATACTACAAACCACAATACGAAAAACAACATATAAACCCATGTCACACCCTGGCCTACCCAAACATATAACAAAAACACAAAATACAATGACCAAGGCGTGACAGGAAGGGCATAGGCCCACCCACTGGGGAGCCAGGCCCTGAAAATCAGAATGAGTTTTCCCCCAAAAGGGCTTTATCACAGATAGAAATACTCCTCAGTTTTATCAGCTGTCCGGGTGGCTGGTCTCAGACGATCCCGACAGGTGAAGAAGCCAGATGTGGAGGACCTGGGCTTGCATGGCTACACGTGATCTGCAGTTGAGGCTGGTTGGATGAAATGCTCACCAACAGGGATGTAAATAAATGTGTGCGCAACATTTCTGGGATATTTGATTTCAGCTCATGAAACCAACACTTTAAATGTTGCATTTCTATTTTTGTTCAGTATATGTCAAACGGTTTTGTTATATTCAGACTTCTGTGATGCTTATAAAAAAGTGTAATATTGGGATGCAAACTCAAAATTGAATGAATTTCAACTATATATCTGACTTGGTACAGGTGTCTTCTTTTTTTCAAGCCCATAGATTTGTTTTAGACTCCATGAAACACTCTACAGTAAAAGGTTAACTTAATTGTCATTGACGGTCTGGTATCTGGCAGTGGCGTGTATTCATGGACACCAAAACAAGCCAGGTTTCCCCCAGAAATGTACCCCAAAATATATACAGTGCCTTGCGAAAGTATTCGGTCCCCTTGAACTTTGCGACCTTTTGCCACATTTCAGGCTTCAAACATAAAGATATAAAACTGTATTTTTTTGTGAAGAATCAACAACAAGTGGGACACAGTCATGAAGTGGAACGACATTTATTGGATATTTCAAACTTTTTTAACAAATCAAAAACGGAAAAATTGGGCGTGCCAAATTATTCAGCCCCTTTACTTTCAGTGCAGCAAACTCTCTCCAGAAGTTCAGTGAGGTTCTCTGAATGATCCAATGTTGACCTAAATGACTAATGATGATAAATACAATCCACCTGTGTGTAATCATGTCTCCGTATAAATGCACCTGCACTGTGATAGTCTCAGAGGTCCGTTAAAAGCGCAGAGAGCATCATGAAGAACAAGGAATACACCAGGCAGGTCCGCGATACTGTTGTGAAGTTTAAAGCCGAATTTGGATACAAACAGATTTCCCAAGCTTTAAACATCCCAAGGAGCACTGTGCAAGCGATAATATTGAAATGGAAGGAGTATCAGACCACTGCAAATCTACCAAGACCTGGCCGTCCTTCTAAACTTTCAGCTCATACAAGGAGAAGACTGATCAGAGATGCAGCCAAGAGGCACATGATCACTCTGGATGAACTGCAGAGATCTACAGCTGAGGTGGGAGACTCTGTCCATAGGACAACAATCAGTCGTATATTGCACAAATCTGGCCTTTATGGAAGAGTGGCAAGACGAAAGCCATTTCTTAAAGATATCCATAAAAATAGTTGTTTAAAAGTTTGCCACAAGCCACCTGGGAGACACACCAAACATGTGGAAGAAGGTGCTCTGGTCAGATGAAACCAAAATTGAACTTTTTGGCAACAATGCAAAACATTATGTTTGGCGTAAAAGCAACACAGCACATCACCCTGAACACACCATCCCCACTGTCAAACATGGTGGTGGCAGCATCATGGTTTGGGCCTGCTTTTCTACAGCAGGGACAGGGAAGATGGTTCAAATTGATGGGAAGATGGATGGAGCCAAATACAGGACCATTCTGGAAGAAAACCTGATGGAGTCTGCAAAATACCTGAGACTGGGACGGAGATTTGTCTTCCAACAAGACAATGATCAAAACATAAAGCAAAATCTACAATGGAATGGTTTAAAAATAAACATATCCAGGTGTTAGAATGGCCAAGTCAAAGTCCAGACCTGAATCCAATCGAGAATCTGTGGAAAGAACTGAAAACTGCTGTTCTCACAAATGCTCTCCATCCAACCTCACTGAACTCGAGCTGTTTTGCAAGGAGGCATGGGAAAAAAATGTCAGTCTCTCGATGTGCAAAACTGATAGAGACACATACCCCAAGCGACTTACAGCTGTAATCGTATGAAAAAAATGTATAAAAAATTGCCAATCAGCGTGTTGAGCTAAACTGAGCGAGCTCAACTGTGAATGGTCCTGGCGGGAAAAAAAAGTGTCAAGGGAATCCAGCTTGGATTTCACGTGTCACCTATCAAATCGCTTTGAGAGCATACCTCATCAACAGAAACAACTTGAATTGTTGCATCTACAGTCATGGCCAAAAGTTTTGAGAATGACACAAATATTAATTTCCACAAAGTTTGCTGCTTCAGTGTCTTTAAATATTGTTGTCAGATGTTACTATGTAATACTGAAGTATAATTACAAGGATTTCAGCATTTCAAGTGTCAAAGGCTTTTATTGATAATTAGTTGATGCAAAGAGTCCATATTTGCAGTGTTGACCCTTCTTTTTCAAGACCTCTGCAATACACCCTGGCAGGCTGTCAATTAATTTCTGTGTCACATCCTAACTGATGGCAGCCCATTCTTGCATAATCAATGTTTGGAGTTTGTCAGAATTTGTGTGTTTTTTTGTTGTCCACCCGCCTCTTGAGGATTGACCACAAGCTCTCAATGGGATTAAGGTCTGGGGAGTTTCCTGGCCATGGACCCAAAATATCAATGTTTTGTTCCTCGAGCCGATAAGTTATCACTTTTGCCTTATGGAAAGGTGCTCCATAATGCTGGAAAAGTCATTTTACGTCACCAAACTGTACCTGGATGGTTGGGAGAAGTTGCTCTCGGAGGATGTGTTGGTACCATTCTTTATTCATGGCTGTGTTCTTGTGAGTGAGCCCACCCACTTGGCTGAGAAGCAACCCCACACATGAATGGTCTCAGGATGCTGTACTGTTGGCATGACACAGGACTGATGGTAGCACTCACCATGTCTTCTCCGGGCAAGCTTTGTTCCGGATGCTCCAAACAATCAGAAAGGTGATTCATCAGTGAAAATGACTTTACCCCAGTCCTCAGCAGTTCAATCCCTGTACCTTTTGCAGAATATCAATCTGTCCCTGATGTTTTTTCTGGAGAGAAGTGGCTTCTTTGCTGCCCCTCTTTACACCAGGCAATCCTCCAAAAGTCTTCGCCTCACTGTGAGTGCAGACGAACTCACACCTGTCTGCTGCCGTCCCTGAGCAAGCTCTGTACTGGTGGTGCCCCGATCCCGCAAATGAATCAACTTTAGGAGACGGTCCTGGAGCTTGCTGGACTTTCTTGGGCGCCCTGAAGCCTTCTTCACAACAATTGAACCGCTCTCCTTGAAGTTCTTGATGATCTGATAAATGGTTGATTTAGGTGCAATCTTCCTGGCAGCAATATCGTTGCCTATTAAGCCCTTTTTGTGCAAAGCAATGATGATGGCACATATTTCCTTGCAGGTAACCATGGTTGACAGAGGAAGAACAATGATTCCAAGCACCACCCTCCTTTTGAAGGTTCCAGTCTGTTATTTGAACTCAATCAGCATGACAGAGTGATCTCCAGCCTTGTCCTCATCAACACTCACACCTGTGTTAACAAGAGAATCACTGACATGATGTCAGCTGGTCCTTTTATGGTAAGGCTGAAATGCAGAGGAAATATTTTTTGTGGATTCAGTTCATTTGCATGGCAAAGAGGGACGTTGCAATTAATTGCAATTCATTTGATCACTCTTCATAACATTCTGGAGTATATGCAAATTGCCATCATACAAACTGAGGCAGCAGACTTTGTGAAAATTTATATTTGTGTCATTCTCAAAACTTTTGGCCACGACTGTAGTTGTGTTGTTGTCCTCCGGTGGCTAGCTAGCTAGCTAGCTAAAACGGTCCCTTTTCTTAAATTAGCCACGGATGGAGATAGGGATTTGGACTTGTGGTTTTACTTAATTCTCTGTACTGGCCAATGATTATAATGGAGATTCTGATCCAATCATTAATTCATACATTGTTGTGCCCCTAGCCTGAGAGGATGTTCAATATGTACAGTAGCTAGATGTAGAAGGCTGTATGAAAAATACAAGCGTGTACTGTATGACAGAATGATAGACCGTTACTGGTAATCTGGTGCTGTGAATCATTATGTTAGTGCAAACATTAAATGAAAGCTATACACACCGTTTTAATTATCTGTCTAGGGCCTGAATTCAATCAGAACAAGTGTTAACCGGTGATAGCAGACACACGCATAGTGGATGTTTTGGCGGTGTCGGAGGTGGAACTGTGTTGGAGTGGTGAAATCAATGAGCAGCTGCTCTTGTGATCAATATCAGAAATCGATCCTTTTTTTCATTCTTCATTTTCTTCATCATCTTGAATGAGACTCTAGACCTGACAAAAGACACAGGCTACTATGGCTGTGAAGAGGAGGAGCTAAATACTGTGTTATCAATTTGATCAAGACTGCTGTGATCAATCGAACTTGTACTGTAGGCTATTTTGTGATTAAGCATTTTTGTTTTCCCTGAGAAAATTAAATCACTATACCAAACAGGGGAAAATTATACAAGGTTAGTTTTGTCTTTTGTAGATCCCATGTTTGCTGATGATTACTACACCTCTTTTTCTGTTAAACATTTGAGCCAAAATACCTGATTTCAGATTTCAACATTATGATAAACATATCTGTGGAGAACTATACACAGCCTTGTCAGCAGAAATGTAGTATTCACAACCCCTCCCAGGCAGCAGTAGCAACAGCATCAGCAGCAGAGGCACATGACTGGCTCCCTCTTCCACATGCACAGCCCGCCCAGTGAGGGGTAGAACACTCTTACAAAATAGGCTACTGCGTTGCCTTTTACAACCTACACATGCCTGACATTGTGGTAAATGTAAATGTAATGTAAATGTGGTTTCTCTTAATATTTGATTTGACATTATGAACAGTCTTTGTTCCATCCCTGAACAAAAATATAAAACGCAACATGTAAAGTGTTGGTCCCATTTTTCATAAGCTGAAATTAAAGAACCCAGAGATGTTCCATATGCACAAAAAGCTGATTTCTATCAAATTTGTTGACATTCCGGTTAGTGAGCAAATCTCATTTGCCAAGATAATCAAATCACATGTGTCGAATACCGTGAAATGCTTACTTACAAGCCCTTAACCAACAATTCAGTTCAAGAAATAGAAAATATTTACGAAATAAAATACAAAGTAACACAATAAATTAACAATAACGAGGCTACATACAGGTTAGTCGAGGTAATTTGTACATGTAGGTAGGGGTAAAGTGACAACGCATAGATAATCAACAGCGAGTAGCAGAAGTGTAAAAACAACATGGGGGGGGGGTTCAATGTATTAATCAATGTGGCCATTTGATTAATTGTTCAACAGTCTAATGGCTTGGGGGTCGAAGCTGTTAAGGAGCCTTTTGGACCTAGACTTGGTGCTCTGTTACCGCTTGCTGTGCGGTAGCAGAGAAAACAGTCTACGACTTGGGTGACTAGAGTTTCTGACACCGCCAAGTATCACAACTGGCCGGGATTGGGAGTCCCATAGGGTGGCGCACAATTTGCCCAGTGTCGTTCCGGTTTGGCCGTTGTAGGCCGTCATTATGAATAAGAATTTGTTCTTAAGTTCTTAACTGACTTGCCTAGTTAAATGAAGGTTATAAATAAATTAAAAATATAAAACAAAATAGTATATACAGTACCGGTCAAAAGTTTGGACACACCTACTCATTCAAGGGTTTTTCTTCATTTTTACTATTTTCTACATTGTAGAATAATAGTGAAGACATCAAAACTATGAAATAACACATAGTCATGTAGTTACCAAAAAAATTATATTTGAGATTCTTCAAAGTAGCCACCCTTTTTCTTGATGACAGCTTTGCACACTCTTGACATTCTCTCAACCAGCTTCATGGAATGCATTTCATTTAACAGGTGTAGTCCAACACTCTAATCACTAGGCTACCCTGCCGCAATGGACCCAATGGAGATCTCCCAAAAGTGCAGGTCAAAGCAAACACTCAAAGTATGTGAAATATTTTGAATAGTATTTGACCCCAGGTCTGGTGAACATAATTTGCTCCTGTTCTACATGGCCTGAATGAAAAACACAATGCATTCTGGTATGGGAGAGGTTAAAGGCATTTGTGGATTGCCATTTGTAAATATAGCTGCCTGCTGCATTGTCTGGGTTATATCTCCATACCTCAGCTATTCAGTCAGCACAGCGTGACACTACTACAATGGAGTAAACCCTCACAAATATGTTTGCATGGGCTTTGTCTCTGACATCACAGCTGTGTCTGAAAACATTACTAGCGGTCAAATCCTTGCTTCCTCCATCCTTGTTTTCTCAATTCCTCTCAAAGCTCATTGGAGGAGGCGTTCCAAGGGAGGAACATCGGTTCCTGTGCTCCAATGCACTGTGAGAGGAATTGAGGAGATGAGTATGGAGGAAGCAAGGATTTGACAGCTAGTAAAGCTTTCAAACACAGCCCACAATAACATCTCTGGAATATCCCCACACAGAGGCCCATGAGGTCCAAACACTATGATGGTTTAAAAAAAAAAGAAAAACCTTGAATGAGTAGGTGTGTCCAAACTTTTGACTGGTACTGTTGGTCCTGGATGGCAGGAAGCTTAGCCCCAGTGATGTACTGGGCCGTACTCACTAATAATAATAATAATATATGCCATTTAGCAGACGCTTTTATCCAAAGGGACTTACAGTCATGTGTGCATACATTCTACGTATGGGTGGTCCCGGGGATCGAACCCACTACCCTGGCGTTACAAGCGCCATGCTCTACCAACTGAGCTACAGAAAGTTCACTACCCTAAAGGTCGGATGCTGAGCAGTTGCCATGCCAGGGGGTGATGCAACTGGTCAAGATGCTCTCAATGGTGCAGTTGTAGAACTTTTTGAGGATCTGGGGACCCATGCCAAATATTTTCGGTCTCTTCACGACTATCTTTGTGTGTTTAGACCATGATAGTTCATTGGTGATATGGACACCAAGGAACTTGAAAGTTTTGACCAGCTGCACTACGGCCCTTCGATGTGAATGCGGGCGTGTTCGGCCCTCCTTTTCCTGATGTCCATGATCACCTCCTTTGTCTTGCTCACGTTGAGGGAGAGGTTGTTGTCTTGGAACCACACAGCCAGGTCTCTGACCTCCTCCCTATAGGCTGTCTCATCGTTGTTGGTGATTATGCCTACCACTATTGTGTCATCACCAAACTTAATGAGGGTGTTGAAGTCGTGCTTGGCCACGCAGTTGTATGTGAACAAGGAGTATAGGAGGGGGCTAACGATCACCTCCTTTGTCTTGCTCATGTTGAGGGAGAGGTTGTTGTCCTGGCACCACACTGCCAGGTCTCTGACCTCCTCCCTATAGGCTGTCTCATCGTTGTTGGTGATTAAGCCTACCACTATTGTGTCATCAGCAAAGGTTCCCCTGCGGTTCCCCCGTGTTGAGGATCAGTGTGAAAGACGTGTTGTTGCCTACCCTTACCACATGGGGGCGGCCCATTAGGAAATCCACGATCCAGTTGCAGAGGGAGGTGTTTAATCCCAGGGTCCTTAGCTTATTGATGAGCTTTTTGGGCACTATGGTGTTGAACGCTGAGCTGTAGTCAATGAACCGCATTCTCACATAGGTGTTATTTTTGTCCAGGTGGTAAGGGCAGTGTGGAGTGCGATTGAGGTTGCATCATCTGTGGATCTTTTGGGGTGGTATGCGAATTGTGGGTCTAGGGATTCCGGGATGATGGTGTTGATGTGAGCCATGACCAGCCTTTCAAAGCACTTCACGGCTGCCGACTTGAGTGCTACAGGGCGGTAGTCATTTAGGCAGGTTACCTTGCTTTCTTGGGCACACAGACTATGGTGAACTGCTTGAAACATGTAGGTATTACAGACTCGATCAGGTAGAGGTTGAACATGTCAGTGAAAACACTTGCCAGTTTGTCCTGGTAATCTGTCTGGCCCTCAGCCTTGTGAATGTTGCTTACCTTGAAGCGAGCATAAAAGGCATTTAGCTCGTCTGGTATGCTTGCGTCACTGGGCATCTCACGGCTGGGTTTACCTTTATAGTCCGTAATAGTTTGCAAGCCATGCCTTATCGGACAAGTGTCAGATCCGGTGTAGTAGGATTCAATCTTCGACCTGTGTTTACGCTTTGCCTGTCTGATAGTTCGTCTGAGGGCATAGCGGGATTTCTTATAAGTGTCCAAATTAGTGTCCCGCTCCTTGAAAGCGGTAGCTCTAGTCTTTATCTCAGTGCGGATGTTGCCTGTAATCCATGGTTTCTGGTTGGGATATGTACGCACAGTCACTGTGGGGACAACGTCGTCGATGCACTTATTGTTGAAGCTGGTGATTGAGGTGTTATACTCCTCAGTGTCATTGGATGGATTCCGGAACATATTTCAGTTTGTGCTAGCAAAAAAGTCCTGTAGTGTGGCATCCGCGTCATCTGACCATTTCCGTATTGTGTGAGTCACTGGTACTTCCTGCTTTAGTTGTTGTTTGTAAGCAGGAATCAGGAGGTTGGAATTATGGTCAGATTTGCCAAATGGAGGGCAAGGGAGTGCCTTGTATGCATCTCTGTGTGTGGAGTAGAGGTGTTTTTTTCCCTGTTGTTGCACTTGTTACATGCTGGTAGAAATGAGGTAAAACAGATTTAAGTTTGCATGCGTTAAAGTCCCCGGTCACTAGGAGCGCCGCTTCCGGATGAGCATTTTCTTGCTTGCTTATGGCCTTATACAGCTCGTTGAGTGCGGTCTTAGTACCAGCATCGGTTTGTGGTGGTAAATAAATGGCTACGAAAATATATATGAAAGCTCTTGGTAAATAGTGTGGTCTACAACTTATCATGAGGTACTCTACCTCAGGCGAGCAATACCTCTAGACTTCCTTAATATTAGACATAGACACACACAACACCACCCTTCGTCTTACCAGACGTAGCTCTTCAGTCCTGCCGATGCACGGAAAACCCAGCCAACTGTATATTATCTGTGTTGTTGTTCAGCCACAACTCGTGAAACATAAGGTATTACAGCTTTTAAATGTCCCGTTGTAGTGGTATTTATTAGAGGGGGGTAAAGAAAGATTTTGTCGGGCGCCAGGCAGGTATTAACCATGCCGAAAGGAAAAGAGTAGAATAGAGAGAACCACTACCAGACCCACACACATCAGCAGAAGAGACTGCCTAGAGTGTAGCCTGTTTACCAGATAGCAAGTGGAGAGAAAAGAGAACACACCATATAAAATCCACATCACAGCACAGGGGTAACCCCAACAAGAATACCTCATACAATAATACTAATACTAATAATGGCAGAGCAATTCAACAGCAACTTCATACAAGAACGAACCCAGTCATCAACAGAGGATTTGCAATAATCTGTATTATTTTCTAGTGGATGAGTGCAGAGGGTATGAATGTTCATCGACACAACAAAGGCCTTAAAAATGTCCACAGTCTTCTCGGCCACATGTCATTAGTACACCTCACCACAATGCAGTTCACATAACAATACACAACTTGCAAGCAACCTCCCTTTTAACTAAAATGTCCATCAAAATACTTCTGTCAGGGCAATAGTAGTCCAGCTCTAATGAACTTCAATGGGAAGTGCATTTGAAAAATAGAGTCTGTTGCAGGGTAAAGCACTGGAACGAGAGGGAAGAGAAAGAGAGAGAAAAAGAGAAATCTTAGCTGTGGTCTTTAGGCCTGCCGGTGTACTGAATGACTGTCCGATGGTTTGTTGGTTTGTATGTTAAAGCTTCACAACAATGTTGCTAATAATCCATGCGATCCATAACGGGCGCGGTCCCAAACAAAAACAACCACGATCTAAAGCGATCACACCGATGATTGAGTTAAATACTTTATAAACTACAAACACTGAAAACAAACAAAACTTCTACAGCACACACAATCAAACTGTTGCGCCACCCAAGAGCCCCTCCCCAAAGAGCTGAATGATCTCTCATTATTTCCTCCTTCCTTACTGCTCATGCGCTCTTAAAGTGGCAGTGCACGGTGAAGGCTCCGTGCAGATCCCGTTTATTCTCCAGTGATTGCACGTTGGCCAATAGAACGGATGGTAGAGACAGGTTACCCACTTGCCGACCAACCCTCACAAGGCACCTCAATCTCCGCCCGTTTTTCCATCTTTTCTTCACGTGATGGGGATTTGGGCCTGGTCTTGGAGAAGCAGTATATCCTTATGTTGGACTCATTAAAGAAAATAATATTTGTCCAGTTCGAGGTAAGTAATCTCTGTTCTGATATCCAGAAGCTCTTTTCGGTCATCAGAGACAGTAGCAGCATTATGCACAAAAAAGGTTACAAACGATGCGAAAAACAAAAAATGCACAGTTGTTTAGGAGCCCATAAAACGGCAGCCATCCCTTCAAGAGCCACTATCTCCTATCCATCCACCTAACAGGTGTGGCATATCAAGAAGCTGATTAAATAGCATGATCATTACACAGGTGCAACTTGTGCTGGGAACAATAAAAGACGACTCTAAAATGTGCAGTTGTGTCGCACAACACAATGCCACAGTTGTTTCAAGTTGAGGGAGCTTGCAATTGGCATGCTTACAGCAGGAATGTCCACCAGAGCTGATAAGAGAATTTAAAGTTAATTTCTCCACCATAAGCCGCCTCCAACGTCGTTTTAGAGAATTTGGCAGTAAGTCCAACCAGCCTCACAACCACAGACCATCTGTAACCACACCAGCCCAGGACCTCCATATCCGGCTTCCTTACCTGTGGGATCATCTGAGACCAGCCAGCCACCCGGACAGCTGATGAAACTGAGTACTATTTCCATCTGTAATATAGCACTTTTGTGGGGAAAAACTTATTCTGATTGGTTGGGCCTTGCTCCCAGTGGGTGGGCCAGTTTCCCAAGTGGGTGGGCATATGCACTCCCTGCCCAGTCATGGGAAATGCAAAGATTAAGGCCTATTTCATTTATTTCAATTTACTGTTTTCCTAATATTTATTTTGAATTTGTATTCAACCTTTATTTAACTAGGCAAGTCAGTTAAGAACAAATAATTATTTACAATGACGGCCTACCGAAAGGCAAAAGGCCTCTTGCGGGGACGGGTGCATGGGATTTAAAATAAAGAATAAATACAATATAAATATAGGATAAAACACACATCACAACAAGAGAGACAACACTACATAAAGAGAGACATAAGACAACAACATAGCAAGGCAGCAACACATGACAACACAACACAGCATGGCAGCAACACAACATAAAAACAACATGGTAGCAACACAACATGGTAGCTGCACAAAACAGGGTAAAACATTATGGGGCACAGACAACAGCACAAAAGGGCTAAAAGGTAGTGACAACAATACATCACACAAAGCAGCCACAACTGTCAGTAATAGTGTCCATGATTGAGTCTTTGAATGAAGAGATCGAGATAAAACTATCCAGTTTGAGTGTTTGTTGCAACTCTTTCCAGTTGCTAGCTACAGCGAACTGAAAAGAGGAGCAACTCAGGAATGTGTGTCCTTTAGGGACCTTTATCAGAATGTGACTGGCAGCACGGGTGTTGTATGTGGAGGATGAGGGCTGCAGTAGATATCTCAGATAGGGGAAATGAGGCCTAAGAGGGTTTTATAAATAAGCATCAACCAGAGGGTCTTGCGAAGGGTATACAGAGATGACCAGATTACAGAGGAGTATAGAGTGCATTGATGTGTCCTATAAGGAGCATTGGTGGCAAATCTGATGGCCGAATGGTAAAGAACATCTAGCTGAACTGTAACTAGTTGAAATTGTTGCATGTTGTGTTTAGATTTTTGTTTAGTATAGTTGCAGTCCCTGGTATAAATATTCATGAACAGTAGGCAAACATGACTGATGCAATGGTTGTTTGCACAACTATCCACAAGAGGGAGTGTTAAGATTACTGTCCTCGATTCTAAACCCGTTGACTGACCTGGGAGCCCTGTTCCCCATATAAACATTTTTGTCCATAGAAAATATATTCTATAGCCTATCACAAGAGAACACAAGATGAATGTTGCCTATAATCTTAGGATGATCCTTTCCTATGTAATATTTAATGGGAATATCATCAAAACTATAATTGATATGTTTTTAGAATAATTTTGCTTCCCATTTTTATGGAATTTCCTTAGTAGCTGAGAAATGTTCAACTCCGTTCTTTTGAGACAGAGTTTAGTAGGCCTATTGATAATTGGTTGAGGGATTTGATAGCAACAACATTGAGTGGCCATGTGTTGATTGGCCTACCCCACTGGGCAGTTTGTTCCAATTTGGTTCAAAGTCATTTCATTCAAATGAAGTGGTAACAACGTTTATTCAACCAGTGTGCACCCAGTGGGCAGACCTACTTATAAAAATGTCAATTCTGAAAACGCTTACCTGTAGCCTAACTATGTATGTCCTGTAGGGTACTAGGGGGTAACTGCCCCCCCATAATTCACATGAAGAATACCAGATGTCACCAAATTACTTCTCAAAACACTTTCTCTGGCTACCAATGCAACTTCATTACAACTTTATGAAAAATATTTTATGGTACGTTTATCAATTTTTTAAAGTTTAGATATATTCCAATGAAGATATAGAGTGACTTGCAAAAGTGTTAATCACCTTGGTGTTTTTCCAATTTTGTTGCATTACAACCTGTTATTAAATTGATTTTTATTTGAATTTCATGTAATGTACAATGGTAATTGTCCAAATTGGTGAAGTGAAATAAAAACAATTACTTGTGGTGCCCTCAGGCATTTGGAAATTGCTCCCAAGGATGAACCAGACTTGTGGAAGTTTATCATTTGTTTCTGAGCTCTTGGCTGATTTATTTTGTTTTTCCCATGATGTCAAGCAAAGAGGCACTGATTTTGAAGGTAGGCCTTGAAATACAACCACAGGGGCAACTCCAATTGACTCAAATGATGTCAATTAGCCTATCAGAAGCTTCTTAAGCCATGAGAACATTTTCTGGAATTTTCCAAGCTGTTTAAAGGCACAGTCAACTTAGTGTATGTAAACTTTTGACCCACTGGAATTGTAATACAGTGATTTGGAAATGAAATAATCTGTCTGTAAACAATTGTAGGAAAATTATTTGTGTCATGCACAAAGTAGATGTCCTAAACGACTTACCAAAACTATAGTTTGTTAAACAAGAAATTTGTGGAGTGGTTTAAAAACGAGTTTTAATGACTCCAACCTGCAGGGCTCTGTCTTGAGCAAGGTCGAATCACTCCAGTAGATGACCCTTTGGATTGGCAAGGTGAGCTCAGCTCACAATTTAGAGGCCAACTGGGCTCCTGAAAGAGTAGCACTGAGTTCCAGCCTAGGCATTGACAACTGCTTCCTGGACATGACAAGGGAGACATGGGTGTGGCCTGCCTTATCCTCTGCTCTTAGATAGGAAACGGCCCCATAAAGCTCGCTCCGAACGTCACAGAACACGTGCAGTTCTAGACATGATCCCAGTTGGTCAGCACAGGGTGGTATTTGGGAGCTCCGATAACTGTTTCCTTACAGATCCACCATTCCACTAGGTCAGCCGGGTGGATCAGTTCATCCCAGTCCCTCTTGGTCTGCCACAGGTCCTGGACTAAGACTTTGGCCGGGGTTGTGTATGGCAGGATATACCCAAGGGGATCGTATTGACTGGCCAGGGTCCGATAGATGGTGCGAAGAGTGGGGGTTTTGGTACTCAGGGCTGAGTGGTGCTTGTACCCCAGAGTATCCTGTATGCAGCTCCATCTCAGTCCTAGACTGGGCTCTTGTGAGGTAGGGCCAGACTGCGATAGCCATAGTTCACTGCTACTGGACCTGGCTCGTGGCGGGAGGTGCCGGATAATATAATATAATAATAATAGATGCCGGATAACCTCCGCTCTGTTACTCGCCCACTGTCGGACTTCGAATCCCCCTTTTGACAGGAGATTCGTTACTTTATCAAGGAGTGCTTTTGCTTCAGCCGTGGATGGGACGATCTGTAAGAAGTTATCCACATAGAAGGCATACTCCACTAAATCCCATACTTCTGGGTCACTGTCTGGGTGCTCCCGTGCGTGTCTCTGCAGAACATTTATGTCACAGCAAGGACAGCAGGTGGTGCCAAATGGGAGTACTTGCCATTCATAGATTGTGGGCTCCAAGTCTCGTTCCATATCTCGCCATATGAACCAGAGCAGTGTGGGTTCGGAAGGCAGCTGACGAATCTGATGAAACATGGCTTTGATGTCTCCACTGATGGCTGTGAAATGCTGCCGAAACTGGAGAAGGACAACGAGCACAGAAGGACCTAAGTTGGTCCGGTGAGTAAACAGTCATTCAGGCTTTGACCAGCAGCATGGAATGAACAGTTGAAGACAGGTCTGTACTTCCCACCGTGTTGCTGGATAACATGGTGAGGGAGATACCAGGATTCGCTGAGTGGGTTTCCCTCTTCATGAGCTGTCACTTTGGTGACTTAGTCTGCCTTCACAAGGTTATGAATCTCTTGGTTATGAATTTCAGCAAGCTCAGGATTCTTCACCAGGCGTCGCTCCATTCC
Source organism: Oncorhynchus gorbuscha (assembly GCF_021184085.1). Taxonomy (NCBI): domain Eukaryota; kingdom Metazoa; phylum Chordata; class Actinopteri; order Salmoniformes; family Salmonidae; genus Oncorhynchus; species Oncorhynchus gorbuscha. Next base: position 55,096,795 of record NC_060185.1, read on the forward strand.
ACGCAGTAGTGGGAGTACAGCCCGTGTCGTGGTTGCCAGAGGAGGATGGTTGGGCACCCGTAGCAGTGGTCGCATACCTCTGAACACCATTAATTTCAGTGGTTGTGGTGCGCTTCTACAGGAGGTCTAATGCATAGGAGTCATGTTACGAGTGGGTGACCTCCTGTAGCTTCCGGTTGGAGAAGGTGTCCTTCTTCCAGGGCATCTCCACATTCCAAAGGAGGTCAGTGGCGGGACAGGGGGATGGATTGCTTCTGGATTGCTTCTGGTGAAGAGGACTTGCTGGGACTGTACAGCTTGGGAGTGGAGAGAAGTGGAGAGAAGTAGAAGGGCTGGACCTTGCACACTCCAACCCAAGGATGTATGGACAGCAACGGGCCCTCCTTTTGGTCCAGCTCGTATAAGCTCGGTTGGGGTGACGAGATGTGGGTGGTCAATCAGGATGAGTGGCGCAACCCTGGCCAGGTTAGAAAGAGGCAATACTTGGAGATGAGGATATTGTTTCTGTAGAACACTTACCGGGCAGGAGTGCTCTGCGAGATTCAGGCCATCTGCCGTGAAGGCATTGGGGATGTTATAGGCCACGTCCCTGTTTCCTGAAGGTGAAAAGCTGAAGGTCACAGCAGAGCCTTTCACTTGGATAACATCATGTCACACCGTTCTGAGATTAAGGGTCTCGGGGTCCCCTCCAGGTTAAGCTCCAGGTTAAGGTGGCCACCGGGAGAATGATGGTTCTTTCAGAATTAAAGGATTCTTCCATGGGCCTTTTCTACAGGTACATTACATCAAATCTACTCATAGTGTGGATATCTATGGTGACATATGCAACACCATTTCCCCCCAATTTAAATAATTAAAATAAGACAGCTTTTAAGTATTACTTACTAAATAATGTCTGACTAAAATTGATTAAATGGATTTTAACACACTTGTGTGAAACCCTATACCATAATCTTCTACCAGGGTAACTGGCACCCCCAGTCCTAGAAACATTTAATGAAATAACAAAAAAGTGAAAACTCTGGACATTTATTTCCCTTTGTAGTTTATCACCTAAGCATGACCTTCATCCATATACCAATGTTTTTCTCCAAATGTAGCTTTTTTGTGTCAGTAATTAGACAGTGTTCTTAGGGGTGCCTAGTTACCCCCTAGTACCCTACAACTGCCGTCCTTCTACTGGGTGCTAAAATTCATACTTTTAATAAAAACTTTTATGTAATACATCCACTGACTTTTTTTCTATGTTGAGTTGATCCAACTGAGACATGGTAGCCTTGACATAACTGAGATTAATGGTGCTTTCACGATAACTCGGAAATAATCGCGGTCATGACCTAGAAAGATGCCCGAGTTTCCGACTTTGAATGACTGTTTTAAACGATTTTTCCCAGTCGGAGCTATTTTTTTTTTCTCCAGAGTTGTCTTGAACGCAATGAAGTCGGAGATTTACCAGTTACAATTTGTTTTGAACAGAGCATCAATTGGCACAAACCTACTTGCGCTGAGTTGAGAAACCGGTGGTTGTATTCGATACAAGTCTTTATTAATTAAAAGTTAGAATTTCAGCATCCCGCGGAAGGACGGCAGTTGTACAGGACAAACATAGGTACAGGTAAGCGTTTTCAGAATTGAAATGTTTACACGTATCGACGTATGGTGACCCAATGCTGTTGCTATCAGTTCTCAACTCCGTCTCGGTATAAAATAACGAAATTGAGTTTAGTAGCCTATAATACGTTTTGTATTGTAGGCCTACACCGTGACCGGCAAGCTGGTGCGTATTGACATGCGTATTGTGCAATTCCACAAGCATTTACCTAGAGACAGGCGATAATTTTTGTGCACGTTTTCTCCTTCCACCCGTAGACCTCCAGTCGTCGTCGGTCCGGTGTGTGACGTGCCATTTTAAACACGTTGGCTGGTTGTGCGCTTGTAAACAACAGGCTACTGATTTCGTCCTGGGCACAGGGCAGGTAAGACACGCGGGAGAGAACATAACTAGGAAGAGTGAACACCTTTTTTAGGTGCTCAGCGCATACCAAGCGTCGATGCAACAGATTTGTGCAGGTTTTTAGGTGGAATATTTTTGTCAATTTATTGGATCCATTTTTGGAGGGGGAATGGCATGTCTTATGGCAGCATTTTCTGTGAATAACGCCACTGTCACTAACTCCATCCTAATGGTAAGAAAACGCTCTTATTCATTAAACATGAAAATGTGATTGTGTCAATGTGTTGTGATAATATTGATGGTACTTTCTTTAATGACACTTTTTTATCCTTTTATTTATCCTTTATTTAACCAGGCAAGTTGATTAAGAAAAAATGCTTATTTACAATGAAGTTGTGCATTTCTTTAAATGAAAATGTTTGATCAGCATTTTGCTATCAGTTCTTCTTGTTCATCATAATGTCCAAAACTGTTCATCATAATAGGCAGCCTTTATGAGAATATGAACTGTAATATCCCCTCGCCAAATGATTGAAATGCATTATGATCAGTGGTATAAAGTATTTCAGTACTTTAAAATACTTTAAAGTGCTACTTCAGTAGTTTTTGTGGTATCTGTACTTTACTATTTCGATTTTTGACAACTTTTACTTTTACTACATTCCTAAAGAAAGTGATGTACTTCTTACTCCATACATTTTCACTGACACCCAAAAGTACTCCTTACATTTTGAATGCTTAGCAGGACAGAAATGAACCATTTCACGCACTTCTCAAGAGAACATCCCTGGTCATCTCTACCAGCCTCTGATCTGGTGACTCACTAAACACATTGCTTTGTTTTCTAAATTATGCCTGAGTGTTGGAGTGTGCCCCTGGCTATCCGTAAAAAAAAAACATGAACAATTGTGCCATCTGGTTTGCTTAATATTAGGAATTTGAAATGATTTATACTTTTACATTTGATACTTAAGTTCATTTTTGCAATTACATTTAGTTTTGATACTTGAGTATATTTAAAACCAAATACTTTTAGACTTTTACTTAAGTATTATGTTACTGGGTGACTTTCACTTTATTTCTTGAGTCATTTCCTATTTCCTTTTACTCATGTATGACTATTGGGTACTTTTTCCATGACTGATTATGATTGTATTAATGTGGGAAATACTTTAATATATGTTTTGCATTTTCAAATCATGATGATTACAAGAACGATAACAGTATGTGATATATGTTGCCTAATAATTAGCAATCTGCAAGTTTTTCATTTAGTCAGTTTTGTTTACCCTGGTGGCCATAAATGCTGGGTTAAAAACAATCCAATTTGGGTCATTTGGTAACCCAGCACTGGGTAAATATTGGATAAAACCCATGCTGGGTTATTTTGACCAGCCAGTTGGGTATCTTTTACTTTCATGCTTGGTTGACCTAGCATCTGGGTATTTTTTTATGTAATCCCTAGGTTAATTTCAGGAGGTGTGGCTTTCAGATATAACTTATTAATGGCAACCCGTGAGAGTAAATGTCATTCCTGTTCACCATGTTAAGTTTACATATTGCAAATAAAATGTTTTCTAAAAATGTTTATCATTTTACAAATTCTATTAGAATATTAGGAATACTTATTACATATTATAATAAAGTGGTATCTATCCCAACAGTGTGATTTGTATAGGCTTTTAGGGAACTCATACACTTCTGTAAGCCTCATGGAATACCAAAACCCCCTACTAAACTACATATAGTACATATTTTAATAACCCAGCATCAACAACCTAACTGTGCTCTTTTTAAAGAAAACAATCCAACTATGTGACCCAATGCCTGCAACCCGGCAGTTGGGTCAACCAAACAACCCAACATTTTTTTTGTGAATGAACCATAGATTCAAATGACTGCCGTCTTTCTTCAATAATCCATTTTTTTATTACTCAAATGTGTATTATGTAATTAACACATACCATGTAGTTCATCAGTATTATTGCATGGCTGTTGTTTTTCTTTGTGCTCAGAGTAAGCTTTGTCCGATAGTAACCTCGGCACTCTGCCTATAGATAGAAACAGATTAGGCGACTCTGCAGTAGCCTACAGTAGCCTATGCCAATATGCACTTTGCCTAAATCGTATTCTGAAAGGGAAATTATCAGAAATGTATATGCATATGTACATCTCATATCAAGGAATTGTGTTATAAGATATCTTTATTGTATTCAAGTTTGATTGTTGCCTACAATCTGGGATATTTTCAGTGGTCAAATTACAATTATTGACCTTGATTCTTGAAGAATATAACTTAGAAATTCCTCTCAGGCTCAGCACAACTGTCTTGGTCTATCATAAGCCAAAATATGTTTTTTTTTACTCCATTGTTTAAGAATATCAAGATCGGAAATGAACAATGCATAGCATCACGTTTCAAACATATCACTTCCATCACAAACATTGTCTATGGATTTGAGAGGGGTTACATTTTCTTAGTCTCATCTCTCAACTTTTAATATCAAAACAAGTGGCGAGGCTGCCATTTGTCAATTCACAGTTTTAATGGTGTAACCTACCCCAACTTTGTTTGCCAATGGTTTGATAATTCAATCATTTTTATACCCCAAACCATCTGTTGTACCTCTCTCTCCATCACCACCAGAACACCAATGGGCCTCCTGATCTGATGCTGGACCCCAGGACTGTATGTGTATCTCTTGATGAAGTGGTATCCAATCATTTGAGCAGTCAACATACTCCATTATTAAATGGGCATCTCAAGAAAGTGGAGAACAGTCTAACTGAAGCCCAACGTTTTTCCTACCTGCCACATCGACCAGCAGTTAACATTGAGTTCAAAGATGTCAGCTACTCAGTTCCAGAGGGACCATGGTGGAGAAAGAAAGGTGGGTGCATTATAGGCATTTCTCAGGAATCTTATTTTTCAAATCAAATCACATTTTATCTGTCACATGCTTTGTAAACAACAGGTGTAGACTAACAGTAAAATGCTTATGGGCCCTTCCCAACAATGCAGATAGAAAAATAGATAGAGAGTAATGAAGTATAAATACAGTTTCCCACAATAAGTTGGCCCATTCCTACTGACAGAGCTGGTGCAACTGAGTTAAGTTAGTTGGCCTCCTTGCTCACACACACTTTTTCAGTTCTGCCCACACATTTTCTATGGGATTGAGGTCAGGGCTCTCCAATACGTTGACTTTGTTGTCCCTGCCACAACTTTGGAATTATGCTTGGGGTCATTGTCCAGTTGGAAGACCCATTTGCGACCAAGCTTTAACTGATGTCTTGAGATGTTGCTTCAATATATCCACAATTTTCCTCCCTCATGAAGCCATCTATTTTGTGAAGTGCACCAGTCCCTCCTGCAGCAAAGCACCTCCACAACATGATGCTGCTGCCCCGTGCTTCACGGTTGGGATGGTGTTATTCAGCTTGCAAGCCTCCCCCTTTTTCCTCCAAACATAACGATGGTCATTATGGCCAAACAGTTCTATTTTTGTTTCATCAGACCAGTCGACATTTCTCCAAAAAGTACGATCTGGTGTTTTTATGGTGGTTTTGGAACAGTGGCTTCTTCCTTGCTGAGCGGCCTTTCAGGGTATGTCGCTATGGGACTCGTTTCATTGTGGATATAGATACTTTTGTACCTGTTTCCTCCAGCATCTTAACAAGGTCCTTTGCTGTTGTTCTGGGATTAAGTTGCACTTTTCGCACCAAAGTACGTTCATCTTTATGAAACATAACGCGTCTCCTTGCTGAGCGGTATGACGTCTGCGTAGTCTCATGGTGTTTATACTTGCGTACTATTGTTTGTACAGATGTACGAGGTACCTTCAGGCATTTGGAAATTGCTCCCAAGGATGAACCATTTTCTTTCCGAGGTCATGGCTGATTTCTTTTAATCTTCCCATGATGTCAAGCAACGAGGCACTGAGTTTGAAGGTAGGCCTTGAAATACATCCACAGGTACACCTCCAATTGACTCAAATGATGTCAATTAGCCTATCAGAAGATTCTAAAGCCATGACATTTTTCTGGAATTTTCCAAGCAGTTTAAAGGCACAGTCAACTTTGTGTATGTGAACTTCTGACCCACTGGAATTGTGATACAGTGAATTATAAGTGAAATGATATGTCTGTAAACAATTGTTGGAAAAAGTACTTGTCATTCTAATGGTATCCCTCGTCATCTGAGGAAGAGTAGTCAAGATCGGACCAAAATGCAGCTTGGTACGTGTCCATGTTAATGTTTATTTAAACTGAACACAAAACAACAAGAGAACTAATGAAAACGAAAGAGTTTTGTCTGGTGCAGACACAGAGACAGAAAACAACTACCCACAAATCATAGGCAGCCTGTTTTCCCACTAAGTATGGTTCTCAATCAGAGACAACAATTGACAGCTGCCTCTGATTGGGAACCATACCAGGCCAAAAACAGAAATACAAAACATAGAACAAAAACATAGAATGCCCACCGCAACTCACGCCCTGACCAAACTAAAATAGAGACATAAAAAAGGAACTAAGGACAGGACGTGACAGTCATGCACAAAGTAGATGTCCTAACCGACTTGCCAAAACTATAGTTTGTTAACAAGAAGTTTGTGAGTGGTTGAAAGACTAAGAACACGTCCCTGAGGGGCCGCCATATGAGGGTCAGCGTGCTGGATGTGTTGTTGCCTACACTCACCACCTTTGGGTGGCCCGTCAGGAAATTCAGGGTCAAGCTGCAGAGGGCGATGTTCAGTCCCATGATCCTGAGCTTAGTGATGAGTTTGGAGGGCATATGGTATTGAAAGCTGAGCTGTAGTCAATTAACAATTTTCTCATGCTCTGAGTACGCATCCTGGTAATCCATCTGGCCCCACGGCCTTGTGAATATTAAACTGTTTAAGGTCTTACTCACATCGGCCATGGAGAGCGAGATCACAGAGTTGTCCGGAACAGCTGGTGCTTTCATGCATGGTTCAGTGTTGCTTGTCTCGGAGCGAGCATAGAAGGAATTTAGCATGTCAGGTAGGCTGGCATCAATAGGCAGCTCACAGCCGCGTTTCCTTTTGTAATCCGTGATCGTTTTCAAACCCTGCCACATTCGACGAACATCAGTGTAGTATGATTCAATCTTAGTTCTGTATTGATGTCTTGCCTGTTTGATGGCTCGTCCGAGATTGTAGCATTATTTTTTTAATAAGCGTCTGGATTAGTGTCCTGCTCCTTGAAAGCGGTAGCTTTCATGGCTTCTGTTTGGGTTATGTACGTACGGTCACTTTGGGTATGACGACATCGATGCACTTATTAATGAAACGTGTGACTGATGTGGTAATGTTATCAGATGATTCCCAGAACATATTCCAGTCTGTGCTAGCGAAACACTCCTGTAGCTTAGCAGCCGCTTCATCTGACCACTTGCGCTCAATACAGATCACTGGTACTTCCTGTTTGAATTTTTGCTTGTAAGCAGGAAGAAGGAGGATAGCATTATGGTCAGATTTGCCAAAAGGAGGGCGAGGGAGAGCCTTGTATGCGTTTCTGTGTGTGGAGTAAAGGTGATAAAGAGTTTGTCACCTCTATTTTCAAAGTTGACATACTGGTATAAATTTGGTAAAATGGATTTCAGTTTCCCTACATTCCCTTCACCAGTTTATTTGAATATTAAGTCAATCAATAGTAGGTCAATTGTTACAATTATGTACTTACATTTGGGGAGGCAGGTAGCCTAGTGCTTAGAGCGTTGGGCAGGTAACCAAAAGGTTGTAACCGAAAGGAATCCCTGATCTGACAAGGTAAAAATCTGTCATTCTGCAAGGCAGTTAACCCACGGTTGACACATTTCAGTACATTCAGTTGGACAACTGACTAGGTATCCCCCTTTCCAACTGAAAGTGTAATTATTTTCATCTGTATGTAGTGTACTACAGAAAACTGCAGCCTAGTGAAATTCTACGTACCGCTTGCTCTTCAAATTTTGCTGGCAATTTTTAAAATTAAATTAGACATAATGATTGCTTTGTCTGGTGGATTATCATAAATAAATGCAGATTTTCATATTTGTAGGAAGAAATAGCTAGGTTTGATTTAGCATGGATCTTATTGTGGTTCAGTGAAGCTTGTACTAGTGTTCAGATAACACCTACTGTAAGCTCCAGTTAGGAACCTCAAATCACCTTTTAGAGAAATCGGCTGCCTGACAACACTCCGATCCCACTGAGTATTTTAAGAATCACCAACCATTATAAAAGTCTGATTTGATGTTGAGAGGGATGGAAGGCTATTGCTTCAAAGATGTGCCATCATACAAATTACTGTAAACAAAGTAAGATATTACTTGGTAGCCTTTTGAATAGGCGCATCATTACTCCCTCTGGGCAAGTGATGGCTCTCCCACAAGACCAGAGTGAGAGAGTTGTTAGCGAGGTTGCTTTACGTTTGGGATTGGGTGCTGGTGGTAGTGTTTCTGTGAATCTGTGTTGACAGAACTGCACAGCTGGCTAGTTACTCTGGCATTTCTTCACTGTAGGGGCCCTCCTCCCATCACAGCAAAGCACTGTTGTCTTCATTAGCACTCTCCATCTGGATGTTCATTGGCATGCAGACCTGCGCCTTCTGTCTGTCTGTGCGCCTGTCCATCTGTCTCCCTCTCGAAGCGTAGACGAGATCAGAGAAACATACAGACAACATTAAGATAAAAAAGTGCAGAGAATACAAACATGTAATCTAATCATTAAAAGTCAGCCAACAGGTAGATGCAGTGATGCACATGTATTAATGTTTTATATATATATATATAAATTCATCAACCATGAGCATGGAGGAAACGTAGGTCATCTAAATTGATTGGACATTTGATTTAGATAATGGGAACTTCTGTCTAACCTTGTGGACTTGACCGGATGCCGTTGTCCCTGCCAGGCTTTAGGTCTGGGCAACATTACAGCCTGTATTGTTCCTGGTTGACTGAAATGGAAACCGGGCCGCCGAGCTGTCCTGCAAATCTTGGTAATACATAAGATAAGGAAACTGAGAGAAACTCTGTAGCAAGTCATCTGCAGCAGCAACTAAGAGAGTCTGAGTTGCTCTCAGCCGGTTATTATCGGTCAGCAAACTGCAGTAACCCAGAGATGCAGTGGGGGTGGGGCTGATGATAACACAGCAGGATGCCATGGGCTTTGCACTCACAAAGATACAAACTAAAAAGGATGCCTCTTGAGCTGCCTTTCATCTCTTAAAAGAGCAATGACTAGTTTTTTTAAAACACATTAACACATATGTCTTATGCTTCAATTCTTAATTGACCGATGGAGCTGGTTGCATCATAAAATTCACTAATAATAATACATCTTTTAGATAATACAATTTTAGATGTCAAATCGACCTCAACCACATTTCAATTCATTACGTCACTTTATTTACTGTAGAACACACATTTATTTGCATAGCTAGTTGTGATGATGGCTTGAACAGAAATGTTCAACCTTAATATTCATGATCTCCAGCACTACTCCAACATCAACAATGTACATACAGTATGTGAATCATGTGATTTTAACCAATTAGTAGGTAATGACTACTGATAATTGATTAAAATCACATGATTCACACCAGATGATGCCATTGGAAAAAATGATCTTGCTGTATCTTTTTTTACTACAAAACATAGACATTTAAATATCCGTTTAACCAGACCCAGACCTACAGTTTAGTGCATTGATGTGACCTGACCTTGTTTTCTGACTGACCATCTGTCTAACTGATAGGATGACGAGGCATGGCTATCACCCTGGAAATCCATTAAATGACATGTCAGTTAGCGCTTTAAAGACCTGATGCATTTCATCTAGGCTGAACCCTCCAGACATACATACATTCTGTTACTCTGCCGTTTACACCAAATAGTATTGGTGGTAATGAAAGTGTGTGTGCTTGCTTGTGTGCATGTCTGTGCCTGTGTGCGAGTGAGCGAGCGAGCATGACTAAATGTTTTGCTCCCCGTTTTTAAAGTGCATCAGAGGACTAATATTCAAGGGATTAGGCCACTGTAAGCTTTTGTTTGTTGGCATGGCTCTATATAGCTTTTTTAGAAACGTTTGTGTAAGGGGTCTGCTCAATGGTTTTTATTAGACTTCACACAATTGAGTCACATACTCTTTTAATGTCATCTTTGGTTGAAAAGAAAAACAGCTCTGCCCTGGTTATAATCTCGATCTTTCAAGATCCGTCAGGATCATGGGAAAGATTTTTAACAGGGTAGTACAACTCAGTCACTGTCACGAAGGGTTGTCAGCATCTACAATATGTCTGGCAGAGCATGGGCACCTGTGCTGGGGACCCTGGGGATTGGATTACTCTCAGATTTGTGCCACTGAGGATCCCTGTGATATCCTGTCAACTTTAGCAAGGTGTTCAGATTTACATTTAGATATATTTATTTTATTTAACCTTTATTTAACTAGGCAAGTCAGTTAAAACCTCTTAACCTGTTGACGGTACAGGTTCCCCATCCCCCCCCCCCCGCTCAACTGTAACAGTGGCGCACAAAATATTCTTAGAAATATTTAACCTCCACACATTAACAAGTCCAATAGCTCAAATTAAAGATAAACACCTTGTTCATCTAGCCAGCGTGTCAGATTTCTAAAATGTTTTACGGCGAAAACATAGCACATATTTATGTCAAACCACCACCAAAGACACAGACGATATACAGCCATTTTGTCGAACAAAAGATGCAATCACAAACGCAGGATTAAAAGAAAAATAATTCACTAACCTTTTGAAAATCTTCATCAGATGACAGTAATAGGACATGTTACACAGTACATTTATGTTTTTTTTTCAATAATATGCAATTTATATCCATAAATCTCCGTTTACATTGACGCCATGTTCAGAAAATGCTAAAAAATGTCAGGAGAAATTATAGATAACTCCGCCAGATAACAGCAATACACATCAGAAACTTTGACTAAATATACATGTTCTACATATAGTTAGAGAGATACACTGCTTCTTAATGCAATCACTTTGTCACATTTCTTTTTTAATGTTACAGAAATCGTTCACTATTCAATAATCTGAGACGGCGCTCAGACATAAGTAATATTTCTCCGCTATGTTGGAGTCAACAGAAACACAAAATTACAACATAAATATTCCCTTACCTTTGATGGTCTTCGATCAGAATGTAGTGGAAGGAGTCATACTTACCCAAAACATTGTTTGGTTTCAAGTCGTGTGTCTTTGTATTAGCATATGCTTCAAGTTCCAACTGAAATGCATCCAAAATGACTTCTGGTCTCGAACAGTTGCACATTAAAACTTCAAAATTACATGTTATATGTCGACTAAACTGGTCAAACTAAGTGCAGAATCAAGGTTTAGGATGTTCTAAACGTACAAAACAATTCTCAAATCTATCGCAACAATCGTGCTTCTTCTCAGGCATTCTGGAACAAAGGAAGGTCTGTCCTAAAAGCGCGCTCTAGTCTCCAGGTATTTTCTTAGACAACAACATAGCAAGGCAGCAACACATGACAACACAGCATGGTAGCAACACAGCATAACAACAACATGGTAGCAACACAGCATGGTATCAGCACACAACATGGTACAAACATTATTGGGCACAGACAACAGCAAAAAAGGGCAAAAAGGTAGACAACAATACATCACACAGAGCAGCCACAACTGTCAGTAAGAGTGTCCATGATTGAGTCTTTGAATGAAGAGATTGAGATAATACTGTCCAGTTTGAGTGTTTGTTGCAGCTCGTTCCAGTCGCTAGCTGCAGCGAACTGAAAAGAGAAGCGACCCAGGGATGTGTGTGCTTGGGGACCTTTAACAGAATGTGACTGGCAGCACGAGTGTTGTATGTGGAGGGTGAGGGTTGCAGTGGACATCTCAGATAGGGGGGAGTGAGGCCTAAGAGGGTTTCATAAATAAGCGACGTATAGAGTGCAGTGATGTGTCCTATGAGGAGCATTGGTGGCAAATCTGATGGCCGAATGGTAAAGAACATCTAGCTGCTCAAGAGCACCATTACCTGCCGATCTATAAATTATGTCTCCATAATCTAGCATGGGTAGGATGGTCATCTGAATCAGGGTTAGTTTGGCAGCTGGGTTGAAAGACGATCGATTACGACAGAAGAAACCAAGTCTAGATTTAACTTTAGCCTGCAACTTTGATACGTGCTGAGAGAAGCACAGTGCACTATCTAGCCATACTCCCAAGTACTTGTATGAAGTGACTACCTAAGCTCTAAACCCTCAGAGGTATTAATAACACCTGTGGGAGGAGGGGCATTCTTCTTACCAAACAACCTATATTTTGGAGGTGTTCAGAACAAGGTTAAGGGTCGAGAAAGCTTGTTGGACACTAAGCAAGCTTTATTGTAACGCCTTTAACACAACATCTGGGGAGGGGCCAGCTGAGTATAAGACTGTATCATCTGCCTATAAATGGATGAGAGAGCTCCCTACTGCCTGAGCCATGTTGTTGATGTAAATTGAGAAGAGCGTGGGGCCTAGGATCGGGCCTAGGATCGAGCCTTGGGGTACTGCCTTGGTGACAGTCAGTGGCTGAGACTGCAGATTTTCTGACTTTATACACTGCAATCTTTGAGAGAGGTAGTTAGCAAACCAGGCCAAAGACCCCTCGGAGACACCAATGCTCCTTAGCCGGCCTACTAGAATTTGATTTGTCTACTGTATCAAAAGCTTTGGCCAAGTCAATAGAAATAGCAGCACAATATTGCTTAGAATCAAGGGCAACGGTGACATTATTGAGGACCCTTAAGGTTGCAGTGACACATCCATAACCTGAGTGGAAACCAGATTGCATACCCGAGAGAATACTATATCAAGAAAACCAGTCAGTTGATTATTGACATTTTTTTCCAACACTTTAGATCAACAGGGCAAAATAGAAATAGGCCTATAACATTTAGGATCAGCTTGATCTCCCCCTTTAAATAATGGATGAACCGTGGCTGCCTTCCAAGCAATGGGAACCTCTCCGGAAAGGAGAGACAGGTTAAAAATGTTGCCGATAGGCTTGGCAATGATAGGGGCAGCAACCTTAAAGATCAATGTTAAATTAATACCTTCTTATAGCACTCAGTTAGTGAGAGAAAGAGAGATGGTGTCTTTAAACTCGCACTTGTCTAACTAGCCCTGATTTTGTAGATTTTCTGAAGAAGGGTTTTGGTTGCTGTGCTGAGCTGCTCTTCTTCCAGTGTATTTTATCATCCATGACTGGAGACCCAGTTGAGTAGACACATCACCCTGACAATGATGTCTTGTGACTTAAGCAGTGCAGCAGTCTCTCCTTGATGGCCCATATTCTCAAAGTTTCTCAGGGTAGGCGTAGCCTACCGATCTAGAATCAGTTTTGCCTTTCAGATCACAATGAATAGGACAGGGGGGACAGGGGGGACATGATCCAACGGTGCATTCGGGAAGTATTCAGACTCCTTGACCTTTTCCACATTTTGTTATGTTACGGCCTAAAATTGATTTAAATAGTCCCCCCACCCATCAATCTACACACAATACCATATAATGACAAAGCAAAAACAGTTTTTTTAGATTTTTTTGCAAATTTATAAAGAATAAAAGCTGAAATCACATGTACATAAGTATTCAGACCCCATCGGGTTCAAGTCCGGGCTCTGGCTGGGCCACGGAAGGGCATTCAGAGATTTGTCCCGAAGCCAATCCTGCTCTGTCTTGGCTAAATGCTTAGGGTCATTGTCCTGTTGGAAGGTGAACCTTCGCTCCAGTCTGAGGTCCTGAGCTCTTTGGAGCAGGTTTTCATCAAGGATCTCTCTGTACTTTGCTCCATTCATCTTTCCCTCGATCCTGACAAGGCTCCCAGTCCTTGTTGCTAAACAACATCCCCACAGCATGATGCTGCCACCACCATACTTCACCGTAGGGATGGTGCCAGGTTTCCTTCCGACGTGACGCTTGGAATTCAGGCCAAACAGTTCAATCTTGGTTTCATCAGACCAGAGAATCTAGTTTGTCATGGTCTGAGAGTCCTTTAGGTGACTTTTGGCAAACTCCAAGTGGGCTGTCATGTGCTTTTTACTGATTAGTGGCTTCCGTCTGGCCACTCTACCATAAAGGCCTGATTGGTGGAGTGCTGCAGAGAGTTGGGCTTCTGGAAGGTTATCTCATTTCCAAAGAGGAGCTCTGTCAGAGTGAACTTAAGGTTCTTGGTCACCTCCATGAGATTGCTCAGTTTGGCCGAGCGGCCAGCTCTAGAAAGAGTCTTGGTGGTTCCAAAGTTCTTCCATTTAAGAATGATGGAGGCCACTGTATTCTAGGGGACCTTCAATGCCGCAGAAATGTTTTGGTACTGCTCCCCAGATCTGTGCCTCGACACAATCCTGTTTTGGAGCTCCACAGACAATTCCTTTGACCTCATGGCTTGGTTTTTGCTCTGACATGCACTGTCAACTGTGGGACCGGTATATAGACCGGTGTGTCCAATCAATTGAATTTAGCACAAGTGGACTCCAATCAAGTTGTAGAATCATCTCAAAGATGATCAATGTAAACAGGAGGCGGTTAACTTTTCTGTAATACGATTGGTCAACAACTCAGATTTTCAATCAATCAATCAAATGTATTTATAAAGCCCTTATTACATCAGCTGATGTGTCACACCCTGACCTTAGTTATCTTTGTTTTCTTTATTATTTTGGTTAGGTCAGGGTGTGACAAGGGTGGTTGGTTTAGTTTTTGTATTGTCTATGTGTATTTGCCTGTCAGCTTCACGTTCGTTTTGTTGTTTTGTTAGTTTGTTTAGTGTTCTTTGTGTAAATAAAGAAGAATGTATTCTTATCGCACTGCGCCTTGGTCTCCTTGTTGTGACAAAATAACCAACCAAACAAGGACCAAGCAGCGTGAAAAGGAGGAACAGCGCTTAATGGGGAGATGGACCTGGGAGGAGATATTTGATGGAGCAGGACCCTGGACACAGCTGGGGGAGTATCGAGGAGAAATAGAGGAGAATAGATTGGCTGAGTCAGGTAGGAGACCTGAGCCAACTCCTCGTGCTTACCGTGGGGAGCGTGTAACTGGTCGGGCACCGTGTTATGCAGAGATGCGCATGGTGTCTCCAGTGCGCTATTCTTGCCCGGTGTGCTCTATTCCAGCTCCTCGCATTTGCCGGGCTAGAATGGGCATCCAGCCAGGACGTATTGAGCCAGCTCTATGTTCTGGATCTCCAATGTGTCTCCACGGTCCAGTGTATCCTGTGCCTCCTCCCCGCACTCGCCCTGAGGTGCATGTCACCAGCCCAGTACCACCAGTGCCAACACCACGCACCAGGCTTCCTGTGTGCCTTCAGAGCCCAGTACGCCCTGTACCTCCCCGCACTTGCCCTGATGTGCGTGTCCCCAGTCTGGTACCACCAGTTCCGGCATCACGCACCAGGCCTACAGTGCGCCTCGGCAGTCCAGTACGCCCTGTTCCTCCTCCCAGCGACGGTCCCCAGTCCAGGGTCTCCAGCGACGGTCCCAGTCCGGGGTCTCCAGCGACGGGCCCCAGTCCGGAACCTCCAGCGATGGGCCACAGTCCGGGGTCTCCAGCGACGGTCCCCAGTCCAGAACATTCGCGATGATCCACGCAGCGAGGGTCCCCAGCCCGGGGCCTACGGCGAGGATCTGCAGTCCAGTGCATCCGACGATGATTCACGGGTCAGTCAGTGATACAAGAGCGGACTCAGTGTAAGGAAGGGGGGCGGCGTCCAGAACCAGAGCTGCCACCAAGGTTAGATGCCCACCCAGATCCTCCCATATAGGTTTAGGTTTGCGGCCGGGAGTCCACACCTTGGGGGGGGTACTGTCACGTCCTGAGCTTAGTTATCTTTGTTTTCCTCATTATTTTGGTTAGGTCAGGGTGTGACAAGGGTGGTTGGTTTAGTTTTTGTATTGTCTATGTGTAGTTGACTGTCAGCACTCGTCTTATAGCTTCACGTTCGTTGTTTTGTTAGTTTGTTTGGTGTTCTTCGTGTAAATAAAGAAGAATGTATGCTTATCACGCTGCGCCTTGGTCTCCTCGTTTTGACGAACGTGATATGATGTCACAAATTGCTGTACAGAAACCCAGCCTAAAACTCCAAACAGCAAGCAATGCAGGTGTAGAAGCACGGTGGCTAGGAAAAACTCCCTAGAAAGGACAGGACCTAGGAAGAAACCTAGAGAGGAACCAGGCTATGAGGCATGGCCAGTCCTCTTCTGGCTGTGCCGGGTGGAGATTATAACAGAACATGGCCAAGATGTTCAAATGTTCATAGATGACCAGCAGGGTCAAATAATAATAATCACAGTGGTTGTAGAGGGTGCAACAGGTCAGCACCTCAGGAGTAAATGTCAGTTGGCTTTTCATGGCCGATCATTCAGAGTATCTCTACTGCTCCTGCTGTCTCTAGAGAGTTGAAAACAGCAGGTCTGGGACAGCTAGCATGTCCGGTGAACAGTTGAAACATGAGCAGCAGCACGGCCAGGTGGACTGGGGGCAGCAAGGAGTCATCATGCCAGGTAGTCCTGAGGCATGGTCCTAGGGCTCAGGTCCTCCGAGAGAGAGAAGTAAAGAAGGAAAGAAAGAAGTAAAGAAGGGGAGAGAGAGAGAGCATACTTACATTCACACAGGACACTGGATAAGACAGGAGAAATATTCCATGATATAACAGACTGACCCTAGCCCCCCGACACATAAACTACTGCAGCATAAATACTGGAAGCTGAGACAGGAGGGTCGGGAGACACTGTGGCCCCGTCCGACGATACCCCCGGACAGGGCCAAACAGACAGGATATAGCCCCACCCACTTTGCCAAAGCACAGCCCCCACACCACTAGAGGGATATCTTCAATCACCAACTTACCATCCTGGGACAAGGCCAAGTATAGCCCACAAAGATCTCCGCCACTGCACAACCCAAGGGGGGGCACCAACCCGGACAGGAAGATCACGTCAGTGACTCAACCCACCCTCCTGGAGACGGCATGGAAGAGCACCAGTAAGCCAGTGACTCAGCCCCTGTAACAGGGTTAGAGGCAGAGAATCCCAATGGAGAGAGGGGAACCGGCCAGGCAGAGACAGCAAGGGTGGTCCGTTGCTCCAGTGCCTTTCCGTTCACCTTCACACTCCTGGGCCAGACTAAACTCAATCATAGGACCTACTGAAGAGATGAGTCTTCAATAAAGATTTAAAGGTTGAGACCGAGTTTCCGTCTCTCACATGGGTAGGCAGACCATTCCATAAAAATGGAGCTCTATAGGAGAAAGCCCTGCCTCCAGCTGTTTGCTTAGAAATTCTAGGGTCAGTAAGGAGGCCTGTGTCTTGTGACCGTAGCGTACATGTAGGTATGTACGGTAGGACCAAATCGGAAAGATATACGTTGGAGCAAGCCCATGTAATGCTTTAAAAGCAGTAAAACCTTGAAATCAGCCCTTGCCTTAACAGGATGCCAGTGTAGAGAGGCTAGTACTGGAGTAATGTGATCCATAAACAAACAAAAAATCCAAACAAGTCAGATGCTTATAGAAGCGTTTTAGATTCATTGTTCTTTCTCTTTCTTTGTTCCTGACACTCTCTCTTTCTTTCTGTCTCCTCACCAGGGACTCTTGGGACATGGCCTATGACTTCGCTCTCTCTCCCTGTCTGATAATGCCTAGATATTAGATGCCTTGTTAATGTCAGTATTGCCTTGTAACTTAAGCTTTATGCCTTATATGTGATCTCATTGATTTGACAAAGTAATTAAATACACTTGTATTTCGAATTCCATTCTCAGCCCTTTCTTGATTTTCTATTACTTTATTGCAACAATATTCTTGCTGTAATATTGCTCAATTTTCTTCATTGACAATTAATTTTTATTGCATTTTTTACGGGTCGCATATGAAGGACATGTAATATGCATATAATAAATATTACCCCACTACACAGGATCATCCACGCTAAACTAGAATCAGTTCGGTTCATTTGCCACATTGTTTCGGAACACTTTTTGACCCACTTCTATCGTACTGTCACTTTGACCTTTGCCCTAACTATCTTGATCTGCTACTGTATGCCTTTAATGTTTTGTCATGAGTAACACATACCTTTGGTAACAAACAACATTTTCTACATTATCGAAGGTAAAGACCACTTCGGAGTGCTGTGGAAAAGCAAATAACTAAAAAGGAACTGTAGATTGTGTTTATTGAGTAGGCCTAACTTAACATTTGCTTTTTGGTCAATTAAAAGAAATTCAAAAGTTCAATTCTGGCTGACCATTTCTTGCTCTTGAAATATCATGGCTCTAAGTTAGTGGAATAACTATTTTGGCATTAAGTCTCGGGCTAGTCCAATTTCGACAATCACAGAGTGAACACTGGGTGTTTGTGCCTTATAAGTTGAATAGCAAAGGGAGACACTCGGGTGCTCATCCTTTTTGGCTGCTCTAGATGTCCGCCCAGGCATTAGTGTCTTTCACAGGAAGAGAAGGGGAGGCCCTCCTCTGTCATCCTTCAGCATTCCAAACACAAATACTGGTAGTACAGCCACAGCAGGTGTCACTATGCCCACGACATTGTTTCTCTTTTAAGCCACTTCACCGCTCACCTCTCTTGCTCCCTCACTATCTCCCCTCTCTTCTTGCAGCTGCTCACTGATACAGATGGACATGCATTAAATAGCAACTGTTTCACCTCTTTTTAGACCATCTTTAATTTTCCCCACACACATCTGAAATATATTTTTGGACCACACAGGTCAGTTGGAAAGCACTTAATGCAACTTTATTGCATTTATATGATAAGTAAATTATCTGAACATAAGAAGACTATGTATTAGGATCCACTTATTTAGCTGCCAACTCATTCCCACCCTAAAATCCATTGACTCAAATTGTTAAACTTGTATTAAATGGATAATAAATACTTGTTATCCTCTTCCAAAGCTCAGATTTTATGCAGTGTGTGTGATTTAAACTTTTCTGTGTAGCCTACTTTGTCATTGGTCTTTCAGTGAATGCACCTAATCCAATCAACTGTGATTAGTCCTATTGTTTACTGTGCTGATTGGGTGTAACACAAGTCTTTGCCCAATTTGGTTACCTGCCTTATTTTTACCAGGTTTGTTTGATTCTGAGGGGCTTACATACACATTTTTTACCATTTTTGTCCAATACCATGCACATATGGACACCGAACAACTGACGTTCCATGTTGTCATGCTTTGGACTCAAATAATTGAATGGAATTGATTTGTTTACCTCAGTTTTTCTCCCTTTCAGACTAGGATAAATTGATGGAACTTGAATTTGTTTGTTCAGTTTTCTTGCTGTAACATGCTGACAATTGCCACGACTCATTCAATGTTAGCCTCCTGAGCTAAAGACTAGGCATTAGCTTTAGTCTCAGACAAATGGTATCGTATAGTGTCACAAGGTTTGCATAACTTTTCACTTGTCTGTTGAAGGATGTAGTTACCATTTATAGTGGTATTCAACACCAACTAGACATATAACATATTGCAAGCACAAAGATTTGTTTTTTGTTTAGCAAATTGTTTTTTATTCTTCTTCCCGATCCACATCCTAGTGCATTTATATCATCACTCAATGCTTCACCCCCGCACCACCAAAAACATACCCGTATTGGAATTAAGCCGTGAAATGAACAAGTTATGAACATGCCCTTCCTGACCCAGTCAATTACTGTCTCTGCAACCACTGTCTGTGCATGGCTTACACACTGTGTCCTCACAAGGGAGAGGTTACTAAAGTGCATCCTCTCCTAGCAGGGAACTACATTCCATTAAAAGAGGACAGAAAAGGTTGGAGGTATTTGTGTATCGCTCTGAAGGATTATACCAGAAAATCCAAATAAACTGGCAGCCACTGCAATCAACTGGATTAGCGTTCAGATGGTTGTGTCCATTAGATAAATAGCAGGTTACTATAGGCCATTCCACTGGCTTTCTGCATGCTTATGGCTAGGCAATTATTCAATTTCCATTTTATTTACAGTGTTATCACAATACGATAGATTAAGAGTGAGACACTCTAGTACTGAGACCGTGGACCCTGGGTTGCACATTTCTGTTCTAGCCCAGCTCTAACACACCGGATCCAAATCATCAAGGTCATGAATTGGGTGTGCTAGTTCTGGGCTAGAACAGCAGTGTGTTCACTGTTTACACGAATGTGCTGTTCAAACAGAATAGATAAGCGGCTCATTTTAAAATGTGAATTAATTCTAAAATGTATAACAATAATTGTATTTATAAAGCATATTTTATGAATGCAGCTCAAAGTGCTTTTCAATAAGCACCCCAAAAAACAGTCTGTGTTAATTTGAATCACTCCATGGACATGTTTGGGTGGGAACCCGGCTAAAACCAGCTTGTTCTGAGGTCTGAAAGGTGAGCATGAGGAGATTTAAAATGTAATAGACACCAACCAGATGGGTGCATTCACTCAGAAATACAATAAAATCCAAATACCCCCTTTTAACCCAAAACACAAAGAGGGTTTTATCCGAGGAGGAGAGAATGCATGGTTTGGACATTTAAGCAGGTTTAAGCAGATACTGTGTGAAGCTTAAAGCCTGAAGTGCCATTGTGAGGCTGATGGAGGGTTTTATATGGTTCTGCTTTCTTTTGTACCCGGCTCTTAGGTTACAAGACTCTGCTGAAAGGGATCTCTGGAAAATTCACCAGTGGCTGCCTGGTGGCCATCATGGGTCCCTCAGGAGCTGGGAAATCTACGCTGATGAACATTCTGGCCGGCTACAGGTGAGCCACAGGCCCGACACTTAACAACCAAGAGGTGTACAAGGACACTGATAGACGATTAACTTCTACTAACAAGTATCACGTCACACCCACAGTTCTGGGCATTAAAAAGTTTTCATTACAAAAAGCCTTGCTGCAGGTTGCTGTTACCTTGCTGTGACTCTTGCAGGGTGACGCCAAGCGCCAAGTTAATTCGAAATCATTTAACAATGACCCAAGTCATGAAATACATTTTTGAGAATGGATACTGTATGCATTTTTGTATATATTCCATTTTTATTGTATGTGTATGTTTTAAACTCTTTTAAACTTTGGAAATATGTGTTGTTCATGTTTACATGAATGTATTAGCTGTTCCCTATTGTTTCAATTGTTCATATTTCTTTTAAACCCGGAAATAAATCAATTCTATCATATGGATCAAATGCGTAACCCAGGTATGGCTTTGCCCTCTGTAGAGAGACAGGGATGAAGGGGGAAATCTTGATCAATGGGCAGCCTCGTGACCTACGCTCTTTCAGGAAGGTCTCGTGCTACATCATGCAGGACGACATGCTTCTGCCTCACCTCACAGTACAAGAAGCCATGATGGTAATTTTTTAAAATTATATATTTAACCTTTATTTATCCAGGAAGTCCCATTGAGGCCAGAAGACCTCTTTTACAAAGGAGACCTGGCCAGAGTGCAGGTCAATCGATTAAACACATTGCAGTGCATACACAATGCAATTGAATGCTTCTTGAAGTAAACAATAAGTTAATTTAAAAAAATGTATTTCACTTTTATCTAACCAGGTAGGCCAGTTGAGAACAAGTTCTCATTTACAACTGCGACCTGGCCAAGATAAAGCAAAGCAGTGCGACAAAAACAACAACACAGAGTTACATATGGGATAAACAATCGTATAGTCAATAACACAATGGAAAAATATGTGTACAGTGTGTGTAAATGAATTAAGGAGGTAAGGCAATCGATAGGCCAATAGTGGTGAAGTAATTACAATTTAGCAATTTACACTGGAGTGATATATGTGCAGATGAGGATGTGTAAGTAGAAATACTGATGTGCAAAAGAGCAGAAAAACATATGGGGATGAGGTAGGTAGTTGGTTGGATGGGCTATTTACAGATGGGCTGTGTACAACTGCAGCGATGGGTAAGCTGCCCTGACAGCTGACGCTTAAAGTTACTGAGGGACATAAAAGTCTCCAACTTCAGTGATTTTTGCAATTCGTTCCAGTCATTGGCAGCAGTGAACTGGAAGGAAAGGTGGCCAAAGGAAGTGTTGGATTTGGGGATGACCAGTGAAATATACCTGCTGGAGCGCGGGCTACGGGTGGGTGTTGCTATGGTGACCAGTGAGCTGAGATAAGCCGGAACTTTACCTAGCAAAGACTTATAGATGACCTGGAGCCAGTGGGTTTGGCGACGAATATGTAGTGAGGACCAGCCAACGAGAGCATACAGGTCACAGTTGGGAGTAGTACAGTGGGACAAAAAAGTATTTCGTCAGCCACCAATTGTGCAAGTTCTCCCACTTAAAAATATGAGAGGTCTGTAATTTTCATCATAGGTACACTTCAACTATGACAGACAAAATGAGAAAAATAAATCCCGAAAATCACATTGTAAGATTTTTAATGAATTTATTTGCAAAGTATGGTGGATAATAAGTATTTGGTCAATAACAAAAGTTTCTCAATACTTTGTTATATACCCTTTATGGCAATGACAGAGGTCAAATGTTTTCTGTAAGTCTTCACAGGGTTTTCACACACTGTTGCTGGTATTTTGGCCCATTCCTCCATGCAGATATCTGCTGTGGGGGGTGCAGAGCTGTTGGCCGGGGTTGGTGTAGCCAGGCGGAAAGCATGGCCAGCCGTAGAGAAATGCTTATTGAAATTCTAAATTATCGTGGATTTATCAGTGGTGACAGTGTTTCCTAGACTCATGGACTATACAGTGTCGCAGAACATTTTGGAATTAGTGCTGCAGGATGCAAATTTCTGTTTGAATAAGCTAGCCTTTGCTTTCCTAACTGACTGTGTGTATTGGTTCCTG
Source organism: Oncorhynchus gorbuscha (assembly GCF_021184085.1). NCBI lineage: Eukaryota > Metazoa > Chordata > Actinopteri > Salmoniformes > Salmonidae > Oncorhynchus > Oncorhynchus gorbuscha. The sequence goes on from NC_060185.1 coordinate 55,119,618, forward strand.
ACTTCCCTAAAAAGTTGCATGTCGCAGGGACTATTCGAAGCTAGTGCAGTACGCCACATGGTGTTTTTGTGCTGGTCAAGGGCAGTCTGGAGTGGAGTTAAACTGGTGAAATGTTTATAAAGCTGCAAATACAATGTATTAGAGCAGTCAGAATTCATTATTCCACATGATGTCTGTTCTACATAATGCATTTATATGTGACGTGGTGCTGTGTCTTCTAAACTGTGTCTTTCTTCACATTGATAAGATACATTTTCTCTCTACATGGTTGCTTCTGAGACATGAAAGATTCTATGCATGTAGGCGTCGTTTCTCTTCTTTGGGACTCAGCCGTAGTGTGAACTAAATCTTACTCTCTCTCTGCTAGGTGTCTGCTAATCTGAAGCTCCAGGAAAAGGATGAGGGCAAGAGAGACATGGTGAGAGAGTTGCATGGGAACGGACAAGTTACTATTTCAGCACTGGAGTTTTGCCACTAGTGCAGTCAGTACTGGCTTTAAACAGGCTGGAATGGATGTAATGTGATATGATGATTGTGCCTGGGAAGGTGTATGTGTGTAGATGTTGCTACTAACCACTGATGCAGGGTCAGATATGATTTCCTCCCCATTATGTTTAAAAGGATCATTCGGGATTTTGCCAATGAAGCTCTTTATCTACTTCCCCAGTGGTAGATGACCTAGTGGATACTATTTGTATGTCTCTGTGTCCAGTATGAAAGAAGTTAGAGGTAGTTTCACTAGCCAATGCTAACTAGCGTTACCCATAGACTGTTAGTCATTGTGCTATCTGCTAGCTTGCTAGTAGTTACCCATAGACTTCCAGTCATTGCGCTAACTTTAGTTAGCGTTGACCCTAGATCTGTAATTAATGTAGACATATGACACGTTGCCAAGAGGGAGGGATGTGGTTATAGGTGTTTGTAATCCTCCTGTGTTGTTTTTAGGTGAGGGAGATCCTGACGGCCCTGGGCCTGCTTGAGTGTGCGAAAACCCGAACGTCACATCTATCAGGGGGGCAGAGAAAAAGGCTGGCTATCGCCCTGGAGCTTGTCAACAACCCTCCCGTCATGTTTTTTGACGAACCCACCAGGTCAGAAGCTCCCATTGCACATCGTATAGAACACATGCATGTGTGTCCGTGGCAAGGAAAGTCTTGACGTGACTATGGATTATAACGTGCCACTGTACAGTCCATATTTTAGAGGCAATGCTATTCTTTCATGAGATGTACAAGGCAATATGACGTTGTTGAGTGCAGGTGTTAGTTGTGTTCCATTTTGTGTGTGTTTTTTTCGGTCTTGTTTGTGTCCCCACTGAAAGTAATCTGAAAGAAAAGTTCCAAGGTTAACCTGTCCTCTTTTGGAACAGAGGATGCAATTGAATATCATCTCTCCCAGTTGGCTTCTGGTTAGGAAAGACTAGAGTCTCACCAGGGGACACAAATGAGTCCCAAAGTCCTTAATGACCAAAAAGCAGCCATTTGTCTCCCTTTGGTTTACATTTGTACCATCTGTAGGGATTAGCCTACTCCTGAAGCTCACACACAAAATGTTGTCATTGCTCTAGACAACATCCATAATGTCAAAGTGAAAAGAAAATTATACACTTTTTTTAAATCGATAAAAATTCAATAACAAAAAAAATGACTAAATTAGTTAAGTAAAAAATTATTCGGACGACCCCTTCGTCTGTCCCTCATACATACAACATCAGTAAGGTCTGGCACCAACAGAGATGGCCGCCTCGCTTCGCGTTCTCATGTTCTTATTCATTCCTTTACACTTGTGTGTATAAGGTAGTTGTTGTGAAATTGTTAGATTAATACTTGTTAGATATTACTGCATGGTCGGAACTAGAAGCACAAACGTTTCACTACACTTGCATTAACATCTGCTAACCATGTGTATGTGACCAATAACATGTGATTTGATTTGAGGTCCCTCAGTCAAGTTTTATTTTTATTTTTTATTTTTATTTCACCTTCATTTAACCAGGTAGGCTAGTTGAGAACAAGTTCTCATTTACAACTGCAACCTGGCCAAGATAAAGCATAGCAGTGTGAACAGACAGCAACACAGAGTTACACATGGAGTAAACAATAAACAAGTCAACACAGAAAAAAAGGGGAAAAAAGGTGTCTATATACATTGTGTGCAAAAGGCATGAGGAGGTCGGCGAATAATACATTTTTTAGCAGATTAACACGAGTGATAAATGATCAGATGGTCATGTGCAGGTAGAGATACTGGTGTGCAAAAGAGCAGAAATGTAAATAAATAAAAACAGTATGGGGATGAGGTAGGTGAAAATGGGTGGGCTATTTACCGATGGACTATGTACAGCTGCAGCGATCGGTTAGCTGCTCAGATAGCAGATGTTTAAAGTTGGTGAGGGAGATAAGTCTCCAACTTCTACGATTTTTGCAATTCGTTCCAGTCACAGGCAGCAGAGAACTGGAAGGAAAGGCGGCCAAATGAGGTGTTGGCTTTAGGGATGATCAGTGAGATACACCTGCTGGAGCGCGTGCTACGGGTGGGTGTTGCCATCGTGACCAGTGAACTGAGATAAGGCAGAGCTTTACCTAGCATGGAATTGTAGATGACCTGGAGCCAGTGGGTCTGGCGACGAATATGTAGCGAGGGCCAGCCGAATAGAGCATACAGGTCGCAGTGGTGGGTGTTATTAGGTGCTTTAGTAACAAAGCGGATGGCACTGTGATAAACTGCATCCAGTTTTCTGAGTAGAGTATTGGAAGCCCTTTTGTAGATGACATCGATGAAGTCAAGGATCGGTAGGATAGTCAGTTTTACTAGGGTAAGTTTGGCGGTGTGAGTGAAGGAGGCTTTGTTGCGAAATAGAAAGCCGATTCTAGATTTGATTTTGGATTGGAGATGTTTGATATGAGTCTGGAAGGAGAGTTTACAGTCTAGCCAGACATCTAGGTACTTATAGATGTCAACATATTCTAGGTCGGAACCATCCAGGGTGGTGATGCTTGTCGGGCGTGCGGGTGCAGGCAGTGAACAGTTGAAAAGCATGCATTTGGTTTTACTAGCGTTTAAGAGCAGTTGGAGGCCACGGAAGGAGTGTTGTATGGCGTTGAAGCTCGTTTGGAGGTTAGATAACACAGTGTCCAAGGAAGGGCCAGAAGTATACAGAATGGTGCCGTCTGCGTAAGAGGTGCATCAGGGAATCGCCCGCAGCAAGAGCAACATCATTGATATATACAGAGAAAAGAGTCGGCCCGAGAATTGAACCCTGTGGCACCCCCATAGAGACTGCCAGAGGACCGGACAACATGCCCTCCGATTTGATCTGTCTGCAAAGTAGTTGGTGAACCAGGCAAGGCAGTCATTAGCAAAACCGAGGCTACTGAGTCTGCCGATAAGAATATGGTGATTGACAGAGTCGAAAGCCTTGGCCAGGTCGATGTGAAGACGGCTGCACAGTACTGTCTTTTATCGATGGCGGTTATGATATCGTTTAGTACCTTGAGCGGGCTGAGGTGCACCCGTGACCGGCTCGGAAATCAGATTGCACAGCGGAGAAGGTACGGTGGGATTCGAGATGGTCAGTGATCTGTTTATTGAATTGGCTTTCGAAGACCTTAGATAGGCAGGGCAGGATGGATATAGGTCTGTAAGAGTTTGGGTCCAGGGTGTCTCCCCCTTTGAAGAGGCAGCTTTCCAGTCCTTGGGGGATCTCAGACGATATGAAAGAGAGGTTGAACACGCTGGTAATAGGGGTTGCGACAATAGCGGCGGATAGTTTCAGAAATAGAGGGTCAGATTGTTAAGCCCAGCTGATTTATACGGGTCCAGGTTTTGCAGCTCTTTCAGAACATCTGCCATCTGGATTTGGGTAAAGGAGAAGCTGCATTTCAAGTATTGCATTTCAAGCACAGATTCATCTACAAAGACTCATCTACAAAGACCAGGGAGCTTTTCGAAAGCCTCATAAAGAAGGGCAGTGATTGGGAGATGGGTAACAATAACAAATCAGACATTGAATATACTGTATCTTTAAACATGGTCAAGTTAAAACTTCTTGTGACTCTCAAACCCGGATCCGGGTGCATAATCATAGCCTCAAACGAATTAGCATAACGCAGCGGACATAAATACCCCTAGAAAATGTTCCTATTCATGAAAATCACAAATGAAATATATTGAGACACAGCTTAGCCTTTTGTTAATCACACTGTCATCTCAAATTTTCAAAATATGCTTTACACAAATGCTTGTCTAGCGTTGGCTGTAAGTTTATCATGGCATAATGCTATGCTAGGCTCTGCTGGCAGCAGGCAACATTTTCACGAAAATAAGGAAGGCAATCAAATTAAATAATTTACCTTTGAAGAACTTCGGATGTTTTCACTCAGGAGACTCCCAGTTAGATAGCAAATGTTCCTTTTTTCCAAAAATATTATTTTTGTAGGCGAAATAGCTCCCGTTTGTTCATCACACTTGGCTGAGAAATCGACCGGAAAATGCTGTCACTAGAACACCAAACTTTTTTCCAAATTAGCTCGATAATATCGACAGAAACATGGCAAACGTTGTTTAGAATCAATCCTCAAGGTGTTTTTAACATATCTATTCGATAACATATCCGTCAAGACAATTGGTTTCTCATAAGAAGCGATTGGAAAAATGTCTACCTCAGTATTTTACGCAAGATTTTCTGCGGGAGACATCATGTGATCACTTGCTAAATGTGGTCCCTTACGGCTATTCTTCAACATAAATGCGTAAAAAGACGTCACAATGCTGTAGACACCTTGGTGAATACGTAGAAAACGTAAGCTCATTCGTAGCTCATTCACAGCCATATAAGGAGTCATTGGCATGAGGCGGTTTCAAAAAATGCGGCACTTCCTGATTGGATTTTTATCTGGGTTTCGCCTGTAACATCAGTTCTGTTGCACTCACAGACAATATCTTTGCAGTTTTGGAAACGTCAGAGTGTTTTCTATCCAATGCTGTCAATTATATGCATAGTCAAGCATCTTTTCGTGACAAAATATCTTGTTTAAAACGGGAACGTTTTTTATCCAAAAATTAAAATCCTGCCCCCTAGTCGTAAAAGGTTAATAATTATGTTGTGGTTAGTGTTAAAACCACCCAGACACATCATAGATGCAGTTATCCTTCTGAACTGAGCTGCAGGACAGGAAGGAAACTGCTTAGGGATGTCACCATGAGGCCATTTGTGATTTTAAAACAGCTACAGAGTTCATTGGCTGTGATAAGAGAACTGAGGATGGATCAGCAGGTAGCCTAGTGGTTAGAGTGTTGGGCCAGTAACCGAGAGGTAGCTAGCTCGAATCCCCAAGCTCACAAGGTAAAACTATGTTGTTCTGCCCCTGAACAAGGCACTTAACCCACTGTTCCTAGGCCATAATTGTAAATAAGAATGTGTTCTTAACTGACTTGCCTAGTGAAATAAAGGTTAAATATCAGTAAGTATCAACAACATAGTGCTGACTCCACAATATGAAAAGAAGAATACTTTTTTGTATGTATGCAAAAAGGCACTAAAGTATTATTTCCAAGGAATACATTTTTTGGCCTAAATGCAAAGCCTTACGTTTGGGGCCAAAACAACACTTCACTGAGTAGTTGCCTCTTTATTTTCAAGCATGGTGGTGGTGGCTGCAACATGGTATGGGTATGCTTAACATTGGCAAAGACTGGGGGAGTCTCTCAGGAGGAAAAGAAACGGGATGGAGCTAAGCACAGGCAAAATCCTAAAGGAAAACCTGCTTCAGTCTGCTTTACACCAGACACTGAGAGAGGATTTCACCTTTCAGCAGGACAATCACCTACAATGCAAAGCAAAATCTACACTGGAGTTGCTTACCAGGAAAATGATGAATGTTCCTGGTGCTTAAAATGCTTAAAAATCTATGGCAAGACTTGAAAATTGCTGTCTAGCCATGATCTCTAACACCTTGACAAAGCTTTAAGAATTTTGAAAAGAATAATGGGAAAATATTGCACAATACAGATGTGTAGTAAAGCTCTTATGAGACTTACCCAAGAAGACTCATGTATTGACTCCGGGGGGTGAAAATAATCCAGGTATATTCGTTTTATGTTTAATAAATCTCTTCCACTTTGACATTAGAGTATTTTGTGTAGGTCGTTGATTTAAAAAAAAGACAATTCACCCATTACAATCTAAGCCTTGTCTAAGCCCGGAGATGGGGAAGGGTTCTACTAAGCTATAGTGGGGCAAACAAGTATTTAGTCAGCCACCAATTGTGCAAGTTCTCCCACTTAAAAAGATGAGAGAGGACTGTACTTTTCATCATAGGTACACTTCAACTATGACAGACAAAATTAGAAAAAAAATCCAGAAAATCACATAGGATTTTTACATGAGTCAATACATGAGTCTTCTTGGGTAAGTCTCATAAGAGCTTTACTACACATCTGTATTGTGCAATATTTTCCCATTATTCTTTTCAAAATTCTTAAAGCTTTGTCAAGGTGTTAGGGATCATGGCTAGACAGCAATTTTATTTGCAAATTATGGTGGAAAATAAGTATTTGGTCACCTACAAACAAGCCAGATTTCTGGCTCTCACAGACCTGTAACTTCTTTAAGAGGCTCCTCTGTCCTCCACTCGTTACCTGTATTAATCGCACCTGTTTTGAACTTGTTATCAGTATAAAAGACACCTGTTCACAACTTCAAACAGTCACACTCCAAACTCCACTATGGCCAAGACCAAAGAGCTGTCAAAGGACACCAGAAACAAAATTGTAGACCTACACCAGGCTGGGAAGACTGAATCTGCAATAGGTAAGCAGCTTGGTTTGAAGAAATCAACTGTGGGAGCAATTATTAGGAAATGGAAGACATACAAGACCACTGATAATCTCTCTCGATCTGGGGCTCCACGCAAGATCTCATCCCGTGGGGTCAAAATGATCACAAGAACGGTGAGCAAAAATCCCAGAACCACACGGGGGGACATAGTGAATGACCTGCAGAGAGCTGGACCAAAGTAACAAAGCCTACCATCAGTAACACACTACGCCGCCAGGGACTCAAATCCTGCAGTGCCAGACGTGTCCCCCTGCTTAAGCCAGTACATATCCAGGCCCGTCTGAAGTTTGCTAGAGAGCATTTGGATGATCCAGAAGAAGATTGGGAGAATGTCATATGGTCAGATCAAACCAAAATATAACTTTTTGGTAAAAAACTCAGACAAAGAATGCTGAGTTGCATCCAAAGAACACCATACCTACTGTGAAGCATGGGGGTGGAATCATCATGCTTTGGGGCTGTTTGTCTGCAAAGGGACCAGGATGACTGATCCGTGTAAAGGAAAGAATGAATGGGGCCATGTATCGTAAGATTTTGAGTGAAAACCTCCTTCCATCAGCAAGGGCATTGAAGATGAAACGTGGCTGGGTCTTTCAGCATGACAATAATCCCAAACACACCGCCCAGGCAACGAAGGAGTGGCTTCGTAAGAAGCATTTCAAGGTCCTGGAGTGGCCTAGCCAGTCTCCAGATCTCAACCCCATAGAAAATCTTTGGAGGGAGTTGAAAGTCCGTGTTGCCCAGTAACAGCCCCAAAACATCACTGCTCTAGAGGAGATCTGCATGGAGGAATTGGCCAAAATACCAGCAACAGTGTGTGAAAACCTTGTGAAGACTTAGAGAAAACGTTTGACCTCAGTCATTGCCAACAAAGGGTATAAAACAAAGTATTGAGATAAACTTTTGTTATTGACCAAATACTTATTATCCACCATACTTTGCAAATAAATTCATTAAAAATCTTACAATGTGATTTTCTGGATTTATTTTTCTCATTTTGTCTGTCATAGTTGTAGTGTACCTATGATGAAGATGATAGGCCTCTCATCTTTTTAAGTGGGAGAACTTGCACAATTGGTGGCTGACTAAATACTTTTTTGCCCCACTGTATATGGAATTGTTTTAAGAAGGTCATACCAAGGATACTTCCGCTATTTGATTTGGAATTTTAAGACCCCTTGAGGTATGATGGATGTCACTGTGTTTTGGGGGCCTACAATGCTGCAGAATTATTTTGGTACCCTTCCCCAGATCTGTGCTTCGACACAATCCTGTCTCAGAACTCTATGGACAATTCCTTCAACCTCATGGCTTGGTTTTTGCTCTGATATGCTCTGTCAACTGTGGGATCTTATATAGACAGATGTGTGCCTTTCCAAATCATGTCCAATCAATTGAATCAAGTTGTAGAAATATCTGAAGGATGATCAATGGAAACAGGATACATCTGAGCTCATTTTCAAGTCTCATAACAAAGGGTCTGAATACTTATGTAAATAAGGTGTTCTATTTTTTTATTTGATCCATTTTAGATTAAGACTGTAACGTAACAAAATGTGGAAAAGGTCAGGTGGTCTGAATACTTCCCAAATGCACTGTACTTCCAATACATTTTTTTTCAACGTCCTAGAGCAACAACCATCATGTGCGTGTTCTTGAGTCTCACCTTTCCACAGAGGCGTCATAATACATAAGATTTTGTGAGAAGACCGATTTTCGGGATGTCTCATAGTCCAACAATCACAGCTCTTCTAGCTCTGTCACCTTTAACCGCAAGTGCCACATTGCGGTAGATTGAGACGCATCGAATGCAAACAAAACTGATAACTCTAGTTTAAACTGATGGATTTGAATCGACTCTAGGGGGTTGAATCCATTTGAATCCCACTTTGTAACAGAAATCCAAAAGAAATCCGAGGCAGTTGTAGATTATCTATAGGCACTGTAAATATTCCAAGCATCTGAAATTGTATCTTCTAAAGTCAATCTGACAACATATGGGACTGAGATAGGGCAGCTGGAAAGTCCCTGACAAATACAATCGATAAACAGCAGAGTACTGTAGAGCTACCACATTTGCTAACCTTACCATAAAAATGGTCTTGTTATTTAAGGCTCAATGTTGTTTTTAGGGTACATTGTCCACTGTTATTAGAGATAGAGATGTGTCTGAAACAGGATTTGGGTCAATTTGAATTGTCAGCCAATTCATGTAGAGTAGTAAACTGAAATTCCAATTCAATATTTGAGAAAACATTTTATTTTCAATGACTTCTCAATAAATCAAAAAGGAGAAACTATTTATTTTAAAATGTTAAAATTCCTTCCTGAATTCTCTGACTTCAATTTGAATTGACCCTGGTCAAAAACTGGAATGATGTCATAGTTTTTGAGAGCAGCAGCGTGATACAACAAGTTAAGGGGATTTACTCCTGATGCCCATTTCTCTCTGTCACCTCTGACTGCTTAACTGCACTGTGATACACACTCAATCCAAAGAGTCTTCTCACCTGGTCAAAATCACTGGCATATGATTCATATCAGTGTCCAGTGATAAGCCATTAGATCAGTTACAGAACATGTGTGCAGAAAAAAATATGTTAACTTCAGTAGCTCACGTTAGTGTTTGTTGCTTTGTCATATAGTGCAAGTTTATGCAATGTGCTGGAGTCCTTCTACCAGTTCACTTCACTAGTTTGCTTCTCTTCCGTATTGATGATCTAAGATGTTACTTTAGGTGTACAAAAGCAAATCTATTCTTTGCTTTGACATTGTCCACCATATACTAACCTTGGCCCCTATACCCTGTTTTGCAGTGGCCTGGACAGTTCCTCCTGCTTCCAGGTGTTGTCTCTGCTGAAGGCCCTAGCCCATGGTGGCCGCACCGTCATCTGCACCATCCACCAGCCCAGCGCCAAGCTCTTTGAGCTCTTCAACAAGGTCAGCCTCCAACCTGGCCTTCTGTTAGCCTGAGTCCCAGATCTGTTTGAGTTGTCTTACCAACTCCTACGCCATTGGCATGAAAAACATAAACAGATCTGGGACTCAGGCTAGCCTAATGCATGGGAATCAATGAAAGGCACAATTATACCAAAGGATCACAGTTGGAAATTAGATATGTAGCTAGCTATACATGTGGCACAATACTTATGCATGGTCCCCAACAAATAAACAAATCAACAGGCTAATTTAGTTGTTTAACAAAGTAAAAACAAACTGTGTATGCTTGGTATATACAGTACCTAGTGTGACTAACCTTTTCCCCTAATGTCAATGATTCCAATACTATTTTGATAACTAAATGAATGGTCTGCTAAATGAATGTACTGTATCCTGATTGCTTCGTGCCCCTGTGTTTCCCTCCCTAGCTGTATGTCCTTAGTCAGGGCCAGTGTATCTACAGAGGGAATGTACCTAACCTGGTCCCCTATCTTAGAGAGCTGGGGCTCAACTGCCCAACGTACCACAACCCTGCAGACTTTGGTGAGAAACTCTTACCAGTTTAATAAGAAACAAGTAAAGTGTGTTGTCATCATTGTTATAATAACCTTATTTGCACATGCATATCAGTGTATTCAGGAATCTGCCTTATTTTCTTAGAATAACTGTCCCAGGAAGTTATTTTAGTATACTTTGGTATAAAGCGTTCTCAAATGTATTCTTTCTATTAGTTCAACTGAAAATACATTTTCTCAGAATAGCTTTTACAGATGGTTCCCATGCAATAATCACTGGGCTTTCTGTGACATGCGTACCTCTCTCTCCATTTGATCCCAGTGATGGAGGTGGCGTCTGGGGAGTACGGAGATCAGACGGCGCGTCTGGTGAAGGCCGTGCAGGAGAGGAAATGTGAGCAGGTCTACAAGACAGACATGAACAATGGACCCCTCAATCCCTTCCTGTGGCACAAATCGTCTGAGGAGGTAAAGGGGGGATTAGTGTATTACTACAGCTCTCAATGGGTTGAAATTAAGAATCTCACTGAAGTTTTATTTTCAGAGTCAAAGCATTTAATTTCAATGTTTCAGGAAATCTATGTTGAGAAGTCTTAGCACTTCAGGTTGTTCAGTCTCTGTTTCTCTCTCTCTATGTTGCTCTCCAATCCTTTCAGGACTCGTCTTCCAGTGAGGGCTGCCACAGTTTCTCGGCCAGTTGTCTGACTCAGTTCTGCATCCTGTTCAAAAGGACGTTTCAAAGCATTATTAGAGATACGGTAAGACACACTGCCACCTACTGTTTTGTTTTTATACTGCAACAGCTTCCTTTTTAAAATAGCCAAATGTTATGTAATGAACCCAAAACATTTTAATATGATTCAAAAGCAAATGAAAAGGATAAGAGGAAAAAACTAAGTTCAACAAATTGATATGAGAATGTCATAACACAAACAAAAAATAGATCTATTCATACCATACTTTGCATAGCCATTCCATTTTCCCTCTTCCTCTCTGCCCTCCTTCCTCTCAATCAAATATATTTTATAAAGCCAAATGTATTTTTACATCAGCAGTTGTCACAATGTGCTTTACATATACCTGGCATAAAACCCCAAAGAGCAAGCAATGCAGAAGCGCAATGGATAGGAAAATATATAAACAAAAAATGTTCTCTTTTTCTCCTGTTCTGGTCCTACAGGTGCTGACTCACCTAAGAATCTGCTCTCACATTGGAATTGGGATTCTGATTGGCCTGCTCTACCTGGGCATCGGCAACGACGCCAAGAAAGTGCTCAGCAACTCTGGCTTCCTCTTCTTCTCCATGCTTTTCCTCATGTTTGCTGCTCTAATGCCTACTGTTCTGACCTGTGAGTATTCTCTGCTCTTTTTACTGACAGGCATCTGTGTGCATTGATTTAGTGCATGAAGTCGGAAGCCATTGCATACAGTATATTAGGAGTAGACTGTGCTGGGATTTACCTTGGCTCTGATTACTTAAATGAGATTACTATGACGCTGTTTCCTCCGTCTCTAATGCAGTCCCTTTAGAGATGGGAGTTTTCCTAAGAGAGCACTTGAACTACTGGTACAGTCTGAAGGCTTACTATCTGGCCAAAACTATGGCGGACCTCCCCTTCCAGGTAATTACAAATGTCACATAGAACTCTGGAGGGTAATTTTTAGTAGTTTTGTGTCCCAAAAAAGGTCTAAGTTGGTATTTCATCAAAATGTAAAAGACAAGAGAAAAAAACAAAAACATTATGATTCTATCATTCACTGAAAAGAGCAAAGGTATTGATTGTAACTCAAGAAACCTGTTATGGGAGCTCAAAGTGGCTTTAGCATTAAAGTGGCTTTAGCATCAAAGCAATTCTGTCTGTCAGATTTGGACAAATCCCACAATAACATTACATAAGGAGGCTTTACGCGTCACCAGACATCGCCCTGTGCTCTAAATTTAAAGTGACGAAGGTTTACTGCATGTTTTCATTTATTGTATTGAATTTGTATTGTATAGCATCTAATTTGGCTTTTTTCAACAATTTCTAAATGATTATTTCAAAGCACAAATATCTTGGCCTTTATTCTCCACATGAAGAAAAGTGTTTTAGTTTGATGTTTTAATGATACTCAATGTGTTTTCCATGGTGTGATATTGTTGGCTGAACATGAGGAACGTGAGGTGGCTGTATCACAATCTTAGATAACAACAGCTTTTCCCGCTGTTGTACCCTTCAGCAAGGCACTTAACCACCTAGACAACCCTGGGGTGCTGCACTGACACTATCCTTACAATCTGTCAATGTGTGGTTGGGCTTGTGTGGAACTGTATGTGCGTGTGCATGAAAGAAAAGCTGACAGGACAAATGTGTCCACAAATGGACAATCAAGTATTTGTCTTATTTTGCTTCACAGATAGTGTTCCCAGTCGCCTACTGCAGCATCGTCTACTGGATGACGTCCCAGCCGCCTGACGCTGTGCGTTTCATCCTTTTCTTGGCCCTGGGAGTCCTCACCTCTCTTGTGGCTCAGTCTCTGGGCCTGCTGATAGGAGCGGCTTCCACCTCTCTACAGGTACATCCTCCTTCCAATGCTAACACGCAATAATAACTGCTACCCCTATTGTTTGCAGCTTGAGATTTGCAAATAAACTCTAGTGACCATTCCAGCAGAGTATTGATATTATTAGCAAATTACGGATGAGTATTGACATTATTAGCAAATTACGACTGAGTATTGATATTACTTGCTCTTAAAAAATATATTTTGTGCTTGTGGCTGGTCTAAGGGTAGTGCCACCCCGTACCACAATATGCCCCTAGAGGCAGCGTTTCAATCCCCTGTTCCACCTTCCACTCTCTCTACTGTATTCCTCTCTTCTGTCCCCCCATCTACATTTATAACTTCTGTATCTGTAAATACAACTTTTTAGAATTAAACAAATATTTAAACATATATTTTTAACTGTATTTCCTGGCACAATCACACCAACCACATTGTATTTACACAGTACCCACCTGTAGTATATGAATATAATTCTGTTTCTCAGAGTGGTACCCAGTTTTATTCTAAGCAGACACTATAAACCGCAGTATCTTCATGTAACATGGTTACAGTGAGTCACGTCCTGCCTCTGATGTTGCACTTGTCCATGTCTCAGGTTGCCACGTTTGTAGGTCCGGTGACTGCCATACCCGTACTGCTTTTCTCTGGCTTCTTCGTCAGTTTCGACACAATTCCGTGGTATCTTCAGTGGATGTCATACATTTCATATGTCAGGTAAATCGTTTTTCAGATACGTTTTCCTGAGCATGTGACCTGCCCCTAATACTGAGAAAGTGGCATGTAATATTCAGCACTTGAACAGTAGGGAAAAGGGGGGTATGTTGAGCCAAAAGGGTTAATTCACGACCCCTTGTTTCTAGGAAACCTTACACAAAATGAATCATGTGACCAAAGAAGTGGTAATCATTTCATGAAGTCTGTGACAGAAGAAACCATGTGGAAAAAGTGATAAGCAAGTTATGTCCAAAAAACTGATTTTCCCAAAGTCAAATTAATTTGTGTTATAGGTTTCATGATGCTTGTATCTAAACCAAAGTACATTGTTTCATACAATCAGTTGAGGTCTATATAAGCTACAATATGAGGTCCTAAACCTAGCATGAAAGTGCATCCTTGTAACTGTGTGGGCTAATAATCAAAATGTCAGTTTAACACATAATATGCATTTTTATTTTTGCATTCTGTCATGCATATGAATTCAAGAGTGCATTTGTATTGTTACAGAGCCGACATCATCATGCGCCGTGTACACAAATGTAAAACAAGCCGGGGTCTAGTCCCCATTGAGGTTCTTGACAGAACAGCCAAAGAAGTGAGAAAAGTGAAGTCCATTTGAGCAGCAGCAAGGGATGAAAAAAATAGACTTAATGACACTAAAGAGGTACATTGGGAGAAAAAAAAACGGACATGCATCTGTCCGAAAGGGAGGCTATGATAGAAGAGCAGAGGCACACAAGGTCTTATTGGATGACATGGAGTCTGGCACTGGGCCAATCGTGTCTCCCGGTTGCAGATGGCTACAACACAGCCCGGGATCGAACCCAAATCAGTAGCTTGCATGCGAAGCACTGCCTTAGACCGCTGCGACACTTGGAGGCCCACCCTATGCTTAACTTACCCCATACCAGGGTGCCAAGTGACCACATTTTTTGGACAAGCTATGTTTTCAAAACTGTTATGTTTACATGAATTTGGATTATTTCCAGGGATACACAACATCCTGAAATACATGTAGATATCTTTCTTATTGGTCCTTCTGTAGCTCAGTTGGTAGAGCATGGCTCTTGTAACGCCAGGGTAGTGGGTTCGATCCCCGGGACCACCCATACGTAGAATGTATGCACACATGACTGTAAGTCGCTTTGGATAAAAGCGTCTGCTAAATGGCCTTTTTTAAATTTATTTTTTAAATAATTATATATACACACTGAACAAAAAATATAAATGCAACATGCAACAATTTAAAAGATTTTACTGAGTTACAGTTCATATGAGGAAATCAGTCAATTAAAATGTATTCATTAGGTTCTAATCTATGGATTTCAGGTGATTGTTGGTCACAGATACCTTTTTTAAAAAATGGCCCTCACAATGGGCCTCAGGATCACGTCACGGTATTTCTGTGCATTCAAATTGCCATTGCGTTTGTTGTCCGTAGCTTATATCTGCCCATACAGTACCATAACCTCACTGCCACCATGGGGCACTCTGTTCACAACGTTGACATCAGCAAACCGCTCGGCCCACACAACGCCATAACACATGGTCTGCTGTTGTGAGGCCAGTTGGACATACTGTCAAATTATCTCAAATTAAATTGGAGGCAGCTTTATGGTAGAGAAATGAATGTTAAATTCTCTGGCAAAAGCTCTGATGAATGTTCGCAGTCAGCATGCCAATTGCACACTCCCTCAAAACTTGAGACATTTGTGGCATTGTTGTGTGACAAAACTGCATATGGAACATTTCTGGGATCTTTTATTTCAGCTCATGAAACATGGGACCAACACTTTACATGTTCCATTTAAATTTTTGTTCGGTGTATTTCCATTGACGTAGGGATGCTGAATGTAAGACATGTCTCAACTTACCCCACTACTGTTCATCCTCTTTAGCAGCACCATAAAGCAGTTCCTATTATTTTGTAGGTATGGCTTTGAAGGTGTCATCCTCTCCATCTATGGCCTGGACCGGGAGGACCTCCACTGCAACAAGGATGAAACATGCCATTTCCAGAAGTCGGAGGCCATCTTGAAAGAGCTTGACGTGGAAGATGCCAAACTGTACCTTGACTTCATAGTGCTTGGCATGTTCTTTGTGAGCCTCCGCCTCCTTGCATACTTTGTGCTGCGCTATAAGATCAGTGCAGAGAGGTAGACTGGAGAGTGAGGGTAGGAGGAAGAAGGCCTAGATCGCTTGCATGCTGGAATACTGCTTCTGGAGACCTCCAGGCAGTGACCAGAAACACACCATGCACACTGCAGAAATTATGGGTACACTATGTGGCGGTGGCACGAAAGGGCTGGATTTTGACACTTGACTGGCCAATCAGAACATTCTCCATGGCTAAATATGTGGTTGCTTTACAGTCTTTTATGTTTTGCATTGTCATCAACGCCAATTTGAATGTCAGTCCGCTATAGCGTTAAATAGTTAAATAGTCTATAGAAAGACTATTAAATAGTCTATAGAAACAAACTAACTAAATGTAGGCCCACCCATCTTTCCTAAATATATTGAACATGTTGGCAGTCCACATTGCTCTATGTAATTGCATTGCTTCAATATGGAAATATATTATTAAACATAGCATTCACACTGATATGAGCTAGGCCTACTGTAAATGTCATTATGGCTGAGCCATGGACATGCCAAACGTTGTCAATAAGCAAGATGTAATTCACTATTGATGAGGCCTAAAGAGTGAATCATTCCAATCAAATTCTAATCAAAAGAAAAAGTTGTTTTAAGTAGGCTGTCTAAATACATGTTTAAATGTTTTGTAGTAAACAAGTGTTTCCAATGACATCATCAACCAATTAGTAGACCATTAGTAGGCAATGTTTACTCACAATTGGTCAAAATCACATTATGCACACTGATGATGTCATTGGAAACACTTATCTTTTTTTTTACAACAAAACATAGAAACTCACCATTTTCACATGTTGATGTTGGGGTGATGATGAATATGAAGTTGGAAAAAATGTGGTGTTTCCCTTTAAGGGTAGACTACAGGATGGCTTGGTTTGTAATCATGTGAAACGGAAAACAAGCAATTGTTACAGGAACATAAGTTCTAAAGGGTCACCAGCATTATCTCATCTCTCCTTTCATGATGGGCATATGGACACAAGTAGCCTGCCTGGAGTTTTTTTTATTTTTACGCACGTCCAAAACGGGAGCTGGCTAAAATAACACACATATATACATACATACATACATACATACATACATACATACATACATACATACATACATACATTATATAAGGGGATGTCCACTTACTGTTTTTTTTCTGTTTTTCTGCTCCCAAACGTTCATTTTTAATTAAGCTTTGTTGGTTAAGATGTATTTCAAAACGGTCTCACTAGCGAAACCCTTTATTGTTAGGCTTGGCTACTTGGCGAACGCATTGGGCAGGACAAAACAACTGCCTTCATTGAGAGGAAGGGAGGATTATGCACAATTTTTAATCAAATGAAACCAAATGAGAAAACATATCCTCTCTTCTTCCATGAGTATAAGGGTCACAGCTGGATAGGTTGCGCTTCAGCTCACAAAATCCTTGCCATTACCAACCGCAAAGACCGGCTTTTCATTGGTCTTAAGTCTCCCGATATGCGCTGCATGAAATTGTCACTTTTGAACTTGTTTTCATGGGCACGCCTAAAATATTTACACAGCGCAAGCAAGCTGATATTAGATTGATGCGCTGCTGAACCTGGCACATGGGGTGGAAAACGCCAAAGCGACAGTTTTTACATGCTGAATTTGTGTGTTTGGCACTTGTGCCGTAGCTCCAGCCGAAAATAGAGCTACATGCACTGGCCACATGTGTAAACCTCAAAAATAGTGGAATGAATAGCAAAGGAATGCATTAAAGGGATAGCTCACCCAAATTAAATTAATAAAACAATTACATTGGTTTACCATTACCCTGTAAGTAGTCTATGGACAAGTTAAGACAGCAATCCATGCTTTGGTTTTGTTTATTTGACCACTGTCTCCAAATGCTAACTTTTTAGCATTCATGTCATAATTACAATATGTCGTTAGGGTGAACTATCCCTTTAAGTTGTGAATTAGGCATTAAATGATGTACAGGTTGCATAACATGACAGCAGAACTGCATGAAACAAATTAAGCTGCTTAATCTCTTTAGTGGTTTACTTCTATGGCCTGAAAAATATACTTTATATATTTTTAATTAAATATCAGTAGAAAGTATGATGAATTTTAAAAAAAACTTGAAAACAAATGACACACTACATAATGTGATACTGCAAATATCAATGCAAAACCTTTTGTAAAACATTATAATATGCTTTTGTAGATTGGTATGTTTTTGTCATCACTTTATTTTGTGTTGCAATATTTCACACAGAGGTTGAAACTCTAATAAAACACTGCAGAGGAAATGTTGCATGTTACACTATTTCAAAGCTATGTTTTAATGGCAGTGTTATGAACATGTTTTCAGTACATAGGATAGTATTTTTAAATATGTTTAATTGGCTTGCTGGAGAGGAGGCTTTAAAAGTTTAATGTTTAGACAAACCCCACTCTGAAGTTCTGAACTCATTGGAACAGCTTTCTATCAAGAATGTGGGGCATTACCAAATTATTTTTTGTACATTGGTTTGTTTTTCCAATTGTTTAGCTTTTCCTCCTTTGAATCCCCTTTATATATACACGATACACTGATTATACAAAACATTAAGAACACCCACCTAATATTGAGTTACACCCACCTAATATTGAGTTGCACCTCCTCCCTTTCTTCCTCAGAACAGCCTCAATTTGTTGAGCCATGGACTCTAATGTATCAAAGCTTAAAAATCCCTCTTTAACCTGTCTCCTCCCCTTCGTCTACATTGATTGAAGTGGATTGAACAAGTGACATCAATAAGGGATCATAGCTTTCACCTGGTCAGTCTGTCATGGAAAGAGCAGGTGTCCTTAATGTTTTGTATATACTCAGTGTAGATTACCTCATGGTAAACTGCAGACCCTTTTATCTACCAAAATAATCTACATCCCGCTTCCATAATGTTTTGTAGGTCGATTCTTGCATCAAACTAAAGCTGTATTTGAATAATGTTTTATTTTCAAGTGTTGAGATACTCAGTTTATAGCTCATATTTTCTGCAACGTGTGAACTGTTACGTACTGACATTGTAGATGAATGAAATTAATAAAGTTGCAATATTTTTCACATGACCTGTCTTGATTAGTCTATTTAATATCCCCACATAATTGTATTGGGTACTAGGGGTGGGTTATAGGTTTCACACACTCAAAAACAACCATGACAGATCAACATGCCAGACAAATAACATCCAGGACAAACTCAACCTGATAGGCACACATTTCTATGTTGATGACATCTAAACAATGATAAAGTAACCATCCTCATGGTTTTATTATTTTGAAGTTCATTGAATGCCAAACATTTCAATTCATTACATTCTTTTGAGCACCCTTTAAGCATGCTTGCCCTTATCTTTCTCTCAGAACTTCAAATTCTCATTGATGTGAGCAGGCGGTTTCAGGACAGGAAGATGATGTCTACCTACCTCGCTCATTAGTAGTAATTCAAAGGGTAAACGATCCAAAGACAGTATTTTTACATTTCTGAACAATATCTCAGTTTTTTATGCCCCATGGGATCCTTGTTATTCATCAGTAAATATAATCCAACCACTGTCTAAACAGGGCACTTCCTCTTTTGGCTTATTTGGATAGGCTAAGAGAACTATAACAGAAAAGTCATTTCCAACATATGATTGCTTGTAGATTGAGTACATTTTGTCTGGGATCTTTTGATAGGTGATTGTATGTTTTCAAAGTAGCACGGAATAGATAACGGTACACATGATAAAATCTATTATGGCAGGGAATAGAAAACATGTGTATGGCTGTATTTCAGATATATTTTTTAACAGTAGGACCTACAGTAGAAGGAAATGTTTTCTGTCTGGTGCTTTAGCGTTTGAGCGAGAGAGAAGGAGAACTCTGGGTTTTCAGTGAATTTATGTAAATCAACTAGGCTCATTTGAATTTCCTGCAGCACAGGAATATTCTTTGCGACAACCGCGTGATCAAATTAGGATAGGCTCTGTCCCACTTTGTGCAATCATCAAACTCGAGGATCGCTCAGTGATGTGTAGGACACCCATGCATGTACCACAACATATCAACAGATGGCAGAATTATCAAACTAATCAGTTTGCCCACAATACGAACCCCAAACTGGCCACCAAACGCAACCATTTTTTTATGTAGTTTGGCTTCGTGGAGTTTGCAATTTAAACCAAAGCATCAAGCATCTGCTCAGCAACGCAGATGCTTTCGAGCAGTGTGGTTTAAATGACTTATTAACATATACTGGTTAAATTATTTTGCAATGCTATCACAACCACCGTTGCCGGTTTGGGGTCCGTGTAGCATATCATGTGAACCAAAAGGCATGTAAATTATGATTTCTGTATGCTCTTGATTGCTGTTATAGTTGCTCTTCCAGGTGAAGTACAGTTGGGCTATGTGTGCCCATGCACCCTTATCAGAGCTCCTTAGCATGTGGTATTAATTACTCGTTATTTTTGTCAATGTAGAAACTGTCAACCATACATGCAGCACTTTATTACATGGAACCCTCCTAGTCAGTATATGAAGTGTAGAGTACATTTAATTTCAAGTTACTATATCCAAGAGTGAGATTAAAATCTCTCTTGGGGTCCAAGATATATGGAGGACAAAACCTGCCATAATTATAAATAAATGCATACATTGATATTAGAACCATTTATTTTAATACTATTATGTTATGGTATGAAATGTATGGGTTCTTGGTTAATCTAGGACTGAAAATGTAAGTAAAACGAATTAATTGCCTGTACCCTGCGGGTTTAAGGGAGAGGGATGGCATATCTCTTTAGACAGATAAAAATGTTTGTTTGATGTTCCATTAGTGGAGTAGAGTATATTTTTTTAGACAGATTGGAATGTTTGTTTTATGAGGGGAGTAGAAGACAATCTCCAGACCTGAAGACACTGTGCTATTGTGTGGATCGGAGAGAGTGTGAGAAACTGATGACGTCATTTTTATCTTCTCTCTTTAAAATGTAATGTTCTTTGTATTTTGGGTCAGTACTCTCTTGAATTAAACGCGGTTAACTGACTGTTAAGACTGGTCTCGATCTATTTCATGCAAAAATGATAAACTTACAACTTATTATGAAATAGATAGTGTGAATTTGGTTATGGCTACAAAACATATAGGAATTTAGAATTCCTCTAACACCCAATTAAAAAGATGAGAGGCCTGTAATTTTCATCATAGGTACACTTCAACTATGACAGACAAAATTAGAAAAAAAAATCCAGAAAATCACATTGTAGAATTTATTTGCAAATTATGGTGGAAAACAAGTATTTGGTCAATATCAAAAGTTTATCTCAATACTTTGTTATATACCCTTTGTTGGCAATGACAGAGGTTAAATGTTTTCTGTAAGTCTTCACTGTCACACCCTGACCATAGTTTGCTTTGTATGTTTCTATGTTTTGTTTGGTCCGGGTGTGATCTGAGTGGGCATTCTATGTTACATGTCAAGTTTGTCTATTTCTATGTTTGGCCTGATATGGTTCTCAATCAGAGGCAGGTGTTAGTCATTATCTCTGATTGGGAACCATATTTAGGTAGCCTGTTTGGTGTTGGATTTTGTGGGTGATTGTTCCTGTCTCTGTGTTTGCACCAGATAGGGCTGTTTTGGTTTTTCACGTTTCTTGTTTTGTTAGTTTGTTCATGTGTAGAGTCTTTATTAAAGAACCATGAATAGAAACCACGCTGCATTTTGGTCCGCCTCTCCTTCAACTCAAGAAAACCGTTACAGAATCACCCACCACAACAGGACCAAGCGGCGTGGTAACGGGCAACAGCAACAGCGGCGCAAAGAGGAATGGACATGGGACGATGTATTGGACGGCAAGGGTTGCTACACATGGGAGGAGATCCTGGCGGGAAAGGATCGCCTTCCATGGGAACAGGCAGAGGCAGCTAGGAGAGCAGAGGCAGCCGGAGAGAGGAGCCAGCGATATGAGGGAACACGGCTGGCAAGGAAGCCCGAGAGGCAGCCCCAAAAATGTATTGGGGGGTGGCACACAGGAACTATGGCGAAGCCAGGTAGGAGACCTGATCCAACTTCCTGTGCTTACCAGGGGGCGAGAGAGACTGGGCAGGCACCGTGTTATGCTGTGAAGCGCACGGTGTCCCCAGTGCGGGTGCATAGCCCGGTGCGGTACATTCCAGCTCCGCGTATCGGCCGGGCTAGAGTGGGCATCGAGCCAAGTGCCAAGTCTCCAGTGCGTCTCCCTGGGCCGGCTTACATGGCACCAGCCTTGCACACGGTGTCCCAGGGGGCGAGAGAGACCGGGCAGGCACCGTGTTATGCTGTTAGTTCGCCTCTCCTTCAACTCAAGCAAACCGTTACATTCACAAGGTTTTCACACACTGTTGCAGGTATTTTGGCCCATTCCTCCATGCAGATCTCCTCTAGAGCAATGATGTTTTGGGGCTGTTGCTGGGCAACACGGACCCTCAACTCTCTCCAAAGATTTTCTATGGGGTTGAGATCTGGAGACTGGCTCGGCCACTCCAGGACCTTGAAATGCATGTACTTAAAAAAATGCACACAACTTTATTTCAAATGATTTCTTCAAAAAAAACCTTCAATACATTTCTGTATTCTCTTCCTCCAATATGATAACAAGGGGGTGTCAAGCAAACGTATGTAGGTGGTATCTAATACAAAAGTCGTTGATCAATGCAGCAGTGCGTTGCTCGATTGCATGTGCCGATGGTGCGTTCAGTGCGACATGTGTTCAAGTGTTTCACATTAGCACCTCGCAAACAATTATGTATCAATATGTCACTTTTTTTATTCAATATTGGATATTGGAGATAAAATAGATTACATGCTGCTGTGTGGCACACGCACCATAAAAAACACAAAAATATCAAATGGAACATTGCAATAAGGAACAGGACTACAGCTGTATAGTTTTGAAACTTAAAGGAGTCGACCGGGATTGGTGAGAAGAATGTCGAGTGTTAAGGGTTGCGCCAATCGAATCTGGTATCAGGATAAGTATGACACTGAGTCACCGAATTGTTTACTATGTACTTTTTATTAGCTAAGCAATAAGTGGTAAATGCAATTTTCGTATATACGGGCAAATATATATATATCAGGGCAAACAGAGAACTGACTTGTTCCTTACAAAGTTATCATTATATACTCTGACAGAAGTTGTTCCTGCTTCCGAGTCGGCCTGTCAGAGTAGACTGGGCGTGGTTTAAACTCACCCAGCCTATCGTTGATTGTTGCTGCAAATAAAAGATAGGGGCTCTAAACAGAATCCACCACTTTCCCAACAGGGAACCATGGGTCATTTTTGGCGAGCCCCATCTTTCTCTCAAAATCTGAGTCAGAGTCTGCACCGCCTCTGGAGCCTCCAGGAGAGGCATCATATACTGGCAGCATGCACATCTGTAACATATTTATTCAAACAAGGGATTATACAGGCAGCACAACACATCAATAACAAAAACATAAGAATTAGGGTCAGAAATCCAGTAACCACCAGTGATACTTACCAAGCCACACACCCATCCAATACATCCAGCCAGACTCCTCCACCCCAGCCATGCCCTTCATTTCAACTGAGAGCTTTTCCAACCCAACCAATTCTTTTGATATACTCCCATCAGGACTGGTATTATTAGGTACAAATGTACAACATTGTTCACCAAACATTTTGCAAACCCCTCCTTGGCTGGCCAGGATCATATCTAAAGCCAATATATTCTGCCTGGTGGTCCTGGTAGTAGCCTCCAATTGCTCAGCCATACCAGTAAGGGCAGAGAGGGTATAGTTAACAAAACGTTGTTGAATATAGTATATATAATTTATCCATGAGGTCTGATTGGCATCCACAATAGCGGGGCCAAGAATTGGTAGTAGATGCAATAAACCATCATTCCTGTTTAGCGCCTGGAATTCCTGAGGAACACCTACTGGCACACCTAGTAGGTTGATATGTATATTATCTATTATCTCAGACCAAGGTGTATCACGCTTATATCTGGAGTATGGGTGAACATCATTAGGTGCTTTTCTAGTTGATCCCAGGAGCTGATTAGCTGTAACTTCAATAATGGTTAGTGGTATTGTCAGTCTGGCTAAAGCACACGTACCCTGTCAGTCACCTCTAAGGACAGGTGTTAAATGCCTGTTTGGGCCACATATCCACCATACATCAGCAACACCCTTAGTTTGATTCAAGCCTTTCGCTGGCCAGGTGGCATTAATGGTTATGTTACTATTACAATCTGCTGCAACCGCCCATAGTCAAAACCCCTACCTGTACCAGTGATGCAACTGTAGTTACCTCCGTATGGCTTAACACCCCATGGAGCATTTTGAGGAGGGATTTCCGGGGAACACTAGAGACAGAGGCTTACAAAGGGTGGAGTTGGGTTTAACATGGTAAAAACTTTCCAGTATACACCTCCATCCTTCCCCCTTTCCCAAGGCAAATGGATGAGTAGCCAATATAGGCCTAGTGTGGCCACAAATAACACAGTCCTTCCTTTGTAATGTCTTGGCAGTATATCGCATGTATGCCAACCACATATATTCCCTACCGTCATATCTAGTTTCAGTACCCAATTGGTCGCTATCTGTGATATCCTTAATATTAATTACCTGGATAGGGTTTGATATTTTGGTTGGTGGAGGCAGGGTTGGGCCTGGAGTGGTGGAGGAGTGTGTCTGGCTCAGGCTCTGGTTCATCTGGGACCGCTGTGGCTTCGGCAGAATTTTTCACAGAGAACACACCCATCATGTCGGCCCCATTTCTTTACAGACCGAGGGTGTAGGTTCCTGCATCAGAAAGCTTAATGGACCTAATGGTTAGTAGGATTTCATCACCTTTACAGAGTTCAACAGTGCTCCCAGGTTTTCTCCATATCATGGAAAACCTATCCACCTTTGTGGGATCCCCTATGCTATAAGGATACCCTCTTCTCCAATCCCAAAACTGTCCCAAGTTGGTTATTATGTAATCCCCACACGGACACCCTCCCCCATTACACAGGTACACTGGTACCCTCCTATACACGGTAGTTAAAACCAAACATAAATATCTCAATTTCTTCCCTGTTTATCCAGATTAAGTGATCCCACATGCTTGGTTAATATATTGCTATATCACACTTGACATTGTCCGTAAGCTTGAGTTCATTTGTACACAAAAAATCATACATTTGATGGAAAGACCTATGTGTTGTCCTTGTTAAAGCAGACAGAAAAGAGCTCCAACTTCTTAATCATAGCCTCAATTTTGTCCCGCACATTGAAAATAGTTGCGGAGAGTCCCTGTTATCCTAGATTCAGATCATTCAGATGAGAAAAATTCCCCCAGATAGACCAGTCGTGTGGGAAACTCATCATCATGCAAGTGGTCAGACAAGTGAAAATTATGGTCAGTAAAGAACTTTAAGCTTGTCTCTCAATTCAAAAAAACATGTTTATACTTTGACTCTTGATAACCAGTGCAGTGTATTTAATTGTTTTAATTTTTAATTTTACCTTTTATTTTACTAGGCAATTCAGTTAAGAACAAATTCTTATTTTCAATGATGGCCTAGGGGAACAGTGGGTTAACTGCCTGTCCATTTGATGTCACAAGCTGTCCAGTACTTTAAAAATAACCTCTCATGTTGTCCTGGTTTCCAGTGGTTTGCAGAAGAGGATGTCTTCCTTAATAATTAACCCACCATAAACGTAATGGACATATACCAGGAGCTGTGCCTCTGACTCATCCAGCTGTAACGCATAGAATTCACTGGCTTGTATGCGAAGCAGTAATTGTTTCAAAACAGTGTTGTTGGATGGCATTGTCTCTATAGTTTTTTTTGGGCCTTTTCCCCCAGCATTGTCCCAGCCATATCAGCGATAGCAGGAAGAATTAAGTCCTCCACAATAGTATGGGGCTTGCCTGTCCTAGGCACTCTTTAGGTCACCATATAAGACGCTTCTAGCCCCCTCTTATTCATTTTAAGCAATTGTTCCACGGGCACTTAACTGAACAATGTAAAAATCTCCTCAATTTAAGGTAAGGTATTGTAAGGCCCTTATATGATCTAAATTGATATTGTTTTATGATGATACATCTATCTTTTCATATTTGTGCAAATCTTTCTAAAAGATAAAATGGACACCATTCAATCTCTGTCACACCCTGATCTGTTTCACCTGTCTTTGTGATTGTCTCCATCCCCCTCCAGATGTCGCCCATTTTCCCCATTATCCCCTGTGTATTTATACCTATGTTCTCTATTTTTGTCTTGTTTGTTAAGTCAACCAGATGTTTTGTTATCAGCTCCTGCTTTTTCCAGTCTTTCCTTTTTCGCGCCCTCCTAGTTTTGACCCTTGCCTGTCCTGACACCTGAGCCCGCCTGCCTGCCCACTCTGCCTGCCCCTGACCCTGCCCGCCGTTCAGTACCGTGGCCCCACCTCTGGTTTACTGACCCCTGCCTGCCTTGACCTGTCTATTGCCTGACCCTGTTGGAATATTAATCTATTCGACGTGTCCGCATCTGGGTCTAACCGTGATTTCTGATAGATTTCAATCAACAAAGAGGAATATGTTTAAGGCTACTTGCATTGGGTGCATATGACTGAACTGCTCACTTTTGTATCTGTGTCTGCAGGTATACTGATGAGGAGGCATACAACGATCTGTTTTGCAGATCACATGTACCATCCTCCTCCCGTACCTCTTCAAATATGATCCCATAGGCCTCTACATTATGAACAAGGTGTGTGTATGAAAACCATTATCAATTTTTGTTTTCATTCACGTTTACCATAAAAACAAATTTATGAATTCTGTCGTGTGCATGTTTTTTGTTAAATATCTGTATAATTAAAATATTTTATTTTCACAGACTTCACCCTCCCTACACCTCTGAATATAAAAGCCTTTTTAATCACTGTTCACTGCAAAATCATTCTGGCTATGGATATGGAGTACATCAACACATTAGCATCAACATGCCAGAGGATATATCCATTGGACTTGGGGCTCTAGATTTTTTAAATTCTGTTTTGCCACTGAAATCATAATAAACACTGACAACTAAAATATTGTGTTATTGTTATTATAAATAATATGGTTATTGAAATGGTTCCTAAGAATTTATAGGGGTTCAGATTCAATTTCAAGAACCCCTAAAGGCTACCCCAGGAACATTTTCTTTGTAGAATGCATTACAACTGCAATATGCTGCAAATACTTCATCCAAAAAAACTGCAGTTACTGCACTTTTACTACAGTTTCAAAACTGCATATTTATTTGTAATGATTTTAGTGCAAAGACACACTCAAGAAACACCCACATAAAACCACACCCCCAAGACAACTCTCATTTGCCAGTCGTGGCCACTAGCATTTCTTAATGAGCATTGATTGAAAAACAATTTCCAGTCATGAAGCGCAGTCAACCTTTAAGGCTAGGGCTGAAATCAAGGTTTTCTCAGCAAACAGCTGGAGGCAGGGCGTTCTCCTATAGAGCTTATTTTTCTGGAAAGGTCTACCGGTCCATGTGAGAGATGCAGTCTCATCCTACACATTTTGCCAATACTTACAGTTGAAGTCGGAAGTTTACATACACTTAGGTTGGAGTCATTTAAAACTCGTTTTTCAACCACTTCACAAACTTCTTGTTAACAAACTATAGTTTTGGCAAGTTGGTTAGGACATCTACTTTGTGCATGACACAAGTCATTTTTCCAACAATCGTTTACAGACAGATTATTTCTCTTATAATTCACTGTATCACAATTCCAGTGGGTCAGAAGTTTACATACACTAAGTTGACTGTGCCTTTAAACAGCTTGGAAAATTCCAGAAATTGATGTCATGGCTTTAGAAGCTTCTGATAGGCTAATTGACATCATTTGAGTGTACCTGTGGATGTATTTCAAGGCCTACCTTCAAACTCAGTGCCTCTTTGCTTGACATCATGGGAATATCAAAAGAAATCAGCCAAGACCTCAGAAAAAAATTGTAGACCTCCACAAGTCTGGTTCATTCTTGGGAGCAATTTCCAAACGCCTGAAGGTACCACGTTCATCTGTACAAACGATAGTACACAAGTATAAACACCATGGGACCACGCAGCCGTCATACCGCTCATCTCCTAGAGATGAACGTGCTTTGGTGCGAAAGGAGGAAAGAGGGGGAGGCTTGCAAGCCGAAGAAAACCATCCCAACTGCGAAGCACAGGGTTGGCAGCATCATGTTGTGGGGGTGCTTTGCTGCAGGAGAGACTGGTGCACTTCACAAAATAGATGGCATCATGAAGCAGGAAAATTATGTGGATATATTGAAGCAACATCTCAAGACTTCAGTCAGGAAGTTAAAGCTTGGTCGCAAATGGGTCTTCCAAATGGATAAGACCCCAAGCATACTTCCAAAGTTGTGGCAAAATGGCTTAAGGACCACAAAGTGAAGGTATTGGAGTGGTCACAAAGCCCTGAACTCAATCCTATAGAAAATTTGTGGGCAGAACTGAAAAAGCCTGCACGTGCAACGAGGCTAAGTAACCTGACTCAGGCTAACTAACCGTGCACCAGCTCTGTCAGGAGGAATGGGCCAAAATTCACCCAACTTCTTGTGGAAGACTACCCAAAACGTTTGACCCAAGTAAAACAATTTAAAGGCAACACTACCAAAAACTAATTGAGTGTATGTAAACTTCTGACCCACTGGGAATGTGATGAAAGAAAGAAATCATTCTCTCTACTATTATTCTGAAATTTCACAGTATTAAAATAAAGTGGTGATCCTAACTGACCTAAGACAGGGAATTGTTACTTGGATTAAATGTCAGGAATTGTGAAAAATTGAGTTTAAATGTATTTGGCTAAGGTGTATGTAAACTTCCGACTTCAACTGTATGACAGACTGACCAGGTGAAAGCTATGATTCCTTATTGATGTCAGCTGTTAAATCTGCGGCAATCAGTGTAGATGAAGTGGAGGTTAAAGAATGATTTTTAAGCCTTGAGACAATTGAGAAATGGTTTGTGTATGTGTGCTATTCACAGGTTGAATGGGCAAGACAAAAGATTGAAGTTCCTTCTGTAAATCTACATTGGAGGCAGCTTATGGTAGAGAAATTATCATTAAATTGTCTGGCAACAGCTCTAGTTGACATTCCTGCAGTCAGCATGCCAATTTCCCACTCCCTCAAACTTGAGACACCTGTGGTATTGTCCCCAGTACAAGGTGTACCTGTGTAATGATCAAGCTGTTTAATCAGCTTCTTGATATAGCACATCTGTCAGGTGGATCGATTATCTTGGCAAAGTAGAAATGCTCACTAACAAGGATGTCAACAAATTTGTGCACAACTTTTTACCTTTAATTTCTATTTATGCTCTGGCGATGTTTTTCAGTGTCAGGGACTGGGAGACTAGTCAGGATCGAGGGAAAGATGAACGGGGCAAAGTACAGAGAGATCCTTTACAAAACCCTGCTCCAGAGCGCTCAGGACCTCAGACTGGGGCAAAGATTCACCTTCCAACAGGACAATGACCCTAAGAGCACAGCCAAGACAACACAGGAATGGCTTTGGGACAAGTCTCTGAATGTCAGCCAGAGCCCGGACTTGAACCCAATTGAACATCTCTGGAGAGACCTGAAAATAGCTGTGCAGCAATGCTCCCCATCTAACCTGACAGAGCTTGAGAGTATCTGCAGAGAAGAATGGGATTACTCCCCATATACAAGTGTGCCAAGCTTGTAGCATCATACCCATGAAGACACAAGGCTGTAATCACTGGCAACGGTGCTTCAACAAGGGGGTGGCAGGTAGCCTGGTGGTAGGAGCGTTGAACCATGACCAAAAGGTTGGTGGATCGAAACACCAACCTGACAAGGTAAAATAAATCTGTCATTCTTCCCCTGAACAAGGTAGGTAACCTGCTGTTACTAGGCCATTATTGTAAATAAAAATTTGTTCTAGGTAAATAAAGGTAAAAGCAAAGGGTAATTATGTAAATGAGATGTCAGTTGTTTCTTTTATAATTGTCTAAAATCCTGTTTTTACTTTGTCATTATGGGGTATTGTGCGTAGATTGATGAGTAAAAAATGATTTAATCCATTTTCGAATAACATTTAGAAAATGTAGGTCTGAAATGTAGGTCTGAATACTTTCTGATTGCACTATATGTTAAGAATATACATTTATCAATGAGATAAGATGATAATTAATACCTTTTTACCCCCAAAATTTGTGTTGGCTATTTAGAATTTTATCAGAGTAGCCTAGTCAGTTCAAAATGGAGAGCCAACAAACTGTATTGAAAAGTGAAGCACCAGATAAACAAACTATTTTAAATCTTTAAGGTTTCAGACTACTTCATTCTTCTCTCCATACCCTATCAAGGTTTAAGAGGGTACACTACACTACTAAACCATGTGTGTTGGTTTTTTGGATAAGAGCGTCTGCTAAATGACTTAAATGTAATGTAAATGTGTTTTACTATGCTCTAAAGGGCTCAAGAGGGTACTAGTCCTACGCTTTGCCATTGCAGAGCAAGTAGTCAATATTGCATTTTGTGAGTACCATAAATTACTACGTTGTTGGTCACTTTACCTGAAACAATGGTGGGACACAGACCATCATAATACATTTTTAACAACTACCATGCTTTCATGTTTCCCTACATGCTGCTAGTACAAAACCACAATATTTTTGGTTCATTTTTGGACCATGGTAGTTTTGGTTCATTTTTGGTTCATTTTTGGACCATGGTAGTTTGTACAATGTTTTTGTGGTTACTACCTTGGTAGTAATAGTAATTCAAATGCTGTCAATAAGGCAAAATAGCAGGCTGCACGAATAGGGCAGCGCTATCTAACTATCTAGAATCCATGTGGATGTGACAGACCTCATGTGATTCTAAGTCAGCTTGGATATAACTAGCTTGATTTAACTCTGTATGCTGTTTTGTCTAACGCTAGTTTAGTTTTAGCAAAGATTTTTTAATAAGTTAATCAAGTTAACCACAGCATGTCCTTGGAGAGGTAAAGGAGTCATATATTCCAATTAGGAATGAGAGGAATGATTAGGTGTCCATGATGAAATGTGGCCAGGTTGGGAATTTAGCCATGATGCCAAGGTGAACACCTCTACTCTTACAATATGCGCTGTGGAATTTTAATTGACCACAGAGAGTCATGACACCCATTTTAACGTCCCGTCTGAAAGACGGCAACCTACTATGATTATGTTTCAGTCAAATATTATATCTGTTTAGGCTTCTTGCGGAAAATTGGCCCGCAGCTGAATATAGTTGATGATCCCTGGCCTATACAGTAGTTTACATCAGGATGCACTACCCTTCAGTTCTGTAAGGGGTTCTTTATCTTGTCATTCCTACTGATGCAGCACTTGTTGATTGTTTTTTAAAAGCAGGACAGAAATTAAGCAAATTATTTTTTACAACGATGGCCTGGCAAGAGGCCTCCTGTGTGGACAGTGGCTGGGATAACATTAAACAAAGTTAGAAAGGATGGACTCCCTCGACAGGCAGCCAGTCTTGGAAGGGTAAACTGAAGAGTCCAGGCACAGCTGATCTCTTTGCTCTTGGAGTGTTTGCAGTGCTAGTGTATCCAGGATGATATGGCAAGCACAGTTTCTTATCAGATTAGGCAACATTACATTTACATTTAAGTCATTTAGCAGACGCTCTTATCCAGAGCGACTTACAAATTGGTGCGTTCACCTTATGACATCCAGTGGAACAGTCACTTTACAATAGTGCATCTAAATCTTAAAGGGGGGTGAGAGGGAATACTTATCCTATCCTAGGTATTCCTTAAAGAGGTGGGGTTTCAGGTGTCTCCGGAAGGTGGTGATTGACTCCGCTGTCCTGGCGTCGTGAGGGAGTTTGTTCCACCATTGGGGGCCAGAGCAGCGAACAGTTTTGACTGGGCTGAGCGGGAGCTGTACTTCCTCAGTGGTAGGGAGGCGAGCAGGCCAGAGGTGGATGAACGCAGTGCCCTTGTTTGGGTGTAGGGCCTGATCAGAGCCTGGAGGTACTGAGGTGCCGTTCCCCTCACAGCTCCGTAGGCAAGCACCATGGTCTTGTAGCGGATGCGAGCTTCAACTGGAAGCCAGTGGAGAGAACGGAGGAGCGGGGTGACGTGAGAGAACTTGGGAAGGTTGAACACCAGATGGGCTGCGGCGTTCTGGATGAGTTGAAGGGGTTTAATGGCACAGGCAGGGAGCCCAGCCAACAGCGAGTTGCAGTAATCCAGACGGGAGATGACAAGTGCCTGGATTAGGACCTGCGCCGCTTCCTGTGTGAGGCAGGGTCGTACTCTGCGGATGTTGTAGAGCATGAACCTACAGGAACGGGCCACCGCCTTGATGTTGGTTGAGAACGACAGGGTGTTGTCCAGGATCACGCCAAGGTTCTTAGCGCTCTGGGAGGAGGACACAATGGAGTTGTCAACCGTGATGGCGAGATCATGGAACGGGCAGTCCTTCCCCGGGAGGAAGAGCAGCTCCGTCTTGCCGAGGTTCAGCTTGAGGTGGTGATCCGTCATCCACACTGATATGTCTGCCAGACATGCAGAGATGCGATTCGCCACCTGGTCAACATGATAATAAGAGTAGCTTTAGATAATGTAATGAAAAGTGGGATCTTGGAGGGTGGGTTGTCATGGAGGACATCAGGTGGAGTCTGAGGAAGGGATACGGTAGGCTTTTTGGGTGAATGGCAGAACCCCTAGATAAAGGGTAAAGAGGCATTGAAGGATGCAGAAATAAATGACACAGGTTACGGGTAGATTAGTGGCACATTGAGCAGGGTACAATGTTTTAGCGCATTCAGATAGAAATATGTTATGTAGAACAAACATTCCTCTCCGACATGTAGAACATCCCAGTCCTTGGAGGATGTAGTACACTCACATACGCTGGGATACATTAGCTCCATCTTGCCCTCTGATAGGACAGGTAGAATTGTCACCATATTGCTTACACCTATCCAATCTGCATAAGTTTATTTGCCTTTGATTATTTGCGTCTTTTCTTTTCACCTCCTTGGAGGATTGCAGGAGAATATCTAAGGTTCCGAGCAAGACCTTTTTTCTCCTAAGCAATATGGAATTGTTTTAAGAAGTTCATACCAAGGATCATTAGCTATTCGATTTAGAATTTTAAAACCACTTGAAGTATAAAAACAATATATATCCAAAAATGATTTGATGAAATGTTTGGGCCTTACTATTATTAGCCCATTCAAACACATTAAATAACAGATTCACTACATGGAACAACAGATAGTCCCCACAAAACAATCTAAAGGAAGTTTGTTCTGAAGTGTTCTATATCTGAGAGATATAAGAAAGATCAGTTTTTTAACATTTTTAACATCATTTTTCAAAACATGTATTTAACCCCTTATTTCCCACTCAACAGTCTCTATATACCACCATTCATTTTTTCAAGTAGTACAGGGGGACCTTCAGACAGTAAGACCTGCAGGTGTCCTAGAGCAAAACAACCAACATTTACAGTGCTATTTAAAGTATTTAGACCCCTTGACTTTTTTCACATTTTGTTACATTCCAGCTGCATTCTAAAATGTATTAAATAAATAAAAAAATCAATCTACACACAATATGCCATAAAAAAGCGAAAAACAGTTTGCAGATTTATGAAAAAACAAACAAAACAGAAATACCTTATTTACAAAAGTATTCAGACCCTCTGCTATGAGACTTGAAATTGAGCTAAGGTGCATCCTGTTTCTATTGATCATGTTTCTACAACTTGATTGGAGTCCACCTGGGGTAAATTAAATTGATTGGACTTGATTTGGAAAAGCACACACCTGTTCCCATAAGCTCCCAAAGTTGACAATGCATGTCAGAGCCAAAACCAAGCCACGAGGTCAAAGGAATTGTCCGTTGAGCTCCGAGAGAGAATTGTGTCGAGGCACAGATCCGGGGAAAGGTACCAAAAGATTTCTGCTGCATTGAAGGTCCCCAAGAACACAGTGGCCTCCATCATTCTTAAATGGAAAAAGTTTGGAACCCCCAAGACTCTTCCTAGAGCTGGCCGCCCGTCGGAACTGAGCAATCGGGGGAGAGGGCCTTGGTCAGGGAGGTGACCAAGAACCCGATGGACACTCTGACAGAGCTACAGAGTTCCTCTGTGGAGATGGGAGAAGGAAGGAAACCAGTCCCCAGTAAAAGGCACATGACAGACCGCTTGGAGTTTGCCAAAAGGCACCTAAAGACTCTTCAGACCATAAGAAAGATTCTCTGCTCTGATGAAACCAAGATTGAACTCTTTGGCCTGAATGCCAAACGTCACGTCTGGAGGAAACCTGGCACCATCCCTACGGTGAAGCATGATGGGAGTAGCATCATGCTGTGGGGATGTTTGTCATAATAAGGCTGTAATGTAAGAAAATGTGGAAAAAGTCAATGGGTCTGAAGACTTTCCGAATGCACTGTATGTGACAATACATGTTTTTTTATTAACCCTTTGATGCATTGGCGCTCTGTAGAGTTGCTATTTTCTTGAGTTTTCTCATGTCAATTAGCTTGTGACATTCCTTAATTACTCATTACACTAATAAAGTCCCATTTAATCAACAAATACAGTGGTCCGTTTTTAAAAGGTTAAGGGTACAGGACTCTGTACACATCAGGCTGTGTTGGCAAAATCACTACATATCCCATCAAGCTAAGTGGGGAGAGGCTGCCCGTTGTCACAGTTCTAAGACCAGACAGACACTTCCAGCTAACCCTATGCCAATGACACCGGTGGATTTCAAAACTGAACTTGGATCCGCATTTAAAGTAGCAATGATATAATTCGAGATATCTGTCGTGTCAGACAATGGTGGCGAACCAGTCATGAAAATTCAATAAAACAATAAATAATTTTCAAGTTTCTTTCCAGGTAATTTCTTAGTAACATGACTGCATAACTAGCAAATGAGTTTGGAAGTTAAGGGTGCAGTAATTATGAAGTTTGGCAATGAGGACGAAATATAGCATAGTTCAGCTAGTTTAGCCAGGGACAACTGGGGATACAAGCTCGGGTCAGGATATTCAGTGCCTTCATAAAGTATTCACACCCGTTGGCTTTTTACACATTTGATTGTGTTTCAGTCTGAATTTAAAATTGTTTATATAGAGATCCTTTTGTCACTGGCCTACACACAATATTCCATAATGTCAAAGTGGAGTCATGTTTTTTCGATTTATTGTTATTTTTATTTCAAATGAAAAGCTGAAATGCCTTGAGTCCTTAAATATTCAACCTCGAAATGTGCTTAACAAAGTGACACAATAAAATTACTATAATGAGACTATAAATACAGGGGGTACTGGTACTGAGTCATTGTACGGGGGTACAGGTTAGTTGAGGTAATTTGTACATGTAGGTAGGGTTGAAGTGACTATGCATAGATAATCAACTGTGAGCAGCAGCAGTGTAAAAACAAATGGGTGGGTGTCAATGTAAATAATCGGGTGGCCATTTTATTATTTTTTCAGCAGTCTTATGTCTAGGGGGTAGAAGCTGTTAAGGAACCTTTTTGGTCCTACACCTGGCACTCCGGAACCACTTTCCTTGCGGTAGCAGAGAAAACAGTCTATGACTTGGATGACTGGAGTCTTTGACAATTTTTTGGGCTTTTCTCTGACATCGCCTAGTATATAGGTCCTGGATGGCAGAAAGCTTGGCCCCAGTGATGTACTGGGCCATACGCACTACGCTCTGTAGTGCCTTACGGTCAGATGCGGGCCACTTACCATACCAGGCGGTGATGCAACCGGTCAGGAGGCTCTCGATGGTGCAGCTGTAGAACTTTTTGAGGATTTGAGGACCCATGCCAAATCTTTTCAGTCTCCTCAGGTGTTATCGTGCCCTCTTCATGACTGTCTTGGACTGTTTGGACCATGATAGTTTGTTGGTGATGTGGACACCAAGGAACTTGGAACTCCCGAACCGCTCCACTACAGCCCCGTCGATGTTAATGGCGGCCTGTTCAGCCCGCCTTTTCCTGTAGTCTACGATCAGCTCCTTTGTCTTGCTCACATTGAGAGAGGTTGTTGTCCTGGCACCACACTGTCAGGCCTCAGCCTATAGTGAGGTCAGTCTCATCGTTGTTGGTGATCATGCCTACCACTGTTGT
The DNA here is from genome assembly GCF_021184085.1 of Oncorhynchus gorbuscha. Classification (NCBI taxonomy): domain Eukaryota; kingdom Metazoa; phylum Chordata; class Actinopteri; order Salmoniformes; family Salmonidae; genus Oncorhynchus; species Oncorhynchus gorbuscha. The sequence continues at coordinate 55,155,482 of NC_060185.1, forward strand.
GTCGTAAGAACTTAATGATGGTGTTGGAGATGTCATGGGTGAACGGGGAGTACAGGAGGGGACTAAGCACACACCCCTGAGGGGCCCCAGTGTTGAGGATCAGCATAGCATACGTGTTGTTTCCTACCCTTACAACCTGAGGGCGGTCCATCAGGAAGTCCAGGATCCAGTTGCAGACTGGGGGTTTCATCGGATGGGGCCACAATGTCTCCTGACCTTTCCTGTCTCAGCCTCCAATATTTATGCTGCAGTAGTTCATGTGTCGGGGGGGGCTAGGGTCAGTCTGTTATATCTGGAGTACTTCTCCTGTCCTATCTGGTGTCCTGTGTGAATTTAAGTATACTCTCTCTAATTCTCTCTTTTTTTCTCTCTCTCGGAGGACCTAAGCCCTAGGACCATGCCTCAGGACTACCTGGCATGATGACTCCTTGATGTCCCCAGTCCACCTGGCTGTGCTGCTGCTTCAGTTTCAACTGTTCGGCCTGAGGCTATGGAACCCTTACCTGTTCACCGGACGTGCTACCTGTCCCAGATCTGCTGTTTTCAACTCTCTAGCGACAGCAGGAGCGGTAGAGATACTCTTAATGATCGGCTATGAAAAGGTAACTGACATTTACTCCTGAGGTGTTGACTTGCTGCACACTCGACAACTACTGTGATTATTAATATTTGACCATGCTGGACATTTATGAACATTTGAACATGTTGGCCATGTTCTGTTATAATCTCCACCCTGCACAGCCCGAAGAGGACTGGCCACCCCACATAGCCTGGTTCCTCTCTAGGTTTCTTCTTAGGTTTTGGCCATTCAAGGGAGTTTTTCCTAGCCACCATTTACATTTACATTTAAGTCATTTAGCAGACGCTCTTATCCAGAGCGACTTACAAATAGGTGCATTCACCTTATGACATCCAGTGGAACAGTCACTTTACAATAGTGCATCTAAATCTAAAAGGGGGGGGTGAGAGGGATTACTTATCCTATCCTAGGTATTCCTTAAAGAGGTGGGGTTTCAGGTGTCTCCGGAAGGTGGTGATTGACTCCGCTGTCCTGGCATCGTGAGGGAGTTTGTTCCACCATTGGGGAGCCAGAGCAGCGAACAGTTTTGACTGGGCTGAGCGGGAACTGTACTTCCTCAGTGGTAGGGAAGCGAGCAGGCCAGAGGTGGATGAACGCAGTGCCCTTGTTTGGGTGTAGGGCCTGATCAGAGCCTGGAGGTACTGAGGTGCCGTTCCCCTCACAGCTCCATGCTTCTACACCTGCATTGCTTGCTGTTTGGTGTTTCACGCTGGGTTTCTGTACAGCAATTTGGGATATCAGCTGTAAGAAGGGCTATATAAATCGTGGCTAAAAGTTTTGAGAATGACACAAATATTAATTTCCACAAATTTTGCCTTTTCAGTGTCTTTAGATATTTTTGTCAGATGTTACTATGGAATGCTGAAGTATAATTACAAGAATTTCATAATTGTCAAAGGCTTTTATTGACAATTACATGAAGTTGATGCAAAGAGTCAATATTTGCAGTGTTGACCCTTCTCTTTCAAGACCTCTGCAATCTGCCCTGGCATGCTGTCAATTAACATCTGAGCCACATCCTGACTGATGGCAGCCCATTCTTGCATAATCAATGCTTGGACTTCATCAGAATTTGTAGGTTTTCGTTTGTCCACCCGCCTCTTGAGGATTGACCACAAGTTCTCAATGGGATTAAGGTGTGGGGAGTTTCCTGACCCTGGACCCAAAATACTGATGTTTTGTTCCCTGAGCAACTTAGTTATCACTTTTGCCTTATGGCAAGGTGCTCCAGCATGCTGGAAAAAAAGCATTGTTCATCACCAACTGTTCCTGGATGGTTGGGAGAAGTTTCTCTCTGAGGATGTGTTGGTACCATTCTTTATTCATGGCTGTGTTCTTAAGCAAAATTGTGAGTGAGCCCACTCCCTTGGCTGAGAAGCAACCCCACACATGAATGGTCTCAGGACTGTTGCTTTACTGTTGGCATGACACAGGACTGATGGTAGCGCTCACCTTGTCTTCTCCGGGACAAGCTTTTTTCCAGATGCCCCAAACAATCGGAAATGGGATTCATCAGAGAAAATTACTTTACCCCAGTCCAATCCCTGTACCTGTTGCAGAATATCAGTCTGTCCCTGATGTTTTTCCTGGAGAGAAGTGGCTTCTTTGCTGCCCTTCTTGACACCAGGTCATCCTCCAAAAGTCTTTGCCTCACTGTGTGTGCAGATGCATTTCCTGCTGCCATTCCTGAGCAAGCTCTGTACTGGTGGTTCCCCAATCCCGCAGCTAAATCAACTTTAGGAGACGGTCCTGGCGCTTGCTGGACTTTCTTAAAGCCTTCTTCATAACAATTGAACCCCTCTCCTTGAAGTTCTTGATGATCCGATAAATGGTTGATTTAGGTGCAATCTTACTGGCAGCAATATCCTTTTTGTGCAAAGCAATGATGATGGCACGTGTTTCCTTGCAGGTAACCATGGTTGACAGAGGAAGAACAATGATTCCAAGCACCACCCTCCTTTTGAAGCTTCCAGTCTGTTATTCCAACTCAATCAGCATGACAGAGTGATCTCCAGCCTTGTCCTCGTCAACACTCACACCTGTGTTAACGAGAGAATCACTGGCATGATGTCAGCTGGTCCTTTTGTGTCAGGGCTGAAATGCAGTTAATTTGCATGGCAAAGAGGGACTTTGCAATTAATTGCAATTAATCTGATCACTTTTCATAATATTCTGGAGTATATGCAAATTGCCATCATACAAACTGAGGCAGCAGACTTTGTGAAAATGACTAATTATGTCATTCTCAAAACTTTTGGCCACAACTGTACTCCAGTGGTCTCCTTGAAACATGTAGGTATTACAGACTCGGTCAGGGAGAGGTTGAAAATTTCAGTGAAGACACTTGTCAGTTAGTCCGTGCATGCTTTGAGTACACGTCCTGGTAATCCGTCTGTCCTCATGGCTTTGTGAATGTTGACCTGTTTAACGGTCTTGCTCACGTCGGCTACCGAGAGAGACCAGCTGGTGCTCTCATGCATGCTTCAGTGTTGCTTGCTTCGAAGCGAGCATAAAAGGCATTTAGCTTGTCTGGTTGGCTCGCGTCACTGGGCAGCTCGCAGCTGGGTTTTCCTTAGTTTTCAAGCCATGCCACATCCGACGAGCTTCAGAGCCGAAGTAGTAGGATTCAATCTTAATCCTGTATTGACGCTTTTCCTGTTCGATGGTTCAGGATTCTTACCACCCTCCGGATTAGTGTCCCGCACCTTGAAAGTGGCACCTCTAGCCTTTAGTTCGATGCGGATGTTGTCTGTAATTCATGGCTTCTGGTTGGGATATGTACGTACAGTCACTGTGGGGACGAAGTCGTCGATGCACTTATTGATGATGCCGATGACCGGGGTGGTATACTCCTCAATGCCATTTGATGAATCCCGGAACATATTCCAGTCTGTGCTAGCGAAACAGTTCTGTAGCGTAGCATCTGCGTCATCTGACCACTTCTGTATTGAGCGAGTCACTGGTACTCACTGCTTTAGTTTTTGCTTGTTTTGCAGGAATCAGGATGATAGAATTATGGTCAGATTTGCATCTCTGTGTGTGGAGTAAAGCTGGTCTAGAGTTATTTTTCCTCTGGTTGCACATGTGACATGCTGGTAGAAATTAGATCAAACAGATTTAAGTTTGCCTGCATTAAAGTCCCCGGCCACTAGGAGTGCCGCATCTGGATGAGCATTTTGTTGTTTGCTGATGGACTTATACAGCTGGTTGAGTGCAGTCTTAGTGTCAGCATCAGTTTGTGGTGTTAAATAGACGGCTTTGAATAATATAGGATGAGAACTCTCTTGGTAGATAGTGTGGTCTACAGCTTATCATGAGGTACTCTACCTCAGGTGAGCATTTCCTCAAGACTTATTTAATATTAGACATCACTCACCAGCTGTTATTGACAAATAGACACACACTCCTGCCCCTCGTCTTACCAGACGTAGCTTCTCTGTCTTGCCAGTGCATGGAGAATTCTGCAGCTCTGTATCATCCGTGTTGTTGTTCAGCCACAACTCTGAAACATAAGATGTTACCGTTTTTAATGTCTCATTGGTAGTATAATATTGATTGTAGGTCATCCATTTAATTTTCCAATTATTGCATGTTGTATAACGGATGACAGTGGGAGTTTACTTGTTCGCCAACAAATTCTCAAGAAGGCAGTCCGACCTCCGCCCCCTTTTTCTCTGTTTTTCTTCACGCAAATGACGGGAATTTGGGCCCGTTCCTGAGAAAGCAATATATCCTTCCCGTCGGGCTCGTTAAAGAAAATGTATTCTTCCAGTACAAAGTGAGTAATCACTGTTCTGACGTCCAGGAGTTATTAACGGTCATAAGAGACGGTAGCAGCAACATTATGTACAAAATAAGTTTAAAAAAAAGAAGTTACAAACAACGTAAAAAAAATGAACAAAATGGTTAGGAGCACGTAAAACGTCAGCCATCCCCTCCGGTGACATTTCAATGTGTGTCTTAACTCTAGTGACTCCCCATCCCGGGTGCGGGAGTGTAATCGTCGACTGACACTAATTAGCATAATGCAACGTACATAAATATTCCTAGAAAATATTCCTATTCATGAAAATCACTAGTGAAATATATTGAGACACAGCTTAGCCTTTTGTTAATCACCCAGCCATCTCAGATTTTCCAAATATGCTTTACAGCCAAAGCTAGACAAGCATTTGTGTAAGTTTATCGATAGCCTAGCATAGCATTTTGTCCAGCTAGCAACAGGTAACTTGGTCACGGAAATCAGAAAAGCAATCAAATTAAATCGTTTATCTTTGATGAGCTTCGGTTGTTTTCACTTTACGAGACTCTCAGTTAGATAGGCAATGTTCCCTTTTTCCCAAAATATTATTTTTGTAGGCGAAATAGCTCCATTTTTTTCTTCACGTTTGGCTGAGAAAACGCCTGGAAATTGCACTCACGAAAACCCCTAAAAATATTCCAAATTAGCTCCGTAATATCGACAGAAACATGGCAAATGTTGTTTATAATCAATCCTCAAGGTGTTTTTCAAATATCTATTCGATAATATATCTACCCAGACAATAGGTTTTTCAGTAGGACCGATTAGAATAATGGCTACCTTTTGTATTTTACGCGAGAATCACTCTGGGAGCCATCAGGTGACCAGTTGCGCAATGTAGCCACTTACGGGTATTCCTTGGGGAATACGGAGAAAAAGTAATCTGGCTGATAGCCCATTCACTGCTCAATAGGGACACATTGGAACACATTGGATTTTTCTCAGGCTTTTGCCTGCAATATCAGTTCTGTTGTACTCACAGACAATATATTTTACAGTTTTTCTATCCTAAGCTGTCAATTATATGCATATTCTAGCATCTTGTCCTGACAAAATATCTTGTTTACTTTGGGAACATTATTTTTCCAAAAATGAAAATACTGCCCTCTAGTCACAAAAGGTTATGTAGTTTTCTGGGGTATCTGTACTTAACTTTACTATTTATATTTTTGACAACTTTTACGATTTATATTTTTGACAACTTTTACTATTCATGTTTTTGACAACTTTTACTTTTACTTCACTACATTCCTAAAGAAAATAATGTACTTTTTACATCCAATTTCCCTGATACTCAAAAGTACATGGTACATTTTGAATGCTTAGCAGGACAGGAAAATGGTCCATTTCACGCACTTATCAAGAGAACATGCCTGGTCCTCACCACTGGCTCTGATCTGGCCAACTCACTAAACACAAATTCTTTGTTTGTAAATGATGTCTGAGTATTTTGGGGCGCACCATTCACTGGGGATGGAGACCCCACATTTTGAAATAGCATTTTTACCCCCCCCCCAGTTTTAGAATTGGAATGTGATACAAAACGAGGCAACGGTGTGCTTTAGGACCATGCGGATGCCTTCGAGCAGTCGGGTAGGATGTTTGGAGTGTTTATCCAACTATCTCCCCCACTTCTATATCCAAAGTTTCGCCGCTACCCCTGGCTATCAGTAAACCGTTTGCAACAAGAAAATTGTGCCGTCTGGTTTGCTTAATATAAACAATTTGAAATGTATACTTTTTTTATACTTAAGTATATTTAAAACCAAATACCTTTAGACTTTTAGTCAAGTAGTATTTTAATGAGTGACTTTTACTTGAGTCATTTTTTATTAAGGTACCTTTACTTTTACTCAAGTATGACAATTGCGTACTTTTTCCACTACTGAATAAAGGTGATGTATCTGTAACACACCAAAATGTGGAATAAGCCAAGGGGTCTGAATGCTTTCTGAAGGTACCGTATTTACCTCAACTACCTCTTACCCCTGCACATCGACTCGGGACTGGTACCCCGTGTATATAAGTTATTACTCATTGTGTATTTATTCCTTCTGTTATTAATTTGAAATTTTTTCCACATTCTTATTTTAAACATTTACACGATTATTTCAAATGTTTTTCTCTCTGCATTGTTGGCAAGGGTCCATATGTGAGCATTTCACTGTTAGTCTACACCTGTTGTTTACAAAGCATGTGACAAATATAATTGTATGTATTTTTTCTCCTACCACCTTTTGGACTTTGGAGGGGCATACGCTGACTGTTCGACTGCAAAAGCAGGACACCTCTCGATTCTGTGAAATGGCTTAACCACTGGAAAGCTTGGGATTTCCTCATCGTGTTGGGCATTCTGAGATCTTTTCGGTGAGCCGCATGATTTGGCTCCATTTACATAAGTCATGAATTTGGCTTCCAAACTGCTTTTCATTCAAAATGCTTGAAGATTGACCTAGAACCATGAAGAAAATACACATTATCTAACGTAAAGACAAAAAAGTATGCTTGGATTATGTCATATCATGAAATGCATGTTCAAATAAATGTTTACATGTCCAAATTATTCGATCAGCTGCAAAGAAAATGCAGCTTTTCTTTTTAAACGTACTGCAGAAATGGTGGTGGACCCGAATGATGTGCTCTCCCCGCTATTTATTGTTTCTACAGTGAGGATTCACCATCTTCAGAGAATGATTTTGTAATGTATGTTCAGAAGCTACAGAAGCTGTAGTAGCAGTATGCAAATCTGGGGGCCAAATGAACGACTCTGTCACCGATGCAATTCAGTTCCCAACGTTCACCAAAAAGAGCCGTTCAAAATGAGTGTGAATCCAAAATAAGTGCTTCTCATCCCCTCCCTCGCTCTCTCCTTACCTCGATCCCATCTCTCTTGCTCTAGCCTTCCTTTTCTCTATTTCACCTTCCTTCTCTCGCTTCTCCCTTTTATTTTTGATTTACATTTATTTAAACAGGGAACCCCATTGAGATCAAGGCCTCTTTTTAAAGGGGAGGCACAATCATACACAATCATAGAAATTCACAATATTTAAAATAAAAACATACAATATTTTCAATTTAAGAGAAGTAACTTGCAGCACACTATCATGAAAGACAAACACATTCCTCAATAAAAATGTATCAACCAGCCACCTGAACTGCCCTAGCGGCACCAAAACATTCAATTTTAGAGTGTTTTGAACATAATTCCACAAGTAAGGTGCAAAAAAACTAAATGCAGGGATCGAAGGGATCTCTGATGACATGTATGTGCAATTTAAAAATTAAGTAAGTTTGCATAAGAGGGATTTATAAACAGAGTATCTACAGTATCTACAGTACAAGAATTAACAGAGGGCCAGCCAGTGGAGGATCCTCAGATGAGGAAGGGGAGGACCAACCTCCTCAGTGAATTACATAAATATTTACATTGTTAAACATTTAAAAAGTTAACCTCTTTAGATAAAATTATACTAAATATAACCACGTCACCAAATTAAAACACACTATTTTGCAAAGAAAGTCTACAGTAGCCTCAACAGTACTCTGTAGGGTAGCACCATGGTGTAGCTGGAGGACAGCTAGCTTCCGTCCTCTTCTGGGTACATTGAATTTAATACAAAACCTAGGAGATTCATGGTTCTCACACCCTTCCATAGACTTACACAGTAATTATGACAGGCTGGAAGACGTCCTCCAGCCTATCAAAGCTCTTGCAGCATGAACTGACATGTTGTCCACCCAATCAAAGTATCAGAGAATGAATCTAGTACTGAAAGCATAAGCTACAGCTAGCTAGCACTGCAGTGGTATAAAATGTGGTGAATAGTTGACTGAAAGAGAGAGAAAGACAACAGTTAACGGTTTTGAACAAAATAATTTCTTCCAAAATGAAGGAGAAGCAAGAGAGAGTTAGAGAGAATAATTATTTTGTACTTTCAGCTTGACTTACTTAGCTAGCAAATGCAGCTAGCTAGTTTAGCCTACTGAAACACCCTGCTCAAACAGAGGGATGCGACACTGGAATTCTTCCAAGTCAAGGTAAGCTTTCGGTACTAGCTTTTGGTACTACTAATTTATTGCCACCGGGTCCCGCCTGTGTAACTGCTTACTGACTGTACATTCATGTTACTGTATGATTGTAGTGGGTTTACTAACGCTTTAGTGATATTAGCTATGCTGACTGACGTTATTTTAGCTAATATGGTGACAACGATGTAGGCTGTGTGCAGTGGTTTTGCTTGGAAAGTTTTTTTTTGCCTGGTCACATACAGTTGATGTGTTGTGCATTGAAATCCACAAGCGAAGGGAAGAGATGAGAGGAGGAGAGCGCATAGATACGAGAAGGAATACAACGTGGCTTCTATGAAAGTGAACTGTGTTTACATGTGAAGCAAGTGGAAACCAACGGGGACAACATGAATTTGTCCAATAAAAAAACTGTTGGACTAGTGATTACACCCTATATCAGCTAGATGCATGAAAGAGTGTGCAAGGCTCTTGAATGTTGGTGTCTCTTCATGTATCACTGTCTGTCACCTCACATTTGTCTCTCGAGCTGTGTGCACCTACGTTGTAAACTTTCATTCATAGGCTAGGTTGTAGATGTGTGTAGGAAAAATTTGAGTATCATGTAGTAGCCTAAAACTATCGCTTTGACATTGAACGAGGCGAATGCAATAGGAATGAGAGTCATCCAATATGCTGTAATAGAAATAAGGCCATACTCATGAAAAAAAGTGTCCTCCCTCATCTTATACAGCACTGACCGCCACTGGGGCCAGCCTACATTCTGATACAGAATGAAGTGATGTGTCCTGAACCTATCGGCCGTAATAAAGCATAGTGCGCTATGATGAGCTGCGTCCAATGACTTCAATACAGTCCAATGGCTTAAAAACGACCAAATTATTTTTTGTATTCATTTAATAATGGTATGTTACCACGTTTCTCCCCAATTTTAATCGTGTCTCATCTCTGCAACTCCCGACGTGCTCGGGAGGCGAAGGTCGAGTCATGAGTCCGCCGAAACATGACCCGCCAAGCCGCGCTTCTTAACACCCGCCTGCTTAACCCGGAAGCCAGACGCACCAATGTGTGAGGAAACACCGCTCACCCTACGACTGAGTTCAGCCTGCAGGTACCCAGCCCGCCAAAAGGAGTCGCTAGAGCGCAATGAGCCAAGTAAAGCCCCCCCGGCCAAACCCTCACTATCCCAGACAACGCTGGGCCAATTGTGCGCGGCCAATGGGACTCCCAATCAAGGGCCGTTTATACAGCATGGGATTGAACCCGGGTGCAGTGCCTTAGACTGCTGTGCCACTCGGGAGGCTTTAATTAGATTTTCTTACCCGTAAACATGGATGAACGCTTCTCCCTCTCTGTCACGAATGCCATTGTTGACCTTAGTTTAAAGATGTTATCTGGAGACAGGTGTTTTATACAACATCCTTCTGTGTGTTCTCTTTTTGACTCCCTCCGCATATTTGCAATCAGAATTTGCAGGCCAGAATTTTCTCCATCTCCTTAGCAACTGTACTCTGCTTGAACTGGGCATATTGTTTACATAGATAGTAAAATGTACAGGGCCCAAAATTTACTCTTGGGGGACACCTTTAGTAATATCAAGGAAACCTGACTTAATGCCATCAAAAGAAACACATCGTGTCCTGTTTTTCAAGTTGTTTTCAAACCAAATGCAGACTGCCTGACCCTGGCCAATTTCAGACAGTATACAAATTAATAATGAATTGGCTGACCTTAGTTCCTTTTTATGTCTCTATTTTGGTTTGGTCAGGGTGTAAGTTGGGGTGGGCATTCTATGTTTTGTTCTGTGTGTTGTATGTCTATGTGTTTGGCCTGGTATGGTTCCCAATCAGAGGCAGCTGTCAATCGTTGTCTCTGATTGAGAACCATACTTTGGTAGCCTGTTCCCACCTGTGTTTGTGGGTAGTTGTTTTCTGTTTTGTGTATTGCACATTGCAGAACTGTTCGGTTGTTGTTTTTGTTCAAGTGTTTGTATGTTTTAAAGTATTATGAATACTTACCACGCTGCACCTTGGTCCTCTTCGCCTTCTGGCGACAACATTCGTTACAATACCAAAGATCTATTCTGTTTAGTTTAGTCTGGACCAATGGTTATAATAAATGGTTATTCAGTTCAGAACATGTTTATTTTTGTCCACTTGTCATTAGCTTGTGATATCATGACATGGACCTTGTCCCCTGCTGTTCTATAAGAGTCCTCCTCACAAGTGCAGTAAATTCCTGTATCGGTGTTGGTACAGAGAAAGAATGTTGTTTCCATGTATTTACGTGTTCTGTTCTCCATTCCCCAGGGCTCTTGACCTCAGCGAAGCCCTAAGGCCACTTAAGTGAGGCTGCAGACATGTTGTCTCCTGTATAACAGGGTCTATCCTCCGACTGATGTGAACTCTGGTTAGCTTCAATTAATAAGGAGTTTGTCATGCAGGTGAATGAGGACCCAAAAGCGACTTGGCGAAAACAGAGTCTTTAATCCAGTAAAGTAATTCTACAAACATAAGACATAATTCCACTCGTAATGACGAGAACAGACTGGAGACTCGATCAAGAACTGCAGGTTGCCTCGGGAAGGCACTTGAACCTAGCAGACTCAGACACCTGCTCTCCACGCAGCATCTGAGGGAAACACGACACGACAGGGCGATACACAGACACAGCACGGTGAACAATAGACAAGGATCCGACAGGACAGGAACGGAAAACAAGGGAAGAAATAGGGACTCTAATCAGGGGAAAAGATAAGGAACAGGTGTGGGAAGACTAAATGATTGATTAGGGGAATAGGAACAGCTGGGAGCAGGAACGGAACGATAGAGAGAAGAGAGAGAGAAAAAGGGGAACGAACCTAAAAAGACCAGCAGGGGGAAAATGAACAGAGGGAAAAGCAAAATGACAAGACAATCTAAGACAAAACATGACAGAGTTGGCATGGATCATATCTAATGCTGCCTTCACAGCTCTGCCTCGTCCTCTGGAGATGGAGAACTTTAAGCGACCAAAGGCTTTCTTGGATGAGGAAGAGGCAGATACTATCTTCAATCTTACCTGATTTATGCATGAATGGATATAAGCCATAGATACAGTATACATAAAGTGATTTAAGTTAGAATACATTGTACTTTATTCATCCATAAACAGCTCTTATGAGATGTAAATTCTTCTTCTGCTCTGCTCCCACAACACGTACATAATGAGATGAAATGTACTGTATGTTATGAATATGTTTGCGTTCAACACAAACATTCTTTCTTCTGAGGATATTCCAACATTTTGGCTACAGAAGCCACACAGTTGGAAAATAGCTTCAAAACATGTGTAAACATAAAGCGGCCATTTGAGAACTAGTCCTAATGATACTAGGCGTATGAAAACCCAGGTTTTTAGCTGTACGGTCTTAGATACATTACACGAAGAGGATCGTGGGCCAAACTTTGTCTTCGTTTTCCATTTCAAAACTTGATAGAGACTGATTTCCTTAATGTAACAGAACCTATGAAAGCTTGGAATGTCTATTTGGTGTACTTTTTTCCAAACTATACTTAAAAGACAAGCCTCTGTCTTGATAAGGCACCAACAAGCTGAAATGCCTCAGAGACTAAACCCACTGGGCACACACTGGTTGAATCAATGTTGTTTTCATGTCATTTCAACAAAATTATGTTGAACTAATGTGAAATAGGTGTTTAATTGACGTCTGTGCCCTCCAGCCCACTGTAAGGCTATAACATTCTGATGATTTCACATATTGCAATAAAATTATTTGAATCTTCTCTAATAGCAGATTAACAATCTCGAAGGAAGCACTTTGCTTTCCTGAGTTGTAAATACACTTACAGGGGTAGGCATTTCTACCCGAAAAGAGATGTAAAGAATTAAAGCCTGCATTTTCTAAAAACGATTGATTATGCGTAAAATTAGATGTGTTACTGAAACAAAAGCTTTCATTCACACTGGCTCTCTCCAGGTAAGATTGCCCACCCCTAGTTAAAAGTGTGACATCCCTATACAATAGGGAATAGACTATTTATTATGACAAAGATGGAAATATTTATGTAAACTGTTGAGCCTATGATCCTTTTTACCCTCCTAAAAGATAAGCATATTCCGTAAAGGGCAATAGAAGTGATAGGGTGGAATGTAATTGTTGCTCCGGTACCCCAGGCACATGTTTGTCATGTTCCAGAATTGATGTTTCACAAATCATCTGTGTTACTTACTAGTTTATGAGCTCAGTTTGTCAGCTCGCAATCTGTCGCTCCAGCCCACTGTCGCACAGCTTTGCATTAGGATGGCAAAAGTATGTCAAGGAGGAACTAGCAGCGGGGCTGTTGTTACGGAGACCATGAACGCACATCTGGCAGTCGTGTTGTTTTTGGAGAAATATTGCCTGTTGTCTTGTTAAATGGAGGGCATCTGTTGGTGACACCGGAGCTTTGCTCACGGAAACGGAAATTAAACTAAGATGGATTTCCTTTGCCACCACAGACTTTCCTTTGCTGTCCTGTTTATTGAGTCACTGTGTAATATATATGTTAATTTATTTAATTCATCCCTTTAGGGTATTTTCTCCTCCCTGTGCATGTTTAGGTATTATAGAGCTGTGTGTATGCTTGGCGGAATTAGTTTTTTGGGAGGAGGGATTTTAGGCTACTGTAGTGCTTCTCAGTGTTATAAATAATTACAGGTAATGAGGCAGTGATGTGTAAAATAAATGACCAATTTCAGTAGCACGGCTTGATTATGCAGTGATGTTTTACTCACTCAGACGCTGCAGAGTTGGATATCGCTACAAACAAAAAAGCTAACTAACAAGCTGTAGCTGGTCTCACTGGAGAAACCCAATTATTTTCCGGTGATATCAGCACGGAGATGACACAGACACATTTTTTCTATTCCTCTTTTCTTTATTCATTTTTTGGGGGGAAATCAAGTATTTTTCTATTCCAAGGCATCACATGGAAGTCTCTGTGTGTAAAGCACAGATGGAGCCACAGTGTCTCCTGACCCCTCCTGTCTCAGTCTCCAGTATTTATGCTGCAGTAGTTTGTGTCAGGGGGGCTAGGGTCAGTTTGTTATATCTGGAGTACTTCTCATGTCCTATCCGGTGTCCTATAGTGAATTTAATATATGCCATTTAGCGGACGCTTTTATCCAAAGCGACTTACAGTCAGGCTCTGATCAGGCCCTACACCCAAATAAGGGCACTGCGTTCATCCACCTCTGGCCTGCTCGCCTCCCTACCACTGAGGAAGTACAGTTCCCGCTCAGCCCAGTCAAAACTGTTCGCTGCTCTGGCTCCCCAATGGTGGAACAAACTCCCTCACGACGCCAGGACAGCGGAGTCAATCACCACCTTCCGGAGACACCTGAAACCCCACCTCTTTAAGGAATACCTAGGATAGGATAAAATAATCCTTCTCACCCCCCCCTTAAAATATGTAGATGCACTATTGTAAAGTGGCTGTTCCACTGGATGTCATAAGGTGAATGCACCAATTTGTAAGTCGCTCTGGATAAGAGCGTCTGCTAAATGACTTAAATGTAAATGTAATGTAAATGTAAATGTGTGTATACATTCTACGTATGGGTGGTCCCGGGAATCGAACCCACTACCCTGGCGTTACAAGCGCCATGCTCTACCAACTGAGCTACAGAAGGACCACAAATTCTCTCTTTCTTTCTCTCTCTGAGGACCTGAGCCCTAGGACCATGCCTCAGGACTACCTGACATGATGACTCCTTGCTGTCCCCAGTCCACCTGGCCGTGCTGCTGCTCCAGTTTCAACTGTTCTGCCTTTGATTAATTATTATTTGACCATGCTGGTAATTTATTTTGGCAATGTTCTGTTACAATCTCCACCCGGCACAGCCAGAAGAGGACTGGCCACCCCACATAGCCTGGTTCCTCTCTAGGTTTTGGCCTTTCTAGGGAGTTTTTCCTAGCCACCGTGCTTCTACACCTGCATTGCTTGCTGTTTGGGGTTTTAGGCTGGGTTTCTGTACAGCACTTTGAGATATCAGCCGATGTACGAAGGGCTATATAAATAAATTTGATTTGATTTGGAGATTTGTTGAGTAACGTTTCAAAGGTATGTTTTGAGTCGCGTCACAGTAGGGATGTATTGAAAATGAAATAAAGAAATATCTAATTTACATAAGTGTTTACACACCTTTGCTATGACACTCCAAATTGAGCTCAGGTGTATCCAATTTCCTTTGATAATCCTTGAGTCCTTGTCACGATCGTCGTAAGTAGCGGACCAAAGTGCAGGGTGGTGTGAATGCATCATTTTAATGGATGATGAAAACAAAGTAAACTGAACAAAACAATAAATGAACAACGACCGTGAAGCTATATCTGAAATGTGCTGACACAAGCAACTACACATAGAAAATCACCCACAACCCACAATGACAAAACAGGCTACCTAAATATGGTTCCCAATCAGAGACAATGACTAACACCTGCCTCTGATTGAGAACCATATCAGGCCAAACACAGAAACAGACAAACTAGACATACAACATAGAATGCCCACTCAGATCACACCCTGACCAAACAAAACATATAAACGTACAAAACAAACTATGGTCAGGGCGTGACAGTCCACCCGTGCCCAATTCAATTGTTTGGACATGCTTTAGAAAGAAACACACCTGTCTATATAAGCTTTCCATAGTTCACAGTGCATGTCAGAGCAGAAACTATACCATGAAGTCCAAGGAACTGTCCGTAGATCTTCGAGATAAAATTGTGATGAGGCTTATATCTGGGGAAGGGTATACAACTATTTCTAGAGTGTTGAAAGTTTCCAAGAGCACTGTGGTCTCAATAATTGGAAAATTGAAAAAATATGGAACTACCCAGACTCTGCCTAGAGCTGGCCATCCAACCAAACTGAGCAACCGGGCAAGGCGGCCCTTGGTCAGGGAGGTGACCAAGAACCCAATGACCACTCTGACAGAACTACAGAGTTCCTTGGTTGAGATGGGAGAACCTGCCATAAGGACAACAGTCTCTACAGCACTTAATCAATCTGAACATTATGGGAGCATGGCCAGACGGAAGCCATACCTGAGAAAAAGGCACAAGACAGCTCATCATAACGATGAGACCAAGGTGCAGCGTGAGATGAATACATTATTCTTTTATTAAAACGAAGAACACTTAAAATAACAAAACGAACGTGAAGCTATAAACACGAGTGCTGACATGCAACTACACAGACAATAACCTTCAAAATACCCAAGGAAAATGGCTACCTAAATATGGTCCCCAATCAGAGACAACAATAAACAGCTGCCTCTGATTGGGAACTAATCTAGGCAACCATACACATAAAAACCCCTAGACATACAAAAACCCCTAGACAATCCAAAAACTACCTTCGTCCACCCTGACCTAACCAAAATAATAAATAAAACAAAGATCAGAAATAAATAAAGCTAAGGTCAGGGCGTGACAGTACCCGGCCGCAAACCTAAACCTATAAGGGTGGGTCTGGGTGGGCATCTAACCTCGGTGGCGGCTCTGGTCCTGGACGCCGCCCCCCTTCTTTACACTGAGTCCTCGTCGTAGGCCCCGGGCTGGGGACCCTCGCTGCGTGGATTATCGCCAGATGTTCTGAACTGGGGACCGTTGCTGGAGAAACCGGACTGGGAACAGTCGTTGGACACTCTGGACTGGGTACTGTCGCCGGACGTTCTGGACTGCCGAGGCTCAATGTAGGCCTGGTGCCTGGTGCCTGGTGCTGGCACTGGTGGTACTGGGCTTGTGACACGCACCTCAGGGCGAGTGCGGGGAAGAGGAACAGGGCGTACTGGACCCTGGAGGTGCACTGGAGGCCTGGTGAGTGGTGCCGGCACTGGTGGTACCGGGCTGGTGACACGCACCTCAGGGTACTTGCGGGGAGGAGGAACAGGGCGTACTGGACTGCTGAGGCGCACTATAGGCCTGGTGCGTGGTGCCGGCACTGGTGGTACCGGGCTGGTGACACGCACCTCAGGGCGAGTGCGGGGAGGAGGAACAGGGCGTACTGGGCTCTGGAGGTGCACAGGAAGCCTGGTGCGTGGTGCCGGCACAGGTGGTACCGGGCTGGTGACACGCACCTCAGGGCGAGTGCGGGGAGGAGGAACAGGGCGTACTGGGCTCTGGAGGTGCACAGGAAGCCTGTTGCGTGGTGCCGGCACTGGTGGTACCGGGCTGGGGACACGCACCTCAGGGCGAGTGCGGGGAGGAGGAACAGGGCGTACTGGGCTCTGGAGGTGCACAGGAAGCCTGTTGAGTGATGCCGGCACAGGTGGTACCGGGCTGGTGACACGCACCTTAGGGTACGTGCGGGGAGGAGGAACAGGGCGTACTGGACTGCCGAGGCGCACTATAAGCCTGGTGCGTGGTGCCGGCACTGGTGGTACCAAGCTGGGGACATGCACCTCAGGGCGAGTGCGAGGAGCAGGAACAGGACACACCGGGTTGTGAAGGTACACTGGAGACCTGGTGTGTATAGCCGGCATCAATTTTTCCGGAACTTTAACATGTTTCAGGATGTGTACGAGGAACTGACACAGGTTTCATCGGACAGCTAACACGCTCCTCAGGGCGAATGCCGTGCATACTATGCCAAACCAACAGCTCTCTCTCTTCACCCTTCAATTTCATCAACAACTCCTCGAATGTCTCATAATCTCCCCTCCGTTCACTCTCCTCCAATCTGTTCAATAACTCCTCGACAATCTCAGACTCACCCCTCAACTTCGCCGACTGCTCCATGTGCCCCCCCCATGGGGTTTTTGTGGCCTACCTCGCAGACGTCGTTGCTGTCCTCTCTTACTTCGCCGCACCTCCTGCGTTGTTTCGATCCTCTCATGCCAAAATCTCCTCCCACGTCCAGGATCCTTTACCCTCCAGTATTTCATCCCAGGTCCATTTTTCCACCAAACGCTCATCCTCCCTTTCACGCTGCTTGGTCCTGGTTTGGTGGGTTATTCTATCATGTTCATCATAACGATGAGACCAAGGCGCAGTGTGATAGGAATTCATTCTTCTTTATTTACAAGAAGAACACTTAAACAAACTAATAAAATAACAAAAGGAACATGAAGCTATACACACGAGTACTGACATGAAACTACACATAGACAATAACCCACAAAATACCCAAGGAATATGGCTACCTAAATATGGTCCCCAATCAGAGACAACGATAAACAGCTGCCTCTGATTGGGAACCAATCTAGGCAACCATAGACATATAAACACCTAAGATATAGAAAAACCCCTAGATATACAAAAAAGTCAATAAAAACTAGACAATAAAAAACTACACAAACCACCCTCATTACACCGTGACCTAACCAAAATAATAAAGAAAACAAAGATAACTAAGGTCAGGGCGTGACAACAGCCTGAAGTTTGCAAAAAGGCACATGAAAGACAGATCACAAGACATGCTTTGCCTTCGGCCTGAATACAAAGCATGTCTGAAGAAAACCAGACACAGTCTATCACCTGTCTAACACCATCGCTACCGTGAAGCAGCTTCATGCTATGGGAATACTTTTCAGCTAATATGAATGTTAGACTGTTAAGGATAGAGAGAACAATGAATGGAGCCAAATACAGGCAAATCCTTGATGAGAACCTGCTTCAGAGTGCAAACGACCTTAGAGTGCATTCCAACAGGACAGTGACCCCAACCATACAGCCAAAGCAACACTGGAATGGCTTAAAAAAAAGTCAAAAGCCCAGCCAATGCTCAGACTTGAATCCCATTGAAAATCTGTGGAAAGCCTTGAAATTGCTGTTCACCGCCATTCCAAAACTAACTTAACAGAGCTAGATAAAATCTGCAAGGAAGAATGGGAGCAAAAACCCAAATCCAGATATGCAAAGCTGATACAGACATACCCAAGATGACTCAAAGCTGTAATAGCCACCAAAGGCCCTTCTACAAATTAATGTCTCAGGGGTGTGAATACTTAGTTGAAGACAAGTTTATATACACCTTAGCCAAATACATATATACAATTCATTAAACTCAGTTTTTAACAATTCCTGACATTTAATCCTAGTAAAAATTATCTGTCTTAGGTCAGTTAGGATCACCACTTTAATTTAAGCATGTGAAATAATTATTTTTTTCAGCTTTTATTTCTTTCATCACATTCCCAGTGGTTCAGAAGTTTACATACACTCAATTAGTATTTGGTAGCATTGCCTTTAAATTGTCAAACATTTCATTTAGCCTTCCACAAATGTTCTATAGGATTGAGGTCTGGGCTTTGTGATGGTCACTCCAATACCTTGACTTTCTTGTCCTTAAGCCATTTGGACACAACTTTGGAAGTATGCTTGGGGTCATGTCCATTTGGAAGACCCATTTGTGACCACGCTTTAACTTCCTGACTGATGTTTTGAGATGTTGGTTCAATATATCCATATAATTTAGCTCTCTCATGACGCCATCTATTTTGTGAAGCGCACCAGTCCCTCCTGCAACAAAGCACCCCCACAACATGATGCTACCACCCCCCGTGCTTCACGGTTGGGATGGTGATCTTCGGCTTGCAAGCCTCCCCCCTTTCTCCTCCAAACATAACGATGGTCATTATGGCTAAAAAGTTATATTTTTGTTACCTCAGACCAGAGGACATTTCTCCAAAAAGTACGATCTTTGTCCCCATGTGCAGTTGCAAACCGTAGTCTGGCTTTTTTATGGCGGTTTTGGAGCATTAGCTTCTTCCTTGATGAGTGGCCTTTCAGGTTATGTCGATATAGGACTCGTTTTACTGTGTATATAGATTATTTTGTACCTGTTTGCTCCAGAATCGTCACAAGGTGATATATGATATGATATATGATATGATATATGCCATTTAGCAGACGCTTTTATCCAAAGCGACTTACAGTCATGTGTGCATACATTCTACGTATGGGTGGTCCCAGGGATCGAACCCACTACCCTGGCGTTACAAGCGCCATGCTCTACCAACTGAGCTACAGAAGGACAACAAATTTGCTGTTGTTCTGGGATTGATTTACACTTTTCACACCAAAGTTAGACAGAACGCGTCTCCTTCCTGAGCGGTATGACGGCTGCGTGGTCCCATCTTGTTTAAATTTGCACACTATTGTTTGTACAGATGAACGTGGTACCTTCAGGTGTTTGGAATTTGCTCCCATGGTTCAATTTGTGGACTTGTGGAGGTCTACAATTTTTCTGAGATTTCTTTTGATTTTCCCATAATGTCAAGCAAAGAGGCACTGAGTTTGAAACACATCCACAGGTACACCTCCAACTGGCTCAAATTATGTCAGTTAGCCTATCAGAAGCTTCTAAAGCTATGACATAATTTTCTGGAACTTTCCAAGCTGTTTAAAGGCACAGTCAACTTAGTGTATGTAAACTTCTGACCCACTGGAATTGTGATACAGTTAATTATCAGTGAAATTATCTTTCTGTAAACAATTGTTGAACAAATTACTTTTGTCATGCCCAAAGTAGATGTCCTAACCGTCTTGCCAAAATTATAGTTTGATAACAAGACGTTTGTGGAGTGGTTGAAAAACGAGTTTTAAATTACTCCAACCTAAGTGTATGTAAGCTTCAGACTTCAACTGTATGTATACTGAACAATTAAGTGTTGGTCTCCTGTTTCATGAGCTGAAATTAAAGATCCCCAAAATGCATAGGGCACCAAAATTTGGTTACATCCCTGTTAGTGAGCATTTCTCCAAGATAATTCATACACCTGACAGGTGTGGCATATAAAGAAGCTGATTAAACAGCATAATCATTACACAGGTGCACCTTGTGCTGAGGGCAATAAACTGCCACTGTAAAATTAGCAATTTTGTCACATAGCACAATGCCAAATAGGTCTCAAGTTTTGAGGGAGCGTGCAATTGGTATGCTGATTGCAAGACTGTCCACCAGAGCTGTTGCAATTGAATCGAATGTTAATTTCTCTACCATAAGCCGCCTCCAATGTTGTTTAGAGAATTTGATATTATGTCCAAAGGGCCTCACAACCACAGACCACGTGTAACCATGCCAGACCAGGACCTCCACATTTGGCTTCTTCCCCTGTGGGTTGCTCTGAGACCAGCCACACAGACAGCTGATGAAACTTTGGGTCTGCACAACCAAAGAATTTCTGCACAAACTGTCAGAAACCGTTTGAGGGAAGGTCACCTGCATGTTCGTCATCCTCATTTGGGTCTTGACCTGACTGCAGTTCAACGTCGTAACTGACTTCAGTGGGAAAATGCTCACCTTCAATAGCCACTGGCATGCTGGAGAAATATGCCATTCATGGATGAATCCCGGTTTCAATTGTATGTCGTTGTGTGGACGAGCGGTTTGCTGATGTCAAAGTGGTAAACAGAGTGCCTCATTGTGGTGATGGGCGTATGGTAGGGGCAGGCATAAGCTACAAATAACGAACACAATTGCATTTTATTGATGGCAATTTGAATGCACAGAGATACCGTGACGAAAGCCCCATTGTCTTGCCATTCATCCGCCGCCATCACCTCATGTTTCAGCATGTACACAATTCTCGGAAGCTGAAAATGTCCCAGTTCTTCCATTGCTTGCATATTCACTAGACATGTCACCAGTTGAGGATGTTTGGGATGCTCCGACGTGTACCTTTTCCCGCAAATATCCTATACCTTCGACACAGGCATTGAAGAGGAGTGGGACAACATTCCACAGGCCACAATCAACAGCTTGATCAACTTTATGCAAAGGAGATGCCGCACTGTCATGTGAATCCCAGTCATGTGAATTCCATAGATTAGGGCCTTATGAATTTATTTCAATTGACTGATTTCCTTATATAAACTGTAACTCAGTAAAATCTTTGAAATTGTTGCATGTTGCATTTATTTTTCTTCAGTGTAAATGAGAGTTCTGTATTTAATTTTCAATAAATGTGCTAATATAAAAAAAAAAGGTTTTCACTTTGTCATTACATTTACATTACATTTAAGTCATTTAGCAGACGCTCTTATCCAGAGCGACTTACAAATTGGTGCATTCACCTTATGACATCCAGTGGAACAGCCACTTTACAATAGTGCATCTAAATATTTTAAGGGGGGGGGGTGAGAAGGATTACTTTATCCTATCCTAGGTATTCCTTAAAGAGGTGGGGTTTCAGGTGTCTCCGGAAGGTGGTGATTGACTCCGCTGTCCTGGCGTCGTGAGGGAGTTTGTTCCACCATTGGGGAGCCAGAGCAGCGAACAGTTTTGACTGGGCTGAGCGGGAACTGTACTTCCTCAGTGGTAGGGAAGCGAGCAGGCCAGAGGTGGATGAACGCAGTGCCCTTATTTGGGTGTAGGGCCTGATCAGAGCCTGGAGGTACTGAGGTGCCGTTCCCCTCACAGCTCCGTAGGCAAGCACCATGGTCTTGTAGCGGATGCGAGCTTCAACTGGAAGCCAGTGGAGAGAGCGGAGGAGCGGGGTGACGTGAGAGAACTTGGGAAGGTTGAACACTAGACGGGCTGCGGCGTTCTGGATGAGTTGTAGGGGTTTAATGGCACAGGCAGGGAGCCCAGCCAACAGCGAGTTGCAGTAATCCAGACGGGAGATGACAAGTGCCTGGATTAGGACCTGCGCCGCTTCCTGTGTGAGGCAGGGTCGTACTCTGCGGATGTTGTAGAGCATGAACCTACAGGAACGGGCCACCGCCTTGATGTTAGTTGAGAACGACAGGGTGTTGTCCAGGATCACGCCAAGGTTCTTAGCGCTCTGGGAGGAGGACACAATGGAGTTGTCAACCGTGATGGCGAGATCATGGAACGGGCAGTCCTTCCCCGGGAGGAAGAGCAGCTCCGTCTTGCCGAAGTTCAGCTTGAGGTGGTGATCCGTCATCCACACTGATATGTCTGCCAGACATGCAGAGATGCGATTCGCCACCTGGTCATCAGAAGGGGGAAAGGAGAAGATTAATTGTGTGTCGTCTGCATAGCAATGATAGGAGAGACCATGTGAGGTTATGACAGAGCCAAGTGACTTGGTGTATAGCGAGAATAGGAGAGGGCCTAGAACAGAGCCCTGGGGGATACCAGTGGTGAGAGCGCGTGGTGAGGAGACAGATTCTCGCCACGCCACCTGGTAGGAGCGACCTGTCAGGTAGGACGCAATCCAAGCGTGGGCCGCGCCGTAGATGCCCAACTCGGAGAGGGTGGAGAGGAGGATCTGATGGTTCACAGTATCGAAGGCAGCCGATAGGTCTAGAAGGATGAGAGCAGAGGAGAGAGAGTTAGCTTTAGCGGTGCGGAGCGCCTCCGTGATACAGAGAAGAGCAGTCTCAGTTGAATGACTAGTCTTGAAACCTGACTGATTTGGATCAAGAAGGTCATTCTGAGAGAGATAGCGGGAGAGCTGACCAAGGACGGCACGTTCAAGAGTTTTGGAGAGAAAAGAAAGAAGGGATACTGGTCTGTAGTTGTTGACATCGGAGGGATCGAGTGTAGGTTTTTTCAGAAGGGGTGCAACTCTCGCTCTCTTGAAGACGGAAGGGACGTAGCCAGCGGTCAGGGATAAGTTGATGAGCGAGGTGAGGTAAGGGAGAAGGTCTCCGGAAATGGTCTGGAGAAGAGAGGAGGGGATAGGGTCGAGCGGGCAGGTTGTTGGGCGGCCGGCCATCACAAGACGCGAGATTTCATTTTACATTTTTACATTTAAGTCATTTAGCAGACGCTCTTATCCAGAGCGACTTACAAATTGGTGCATTCACATTATGACATCCAGTGGAACAGCCACTTACAATAGTGCATCTACATATTTTAAGGGGGGTGAGAAGGATTACTTTATCCTATCCTAGGTATTCCTTAAAGAGGTGGGGTTTCAGGTGTCTCCGGAAGGTGGTGATTGATTCCGCTGTCCTGGCGTCGTGAGGGAGTTTGTTCCACCATTGGGGAGCCAGAGCAGCGAACAGTTTTGACTGGGCTGAGCGGGAACTGTACTTCCTCAGTGGTAGGGAGGCGAGCAGGCCAGAGGTGGATGAACGCAGTGCCCTTATTTGGGTGTAGGGCCTGATCAGAGCCTGGAGGTACTGAGGTGCCGTTCCCCTCACAGCTCCGTAGGCAAGCACAATGGTCTTGTAGCGGATGCGAGCTTCAACTGGAAGCCAGTGGAGAGAGTGGAGGAGCGGGGTGACGTGAGAGAACTTGGGAAGGTTGAACACCAGACGGGCTGCGGCGTTCTGGATGAGTTGTAGGGGTTTAATGGCACAGGCAGGGAGCCCAGCCAACAGCGAGTTGCAGTAATCCAGACGGGAGATGACAAGTGCCTGGATTAGGACCTGTGCCGCTTCCTGTGTGAGGCAGGGTCGTACTCTGCGGATGTTGTAGAGCATGAACCTACAGGAACGGGCCACCGCCTTGATGTTAGTTGAGAACGACAGGGTGTTGTCCAGGATCACGCCAAGGTTCTTAGCGCTCTGGGAGGAGGACACAATGGAGTTGTCAACCGTGATGGCGAGATCATGGAACGGGCAGTCCTTCCCCGGGAGGAAGAGCAGCTCCGTCTTGCCGAAGTTCAGCTTGAGGTGGTGATCCGTCATCCACACTGATATGTCTGCCAGACATGCAGAGATGCGATTCGCCACCTGGTCATCAGAAGGGGGAAAGTAGAAGATTAATTGTGTGTCGTCTGCATAGCAATGATAGGAGAGACCATGTGAGGTTATGACAGAGCCAAGTGACTTGGTGTATAGCGAGAATAGGAGAGGGCCTAGAACAGAGCCCTGGGGGACACCAGTGGTGAGAGCGCATGGTGAGGAGACAGATTCTCGCCACGCCACCTGGTAGGAGCGACCTGTCAGGTAGGACGCAATCCAAGCGTGGGCCACGCCGGAGATGCCCAACTCGGAGAGGGTGGAGAGGAGGATCTGATGGTTCACAGTATCGAAGGCAGCCGATAGGTCTAGAAGGATGAGAGCAGAGGAGAGAGAGTTAGCTTTAGCGGTGCGGAGCGCCTCCGTGATACAGAGAAGAGCAGTCTCAGTTGAATGACTAGTCTTGAAACCTGACTGATTTGGATCAAGAAGGTCATTCTGAGAGAGATAGCGGGAGAGCTGACCAAGGACGGCACGTTCAAGAGTTTTGGAGAGAAAAGAAAGAAGGGATACTGGTCTGTAGTTGTTGACATCGGAGGGATCGAGTGTAGGTTTTTTCAGAAGGGGTGCAACTCTCGCTCTCTTGAAGACGGAAGGGACGTAGCCAGCGGTCAGGGATAAGTTGATGAGCGAGGTGAGGTAAGGGAGAAGGTCTCCGGAAATGGTCTGGAGAAGAGAGGAGGGGATAGGGTCAAGCGGGCAGGTTGTTGGGCGGCCGGCCGTCACAAGACGCGAGATTTCATCTGGAGAGAGAGGGGAGAAAGAGGTCAGAGCACAGGGTAGGGCACTGTGAGCAGAACCAGCGGTGTCGTTTGACTTAGCAAACGAGGATCGGATGTCGTCGACCTTCTTTTCAAAATGGTTGACGAAGTCATCTGCAGAGAGGGAGGAGGGGGAGGGGGAGGAGGATTCAGGAGGGAGGAGAAGGTGGCAAAGAGCTTCCTAGGGTTAGAGGCAGATGCTTGGAATTTAGAGTGGTAGAAAGTGGCTTTAGCAGCAGAGACAGAGGAGGAAAATGTAGAGAGGAGG
Organism: Oncorhynchus gorbuscha; assembly: GCF_021184085.1. Taxonomy (NCBI): domain Eukaryota; kingdom Metazoa; phylum Chordata; class Actinopteri; order Salmoniformes; family Salmonidae; genus Oncorhynchus; species Oncorhynchus gorbuscha. The sequence continues at coordinate 55,180,565 of NC_060185.1, forward strand.
GAGTGAAAGGATGCCAGGTCCGCAGGGAGGCGAGTTTTCCTCCATTTCCGCTCGGCTGCCCGGAGCCCTGTTCTGTGAGCTCGCAATGAGTCGTCAAGCCACGGAGCAGGAGGGGAGGACCGAGCCGGCCTGGAAGATAGGGGACATAGAGAGTCAAAGGATGCAGAAAGGGAGGAGAGGAGGGTTGAGGAGGCAGAATCAGGAGATAGGTTGGAGAAGGTTTGAGCAGAGGGAAGAGATGATAGGATGGAAGAGGAGAGAGTAGCGGGGGAGAGAGAGCGAAGGTTGGGACGGCGCGATACCATCCGAGTAGGGGCAGTGTGGGAAGTGTTGGATGAGAGCAAGAGGGAAAAGGATACAAGGTAGTGGTCGGAGACTTGGAGGGGAGTTGCAATGAGGTTAGTGGAAGAACAGCATCTAGTAAAGATGAGGTCGAGCGTATTGCCTGCCTTGTGAGTAGGGGGGAAGGTAAGAGGGTGAGGTCAAAAGAGGAGAGGAGTGGAAAGAAGGAGGCAGAGAGGAATGAGTCAAAGGTAGACGTGGGGAGGTTAAAGTCGCCCAGAACTGTGAGAGGTGAGCCGTCCTCAGGAAAGGAGCTTATCAAGGCATCAAGCTCATTGATGAACTCTCCGAGGGGACCTGGAGGGCGATAAATGATAAGGATGTTAAGCTTGAAAGGGCTGGTAACTGTGACAGCATGAAATTCAAAGGAGGCGATAGACAGATGGGTAAGGGGAGAAAGAGAGAATGACCACTTGGGAGAGATGAGGATCCCGATGCCACCACCCCGCTGACCAGAAGCTCTCGAGGTGTGCGAGAACACGTGGGCGGACGAAGAGAAAGCAGTAGGAGTAGCAGTGTTATCTGTGGTGATCCATGTTTCTGTCAGTGCCAAGAAGTCGAGGGACTGGAGGGAGGCATAGGCTGAGATGAACTCTGCCTTGTTGGCTGCAGAACGGCAGTTCCAGAGGCTACCGGAGACCTGGAACTCCACGTGGGTCGTGCGCGCTGGGACCACCAGATTAGGGTGGCAGCGGCCACGCGGTGTGGAGCGTTTGTATGGTCTGTACAGAGAGGAGAGAACAGGGATAGACAGACACATAGTTGACAGGCTACAGAAGAGGCTACGCTAATGCAAGGAGATTGGAATGACAAGTGGACTACACGTCTCGAATGTTCAGAAAGTTAAGCTTACGTAGCAAGAATCTTATTGACTAAAATGATTAAAATGATACAGTACTGCTGAAGTAGGCTAGCTGGCAGTGGCTGCGTTGTTGACTTTGTAGGCTAGCTGGCAGTGGCTGCGTTGTTGACACTACACTAATCAAGTCGTTCCGTTGAGTGTAATAGTTTCTACAGTGCTGCTATTCGGGGGCTAGCTGGCTAGCTAGCAGTGTTGATTATGTTACGTTGCGTTAAAAGAACGACAATAGCTGGCTAGCTAACCTAGAAAATCGCTCTAGACTACACAATTATCTTTAATACACAGACGGCTATGTAGCTAGCTATGTAGCTAGCTACGATCAAACAAATCAAACCGTTGTGCTGTAATGAAATGAAATGAAAAATGTGATACTACCTGTGGAGCGAAGCGGAATGCGACCGGGTTGTTGAGTGCGGAAGTTCTATTCAGTAGACGTTGGCTAGCTGTTGGCTATCTAGCAATGCCTCCTACGTTAAGGACGACAGATAGCTGGCTAGCTAACCTCGGTAAATTAAAATAATCACTCTAAGACTACACGCTCTAAACTACACAATTATCTTGGATACGAAGACAGCAAAGACAACTATGTAGCTAGCTAACACTACACTAATCAAGTCGTTCAGTTGAGTGTAATAGTTTCTACAGTGCTGCTATTCGGTAGACGGTGGACGTTTGCTAGCTGGCTAGCTGCTGGGCAGATAGCAGTGTAGACTACGTTAGGACGACGAAATACGAAGTTGCAATAGAAGTGCTGACTGTTTCACTTTGTTGTCCTCTTTCTTTTCCTTTTTCTTCTGTCCTTCTTTTGTCCTTATTTTGTCTTCCTTTCTTCTGTTAACTAGATATTTTTTGTTGTATGGGGTATTTTGTCATTATGGGGTATTGTGTGTAGATGGGTTTTTATTTACAGTATTAAATACATTTTGATATCAGGCTGTAACACAACCAAATGTAGAAGTCAAAGGGGTATGAATACAATCTGAACGCACTGTATATCCTCCCCTACCAAGACAGTAACATACATTTATGCATGCACCACATCAGTTTTCTGTTTGTACCTCTATTCCAGAAACAGTTGAAAAAGATCATACAGTAGAAATTAGAATTGTAATGTTTTCCCAGGTACACTGTGTGTGTGTGTGTGTGTGTGTGTGTGTGTGTGTGTGTGTGTGTGTGTGTGTGTGTGTGTGTGTGTGTGTGTGTGTGTGTGTGTGTGTGTGTGTGTGTGTGACACGTCTGGGCACCCAATGAGACTGTGTTGCTAAGGAGATGGCTCAAGAACTCCAGTGTCAGGCATGTCTCACAGCAGGGTGGCTGTTGTAACACACAATTTAGGCCAAATTTACTGTAGCAGGTGTCAGGAAGGATAATGGTGTTTTGAACTAAACCAAAGGCATTAGCTGGGTGGGTGATTTTGGTAGCTTAGCTTCAGTAACGGGTTTGCTTTGGAGAGGCCATTTGTTCCAGGTGAGGAAGCATCTGGTTTTCAACTCTTAGGGCGCTATCACAAATCTTTGTATTATCCGGATCCTAGAGCATTTGGTACCCTGATCCAAGCTATAAAGCATGTGTGAAACGCTAACGAAACCTGGCTGAAACGAATCCTGGACCTGCGTGAGTAGAGTGTCCAAGATCCAGGACCAGGGTACCAGATATTGTTACGCAGCAACGTGAGTCGCATGGAATATTTTGCACGTTCTAAACAAGCTAGCTTGCTAACGTCATGTGGAATGTGCGTCTCGCAGATCGCATCCTGAAACGTTTATTTTCAGGACTTGTGAAAGCAAAACACATTTTTTGTAATTCTCACAAACGCTCAAGAAAAAAATATTTAGCTGTCCTCATGGGAGAACCTTGTGAATAACTTTTTCAGGTTACTACATGGAACCCAAAAGAGATCTTCACAGGGTTCTCTTATGGGAACAGCTGAAAACCCCTTTTTTTCCTAAGAGTGTACTGTACCTGGCCTTGAGTGAGTTCTAGCATTGTTATGCGATGCCACCAAGGGGTGTGTTCCTAAAATTGGATGCATCTTGTTAAACAGAACACTGCCACAGGAAACACTACAGAATTATCTCTCTCTCGGAAACCATCTGCTAGCTATCTGTCATGTTATGCGTCTATGAAATGTACCACACCACAGCATCCAGAAGACAAGGGGTTTGTGGCTAGACAGAAAGGTCTTGATTGAATTGATGAACACAATTGGTAAACAGAAATATGTTCCTTTGTTTAGGTCATCAATTTAATGATTTAAGGTTGTGGGTTATCTGTGTCATGCAGGTGAATGAGGACCCAAAAGCGACTTGGCGAAAACAGAGTCTTTAATCCAGTAAAGTAATTCTACAAACATAAGACATAATTCCACTCGTAATGACGAGAACAGACTGGAGACTCGATCAAGAACTGCAGGTTGCCTCGGGAAGGCACTTGAACCTAGCAGACTCAGACACCTGCTCTCCACGCAGCATCTGAGGGAAACACGACACGACAGGGCGATACACAGACACAGCACGGTGAACAATAGACAAGGATCCGACAGGACAGGAACGGAAAACAAGGGAAGAAATAGGGACTCTAATCAGGGGAAAAGATAAGGAACAGGTGTGGGAAGACTAAATGATTGATTAGGGGAATAGGAACAGCTGGGAGCAGGAACGGAACGATAGAGAGAAGAGAGAGAGGAAGGGAGAGAGAAAAAGGGGAACGAACCTAAAAAGACCAGCAGGGGAAAATGAACAGAGGGAAAAGCAAAATGACAAGACAATCTAAGACAAAACATGACAGTACCCCCACTCACCGAGCGCCTCCTGGCGCACTCGAGAGGAATCCTGGCGGCAACGGAGGAAATCATCAATGAGTGAACGGTCCAGCACGTCCCGAGACGGAACCCAACTCCTCTCCTCAGGACCGTAACCCTCCCAATCCACTAAGTATTGGTGACCCCGTCCCCGAGAACGCATGTCCATGATCCTACGTACCTTGTAAATAGGTGCGCTCTCGACAAGGACGGGAGGGGGGAGGGAAGACGAACGGGGGTGCGAAGAAAGGGCTTGACACAGGAGACATGGAAGACAGGATGGACGCGACGAAGATGTCGCGGAAGAAGCAGTCGCACAGCGACAGGATTGACGACCTGGGAGACACGGAACGGACCAATGAACCGCGGAGTCAACTTACGAGAAGCTGTCGTAAGAGGAAGGTTGCGAGTGGAAAGCCACACTCTCTGGCCGCAACAATACCTTGGACTCTTAATCCTGCGTTTATTGGCGGCTCTCACAGTCTGTGCCCTGTAACGGCAAAGTGCAGACCTCACCCTCCTCCAGGTGCGCTCACAACGTTGGACAAACGCTTGAGCGGAGGGAACGCTGGACTCGGCAAGCTGGGAAGAGAACAGAGGAGGCTGGTAACCCAGACTACTCTGAAACGGAGATAACCCGGTAGCAGACGAAGGAAGCGAGTTGTGAGCGTATTCTGCCCAGGGGAGCTGTTCTGCCCAAGACGCAGGGTTTCTGAAAGAAAGGCTGCGTAGTATGCGACCAATCGTCTGATTGGCCCTCTCTGCTTGACCGTTAGACTGGGGATGAAACCCGGAAGAGAGACTGACGGACGCACCAATCAAACGACAGAACTCCCTCCAAAACTGTGACGTGAATTGCGGGCCTCTGTCTGAAACGGCGTCTAACGGGAGGCCATGAATTCTGAACACATTCTCGATGATGATTTGTGCCGTCTCCTTAGCGGAAGGAAGTTTAGCGAGGGGAATGAAATGTGCCGCCTTAGAGAACCTATCGACAACCGTAAGAATCACAGTCTTCCCCGCAGACAAAGGCAGACCGGTAATGAAGTCTAGGGCGATGTGAGACCATGGTCGAGAAGGAATGGGGAGCGGTCTGAGACGACCGGCAGGAGGAGAGTTACCCGACTTAGTCTGCGCGCAGTCCGAACAAGCAGCCACGAAACGGCGCGTGTCACGCTCCTGAGTCGGCCACCAAAAGCGCTGGCGAATAGACGCAAGAGTGCCTCGAACACCGGGATGACCAGCTAACTTGGCAGAGTGAGCCCACTGAAGAACAGCCAGACGAGTGGAAACAGGAACGAAAAGGAGGTTACTAGGACAAGCGCGCGGCGACGCAGTGTGCGTGAGTGCTTGCTTAACCTGTCTTTCAATTCCCCAGACTGTCAACCCGACAACACGCCCATAAGGAAGAATCCCCTCGGGATCAGTAGAAGCCACAGAAGAACTAAACAGACGGGATAAGGCATCAGGCTTGGTGTTTTTGCTACCCGGACGGTAAGAAATCACAAACTCGAAACGAGCGAAAAACAACGCCCAACGAGCTTGACGGGCATTAAGTCGTTTGGCAGAACGGATGTACTCAAGGTTCTTATGGTCTGTCCAAACGACAAAAGGAACGGTCGCCCCCTCCAACCACTGTCGCCATTCGCCTAGGGCTAAGCGGATGGCGAGCAGTTCGCGGTTACCCACATCATAGTTGCGTTCGGATGGCGACAGGCGATGAGAAAAATAAGCGCAAGGATGAACCTTATCGTCAGACTGGAAGCGCTGGGATAGAATGGCTCCCACGCCTACCTCTCAAGGTCAACCTCGACAATGAATTGTCTAGTGACGTCAGGAGTAACGAGGATAGGAGCGGACGTAAAACGTTCTTTTAGAAGATCAAAAGCTCCCTGGGCGGAACCGGACCACTTAAAACACGTCTTGACAGAAGTAAGAGCTGTGAGAGGGGCAGCAACTTGACCGAAATTACGAATGAAACGCCGATAGAAATTAGCGAAACCTAAAAAGCGCTGCAACTCGACACGTGACCTTGGAACGGGCCAATCACTGACAGCTTGGACCTTAGCGGAATCCATCTGAATGCCTTTAGCGGAAATAACGGAACCGAGAAAAGTAACGGAGGAGACATGAAAAGAGCACTTCTCAGCCTTCACGTAGAGACAATTCTCTAAAAGGCGCTGTAGAACACGTCGAACGTGCTGAACATGAATCTCGAGTGACGGTGAAAAAATCAGGATATCGTCAAGATAGACAAAAACAAAGATGTTCAGCATGTCTCTCAGAACATCATTAACTAATGCCTGAAAAACAGCTGGCGCATTGGCGAGACCAAACGGCAGAACCCGGTACTCAAAATGCCCTAACGGAGTGTTAAACGCCGTTTTCCACTCGTCCCCCTCTCTGATGCGCACGAGATGGTAAGCGTTACGAAGGTCCAACTTAGTAAAGCACCTGGCTCCCTGCAGAATCTCGAAGGCTGATGACATAAGGGGAAGCGGATAACGATTCTTAACCGTTATGTCATTCAGCCCTCGATAATCCACGCAGGGGCGCAGAGTACCGTCCTTCTTCTTAACAAAAAAGAACCCCGCCCCGGCCGGAGAGGAAGAAGGCACTATGGTACCGGCGTCAAGAGACACAGATAAATAATCCTCGAGAGCCTTACGTTCGGGAGCCGACAGAGAGTATAGTCTACCCCGAGGAGGAGTGGTCCCCGGAAGGAGATCAATACTACAATCATACGACCGGTGAGGAGGAAGGGAGTTGGCTCGGGACCGACTGAAGACCGTGCGCAGATCATGATATTCCTCCGGCACTCCTGTCAAATCGCCAGGTTCCTCCTGAGAAGTGGGGACAGAAGAAATGGGAGGGATGGCAGACATTAAACACTTCACATGACAAGAAACGTTCCAGGATAGGATAGAATTACTAGACCAATTAATAGAAGGATTATGACATACTAGCCAGGGATGACCCAAAACAACAGGTGTAAAAGGTGAACGAAAAATCAAAAAAGAAATAGTCTCACTGTGGTTACCAGATACTGTGAGAGTTAAAGGTAGTGTCTCAAATCTGATACTGGGAAGATGACTACCATCTAAGGCAAACATGGGCGTAGGCTTGTCTAACTGTCTGAAAGGAATGTTATGTTTCCGAGCCCATGCTTCGTCCATGAAACAACCCTCAGCCCCAGAGTCAATCAAGGCACTGCATGTAGCACCCGAACCGGTCCAGCGTAGATGGACCGACATAGTAGTACAGGATCTAGATGAAGAGACCTGAGTAGTAGCGCTCACCAGTAGCCCTCCGCTTACTGATGAGCTCTGGCCTTTACTGGACATGAATTGACAAAATGTCCATCAAATCCGCAATAGAGGCACAGGCGGTTGGTGATCCTCCGTTCCCTCTCCTTGGTCGAGATGCGAATACCTCCCAGCTGCATGGGCTCAGTCTCTGAGCCAGAGGAGGGAGATGGTTGCGATGCGGAGCAGGGAAACACCGTTGACGCGAGCTCTCTTCCACGAGCTTGGTGACGAAGATCTACCCGTCGTTCTATGCGGATGGCGAGAGCAATCAAAGAGTCCACACTGGAAGGAACCTCCCGAGAGAGAATCTCATCTTTGACCACTGCGTGGAGTCCCTCCAGAAAACGAGCGAGCAGCGCCGGCTCGTTCCAGTCACTAGAGGCAGCAAGAGTGCGAAACTCTATAGAGTAATCCGTTATGGATCGATCACCTTGGCATAGGGAAGCCAGGGCCCTAGAAGCCTCCCTACCAAAAACTGAACGGTCAAAAACCCGAATCATCTCCTCTTTAAAGTTCTGGTAATTGTTTGAACAATCAGCCCTTGCCTCCCAGATAGCTGTGCCCCACTCTCGAGCCCGGCCAGTAAGGAGTGAAATGACGTAAGCAACCCGAGCTCTCTCGCTAGAGTATGTGTTGGGTTGGAGAGAGAACACAATATCACACTGGGTGAGAAAGGAGCGGCACTCCGTGGGCTGCCCGGAGTAGCAAGGTGGGTTATTAACCCTAGGTTCCGGAGGCTCGGCAGGCCAGGAAGTAACAGGTGGCACGAGACGAAGACTCTGGAACTGTCCAGAGAGGTCGGAAACCTGAGCGGCCAGGTTCTCCACGGCATGGCGAGCAGCAGACAATTCCTGCTCGTGTCTGCCGAGCATGGCTCCTTGGATCTCGACGGCAGTGTTACGAACGTCTGTAGTCGCTGGGTCCATTCTTTGGTCGGATCCTTCTGTCATGCAGGTGAATGAGGACCCAAAAGCGACTTGGCGAAAACAGAGTCTTTAATCCAGTAAAGTAATTCTACAAACATAAGACATAATTCCACTCGTAATGACGAGAACAGACTGGAGACTCGATCAAGAACTGCAGGTTGCCTCGGGAAGGCACTTGAACCTAGCAGACTCAGACACCTGCTCTCCACGCAGCATCTGAGGGAAACACGACACGACAGGGCGATACACAGACACAGCACGGTGAACAATAGACAAGGATCCGACAGGACAGGAACGGAAAACAAGGGAAGAAATAGGGACTCTAATCAGGGGAAAAGATAAGGAACAGGTGTGGGAAGACTAAATGATTGATTAGGGGAATAGGAACAGCTGGGAGCAGGAACGGAACGATAGAGAGAAGAGAGAGAGGAAGGGAGAGAGAAAAAGGGGAACGAACCTAAAAAGACCAGCAGGGGGAAAATGAACAGAGGGAAAAGCAAAATGACAAGACAATCTAAGACAAAACATGACAATCTGACTGTCTATTATGCTGATGTATGGTGTTGGAAGTGGAGTACATTATTGTACATGCCATTGCCCCTTTGGGTGGAATTTCAAATTGAGGTATTCCTCAATGGAGGATACGGCTGATCCTATACAGTATTTCATAGGCATTAGTGCTGGGTACTGAGCTGACTGCGTGGCCCTACATTTGAATCAATTCCCTGACTCATGCAAGAGAGAAAGAGAAGAACAATGTGATTGTGTGTGGGGGCATATCTACAATTAAAATAGATGTTTAATGCACCTAATATTTCATTATTTTTTAAATGTTTAATGCACAATAATACACAATATCAACAAAAAAAACATCAACTGATAGGCAAAGGATATGTAAGGGATGAACGCCAACGTTCTGTACATTATCTTGGAAATAATGGACGACGCAGCGGGACGAGGATGAGACTAATGTATTTCTAAGGTAATGCACAGAACGGAGGCATTTATCCCACCTATACCAAAGTTGCCGAAGAAAACAATATGAAAGCACACATTTACCGGTAGAAATACACATTTTTCATTGATATTTTAATTTTTATGAGAACATTCTAAAAAGGATAATGGCGCCGGAGGAGATGGCTGCAGTTTTACGGCAGGAAAATCTGATCACTGAAAATTGGAAAATATATCAATGCGCCACTTGAATGTATTGTTGAATGGAAACCACATTACCTGGAGCCGAGATTGCAATTCCTACAGCTTCCACACGATGTCACCAGTCTTGTCAACTGCCTAGGCTTTGTTTCTTGGTCAAACGAACAAGAGACCGCCCATTTCTTCCGGTCTCCGACCGGATGTTTTGGAGTAGAAATTTCTGAACATGATTTGAAGACGTGAAGCTATTGAATACACATCGCCCCGTGATCAATTTGATAGATTATTAACGTTTACTAATACCTAAAGTTGTATTACAAAAGTATTTTGAAGTGTTTTGTGAAAGTTTATCGTCGACTTTTTTAATGTAAAAAAATGACGTTGCGTTATAAAACGCTGTTTTTTCCTTGCTCACACAGTCTTCATATATCTAGATATCTAATGTGGACCGATTTAATCGAAAAAAAGACCCAATAGTGATGTTTATGGGACATCTAGGAGTGCCAACAAAGAAGATCGTCAAAGGTAATGAATGTTTTGTATTTTATTTCTGCGTTTTGTGTAGCGCCGACTATGCTAATTATTTTGTTTATGTCCGCTGCGGGTCTTTTGGGGTGTTGCATGCTATCAGATAATAGCTTCTCATGCTTTCGCCGAAAAGCATTTTCAAAATCTGACTTGTTGGCTGGATTCACAACGAGTGTAGCTTTAATTCAGTACCCTGCATGTGTGTTTTAATGAACGTTTGAGTTTTAACGAGTGCTATTAGCATTTAGCGTAGCGCATTTGCATTTCCAGATGTCTTGATGGGACGCATGCGTCCCGGGTCGACCTAAGAGGTTTTAACGAGTCGGACACTAAGGATTTACTTCAGACACCCAACAAGGCCCACATCCGTGTCATTGGCAAGAGGAAGAGACAGAGATATCGGGTACGTTGGTCGGGTGCCTTGTAAGGATTCGACGTTGAGTGGGTAATCTGCCTCTGCCATCAGTTGTATTAGAGAACGTACAATCATTGGATAACAAAATAGATGAGCTACGATCACGAATATCGTGCCAACAGGACATTAATAACTGTAATATCTTATGTTTCACTAAGTCAAGGCTGAACGAAGACATGAATAACATACAGCTGGCGGAGATTACGCTGCATTGGAAAGATAGAGCAGCTGCCTCCAGTAAGAGAAGGGGTGGCTGTCTATGCATATTTGTAAACAACAGCTGGTGCACAAAATCTAATATTATGGAGGTCTCTAAGTTTTGCTCGCCTGAGGTAGAGTATCTCATGATATGCTGTAGACAACACTATTTACCATGAGAGTTTTCATCTATATCTTTCGTAGCTGTCTATTAAACACCAAAAAACGATGCTGGCACTAAAACCGCACTCAATGAGCTGTATAAGGCCATAAGAAAACAGGAAAACGCTCATCCAGAAGTGGTGCTCCTAGTGGCCGGAGACTTTAATGCAGGGAAATTTAAATCCGTTTTACTTCATTTCAACCAGCATGTTAAATGTGCAACCAGAAGGAAAAAAAACTCTAGACCACCTTAACTCCATGCACAGAGACGCGTACAAAACTCACCCTCGCCCTCCATTTGGCAAATCTGACCATAATTCTATCCTCCTGATTTCTGCTTACAATCTAGAACAAAAGCAGGAACCACCAGTGACTCGGTCAATAAAGAAGTGGTCAGATGACGCAGATGCAAAGCTACAGGATTGTTTTGCTAGGACAGACTGGAATATGTTCTGGGATTCTTCCGATGGTGTTGAGGAGTACACCACATCTGTTACTGGCTTCATCAATAAGTGCATCAATGACGTCGTCCCCACAGTCACGGTATGTACATATCCCAACCAGAAGCCATGGATTACAGGCAACATCCGCACTGAGCTAAAGGGCAGAGCTGCCGCTTTCAAAGATCAGGACTATCCCGGATGCTTATAAATAACCTTGCTATGCCCTCCGACAAACCATCAAACAGGCAAAGCGCCAATACAGGATTAAGATGGAATCGTACCCCAATGGCCCCGATGCTCGTTGGATGTGGCAGGGCTTGCAAACTATTACAGACTACAAGGGAAGCACATCCGCGAGCTGCCCAGTGACACGAGCCTACCAGACGAGCTAAATTACTTCTATGCTCGCTTCGAGGCAAGCAACACTGAAGCATGCATGAGAGCATCAGCTGTTCCGGATGACAGCATGATCACGGTCTCCGTAGCTGATGTGAGTAAGACCTTTATAACAGATCAACATTCACAAGGACGCAGGGCCAGACGGATTAAAAGGCCGAGTTCTATGAGTATGCGCTGACCAACTTACTGAGCCTGTAATACCAACATGTTTCAAGCAGACCACCATAGTCCCTGTGCCCAAGAACACTAAGGTAACCTGACTAAATGACTACTGACCTGTATCACTCACATCTGTACCCATGTAGTGCTTTGAAAGGCTGGTCATGGCTCACATCAACACCAGTATCCTAGAAACCCTAGACCCACTCCAATTTGTATACCACCCCAACAGATCCAAAGATGATGTAATTTCAATTGCACTCCACACTGCCCTTTCCCACCTGGACAAAAGGAACACCTACTGTACGTGAGAATGCTATTCATTGACTACAGCTTAGTGTTCAACACATATTGTCCTCAAAGTTCATCACTAAGCTAAATACCCAGGGAATAAACACCTCCCTCTGCAACTGGATCCTGCACTTCCTGATGGACCGCCCCCAGGTGTGAAGGGTAGGTAACAACACATCTGCCGCGATGATGTGCCCCCGCACATTGACTCTGTACCGATACCCCCTGCGTTTACAAAGTATCCAATTTGAGTTTTGTTTACCTTTCTGTTACTTTGTAGCAAGTAAGGTCTGCATGTGTAGGTGGATATTGCGTCATGATTGTAAGGTGTCCGATATCTTTTCCAACTGTCCCATTATCTGGTTTTAATGTCCATTCTAGAATTCCCTTCTAGGCAATCATAAATGAGTATTCAACAATGCTGTGGTATAATTGCATGCAATAGACTGTAAAATGCAAGAATTTGACTGTAAAATGCAAGAATTTATCAAATGCAAGAATTTTGGTGTGATAAAAAAATGCTACAGTAAAAGAATGATATTGAAAGCAAAACATAACCCAAACTATTGATAGCTGTGACAATGGTGCGTTAGGAGGTAGGTGAAGGAGTCATGTGCAGGAGAGCAGAGATGTCTGAGATGCGTACTTTTAATAGGCAACACCAAACACAGGTGTGGCACAATCCAAAAGTCAAACTCCCTCGACAGAGACACCCGTTAGTCACGCAAGGAGGAACCAACAAAGCTCCTAAATAGCACACTCTTATTTAATGCATGAAACAAAAAGTCGGGCACAACCTCACTGAGCTACATCACAAAATAAAAATTGTTATCTAGGGTTTTTTGTACATCTTTTGGTTTGTCTAGGTTAATGTAGGTCTACGGTGGCCTGAATTGGTTCCCAATCAGAGGCAGCTGTTAATCATTGTCTCTGATTGGGGATCCTATTTAGGTTGCCATTTTTCCATTTTGGTTTTGTGGGTTATTGTCTATGTGTAGTTGCATGTCAGCACTCGTGTTTATAGCGTCACGTTTGTTTTGTTAGTTTGTTCTTATCAAGCTGCGCCTTGGTCTCATCGTTATGACGAACTACTCCTCTCCCTGTTCGGGCGGAGCTCGGCGGTCGGCGTCGTCACGTTCGTCATAAGTCGTAACAATAGCAAAACAGAATATTGCAAGTAAAAAAAAAACACTTTCCCCTCCTACTTATTTTCCCTCACGTGTCAACATGTGTTCACATGTGTCCGAAAACCACATCTTGTTTTTCAAGTGATTTTTTTTAAATATTTTTTTTTTGTGTAAGAAATTGAAGAATTGAGGTGTGATTAAAAAAATGAGATCCAACTAGGCAGTGTTGGCTACATCGTGATAGTGACGTCACCCCTTAAACATTTTTGCATGTGAAAATCGCATTTTCACATGATAAAAACGTTCACATGTGATAATCAGATATGCAGTTTCACATGTTAAAAAATGTTCACGTGATAATCGGATATGCAGTTTCACGCGTGGGGGAGGGGGGCATGAACGACATTACATTTTTGGTCATCAAGATTCTTTCAAAATAACTACTTCCAAATGTTAATTATATACCTGTAGTAGCAAAACAATAGAAATATACAAGAGTGAAACATACACATACAGCTGCAAATAAGCTTTTTACAGTGACTGGCCAGTGCAGGCCTGTGTTGTGTACAACTTCCTGTATTATGATTGGTTCTCATTTGCGAGGTCAACAACAATATTGCGTCAGATAACAACATTGACGAATACGCTGATTCGGTGTGCGAGTTCATTAGAACTCCCTAACCAGAAACCGTGGATTGATGGCAGCATTCGTGTGAAACTGAAAGCGCAAACCACTGCTTTTAATCAGGGCAAGGTGACTGGTAACATGACCGAATACAAACAGTGCAGCTATTCCCTCCGCAAGGCTATCAAACAAGCTAAGCGTCAGTATAGAGACAAAGTAGAATCTCAATTCAACGGCTCAGACACAAGAGGTATGAGGCAGGGTCTACAGTCAATCACGGACTATAAGAAGAAAACCAGCCCAGTCACGGACCAGGATGTCTTGCTCCCAGGCAGACTAAATAACGTTTTTGCCCGCTTTGAGGACAATACAGTGCCACTGACACAGCCTGTAACGAAAACATGAGGACTCTCCTTCACTGCAGCTGAGGTGAGTAAAACATTTAAACGTGTTAACCCTCACAAGGCTGCAGGCCCAGACGACATCCCCAGCCGCGCCCTCAGAGCATGCGCAGACCAGCTGGCCGGTGTGTTTACGGACATATTCAATCAATCCCTATACCAGTCTGCTGTTCCCACATGCTTCAAGAGGGCCACCATTGTTCCTGTTCCCAAGAAAGCTAAGGTAACTGAGCTAAACGACTACCGCCCGTAGCACTCACTTCCGTCATCATGAAGTCCTTTGAGAGACTAGTCAAGGACCATATCACCTCCACCCTACCTGACACCCTAGACGCACTCCAATTTGCTTACCGCCCAAATAAAGCCACAGACGATGCAATCTCAACCACACTGCACACTGCCCTAACCCATCTGGACAAGAGGAATACCTATGTGAGAATGCTGTTCATCGACTACAGCTCGGCATTCAACACCATAGTACCCTCCAAGCTCGTCATCAAGCTCGAGACCCTGGGTCTCGACCCCGCCCTGTGCAACTGGGTACTGGACTTCCTGACGGGCCGCCCCCAGGTGGTGAGGGTAGGCAACAACATCTCCACCCCGGCTGATCCTCAACACTGGGGCCCCACAAGGGTGCGTTCTGAGCCCTCTCCTGTACTCCCTGTTCACCCACGACTGCGTGGCCACGCACGCCTCCAACTCAATCATCAAGTTTGCGGACGACACAACAGTGGTAGGCTTGATTATCAACAACGACGAGACGGCCTACAGGGAGGAGGTGAGGGCCCTCGGAGTGTGGTGTCAGGAAAATAACCTCACACTCAGCGTCAACAAAACTAAGGAGATGATTGTGGACTTCAGGAAACAGCAGAGGGAACACCCCCCTATCCACATCAATGGAACAGTAGTGGAGAGGGTAGTAAGTTTTAAGTTCCACGGCATACACATCACAGACAAACTGAATTGGTCCACTCACACAGACAGCATCGTGAAGAAGGCGCAGCAGCGCCTCAGGAGGCTGAAGAAATTAGGCTTGTCACCAAAAGCACTCACAAACTTCTACAGATGCACAATCGAGAGCATCCTGGCGGGCTGTATCACCGCCTGGTACGGCAACTGCTCCGCCCACAACCGTAAGGCTCTCCAGAGGCTAGTGAGGTCTGCACAACGCATCACCGGGGGCAAACTACCTGCCCTCCAGGACACCTACACCACCCGATGTTACAGGAAGGCCATAAAGATCATCAAGGACAACAACCACCTGAGCCACTGCAGTGTCCTTCAAAAAAAACATGAAGAAATATTGGTTCAAATATGACATGATGTTAATTTAAATAAGGCCATTTTTAAACATGATGTGCTCTGTGTTATAAACACAGTATTTAATCAATAGTAGTCATTATTTCTAGACTGCTACAACTGCATTGAGTGTTCCTATATGGCCAACCATTCTACAGTAAACATTGCATTTGTGACCTTTCCTTATAAAATAATATAATAATGCATTCTGCATTGCATCAGAAATGCTTTGCGTCAGAATTGCATCTTTTGTGTTATCTATAATCATTTTCCATTGCATTTCAAAAGATTCCATCCTCATAAACATTTTTTTAATGTGTGTCTTGAATATGACTGAAAACATGATCATGAAGAGGCTATCATACTGAAATGGAATTCACAAATGATATCAAAGGTAGAGAGAGAGGGGAGAGAGAAACTTCAGAAATGGAACAAGTAGTATTCCGGGAAATTACAGGCTCCTTTCAGATGTGTCTATCATCACTTGCACAGCATTGTGATCCACTATTAAGTACTTGAAAGGCTTAGAAAAGGTATGAGTATGATTGCCTGGAGAGGCAGATTACATTGTGACAATACTGTTTGCTGTAGTATCTGGTCTTTAATAAAAGTATATCTGTACATACATGTGGAAAAGACATGAGATAAACAGAACACTTGTAAGAAACATTAGACATTCACACATTACATACGACACAAAATATAGGAATGTCCATAATGTGATTTAAAGTGCATAGTGTGTGTAGACACTAACAAATATGAGATGCTATATGTACCTGAGGGCCAAGTTGAACCACTGTTCTATACTTTCAAAGTGGTAGTACAAGCTGGTTCACTCTTGTGCCTCAAACCTAACACAATATGTGTCGCACTTTCCCTCCTATCCAACGATGTGACAGGCGAACACTGGAACAAAATAAACGTGCCTGTCTTGATTGTTAACACGCACAGAGCATGTCATCCTCCATACAATGGACTGGGTTGGGGACTGTGAGCCATTGAGACAACGACTGTGTTCATGGTCCATCGCTCCCCATGCCAAGACCAGGATGTACCTAAGAAGCACTAGTCTATCATCCCTGCAATCAGCCTTTGGGAGACCCAAATTGCACCCTAGAACCTTTTGCGCCCTTGTCAAAAGTAGTGCTCTACAAAGGGAATGGGGTGCAATTTGGGATGCAACCTGATTCAACCTGCACAGACAAGGAGATGGGTCACCCCGGAGATGCTGAAAAGAGCAGCATGTCATTAATGACATATAATATTATCTTTAGTACATTCCACCACATCCTGTCTCCCTCTATCCACATGCATATTATCAGCCTAGCTGTGCCAGAGTGGTTGGAATGCGTCCACAAGTCAGACAGTGGTTCCAAGTCAATCTGCATTTAGCTAGATGTCCTTGTGGCAGAGACTAACAATATCTCCATTAATATATTCTTATTTAGCCTCGCTTACCAAGTTATAGCAGAATGGCTAGGAAGACTACTTGTTACTAGAGAGATTAATATGTTGGCATGTGAGATTCCCAAAAGTTGTTCTGCCTGCTTTTGTTTTACCATTCTAAAATAAATTAACATTTTACTGCAGTGCTCTAAATTAGGGTCACAGAGAATGATTCTTGGTAGTCTTAAACAAATCTGGTTAGGGACTTAAACAAAGAAGAAAACTACCATGTCAGACATAGAGTTGAAATGTATTCAATTTTGAGTTTGCGTCCCAATATTTATACACATCACAGAAGACTGAAATATAACAAAACTTGTTTGACATAGGAACACTGGATTTTCATCATTAAAAACCCCCATAAACAAATCTTTATTAATTATGAAAAATATGAATAATGTTCCACCCATGAGACAAAAGAGGGAGCTTTTGGTCATTGACTGCAGGAAAGGGCTACTACATTCTGGAGAGAAAAAAAGTTATTTGAAAGCCTACATCTTTTTTTTCAGTGCTAACTTTATGCAGTGGATATTTTATATTGTCTTAACAGAGGCGAGAAATCCAAGACAGTCCTTTACTATCTCAATGGTAATTATTCCAGTTGGTATTTATAGACACCACCATCCCCCCTCCCTTCAGTAGTCTTACTGGCCATGTGTGCAAGCAAGATTATATTTTAATTATGGTCAATGGAAAATGGAGAATGTGCTCCTCTGTGGTTGGAATGACTATTGACTTTAATTAAAAAAGTGAGGAGCAGAGAATATGGAACTCTCGTTAAGACTGTCCTTTTTTTCCTTCCTCCGTGGTTTTTCCATCTTCACGCTACACTGTTTTTGAACTGTCATTTTGAGAAAGAGAAAAAATTGCGGTTTGTTGTTTTTCATTATTGACTAATTTCTCCTTCCAGACAAACTGAATCATGTTGATTTAGGTGGGAATAATGACTTTGACAGGGGCATACTTAGTTTCAGACTGCTGTTTTTAGCTCTCACAATCTAATGAATCATAAAATTGTCCTTAGGAACCAAGACTGTGAGATTGGAAAGTGCTGTGTAATCTGAGTTTCAGTTTATTTATTGTTCTGCTCCCCTTACAGGGGAAGTTCAGGCACCATCTAACAAGTTGTAAAATAAATCCACAACTTTCCCTTTAATGATAGTTCCACTCTGTTAAAGATAACAACTGGCAGCGATTAACATCAACAAAACACTGAAAGCAAAAGGCCATTGTTCTTTATTGTGACAGCAAGTCAAAAGCTGAGAAGTCCTGAACGGACAATCAAGTAATGAAAAGCCTATATACTGTATACTCCTGATGAATTGTGACTTGAGACCACTTGAATTGCAGCTGTTCATTTACTCTTTTTCACATACAGATCTTCTGTCAAGATATCCTAATGAAGATCCTAACAAGACATTTGTTGAGTTCCCTGAAGAATGGACTGGTTGCTCAACCACTATCACTCCTTGAGTTCTTATCTTGTCAGGCGATATGTATAGTATATTTAATTTCCTTAAACTTAGTCTGGCACTGTTTCTGTAGCAGATGGGGATCTTTGAAACTCACTCCTCAACCTGAAGTGCTGACCCTTGCGCAATTGAAGGAGGCCTTTTTATTAATAGCGTGATGAGCAGGACCGCTTCTGGAGAGTGATCAAGTGTATTTGCGAGGCAGAGGTCCTGGGTTCAAGCCTTAGTATGAGCTGAATCAGGGGGAAGTGGAACTCTCTACGTAAGCAGCTCCATCAACTCCGCGAAAATGTAACTTAATATTTTTGGGGGGTAACTTGGCTCCATCGTAAATAGAATCTGTTAATTTGACCACAAGGTGATCTGTACCTTTGTCTCCTCCACGGACCAGACTCGTCCACTCTCTTCTGCCATTGTCAATATCAATGATAAGACAATGATCTTGTGCAAATAGCAAGTGTCATGTAGGTGAATGCAAGGATTTTGGTATTCCTCTCTGTTTGTTTGTAAAAGGTGCTGGAAGCGTCATTTGACCTCTAAACCTAGACATCGGCAGACAAATGGTAGACGCATTGGCCAACACATTTCTCTTTACACTGCACTGCACCGCTCGGAGGTGGCTATGTGGAGTAGAAGTATTGTAAGAAAGCTATGGTGGCATTAACACGTGATTCCAAAGTGAGATTTGAAACCAGATTTGCATCTTTACACAACAAAAATCTGTATACGTGGGTATTCTCGTCAAAACACTTGTCAGTGTAAAGAAGGACAAATGTTCCTGATTCAACTATTGGTGTTCCAAATTTAAGGCAATTCATTATTTTACTGAAGGCTGTTAGAACTGGGCTGGACTATAAACTCCTGCCACCCCCTGTTGCTGACTATTGCCTGGTCTGGACAGTGTTACCCAGTCCAGCTCTACCCTGACTGGAATGAGCCACATCCATGCATGGCACCAGCTTCTGTCTCTCCAACCAGAACAGAGAAGAGGACAGACATACAGTATTCCCACAAGGCGATCTCTGACCAACTCATCGCAACAACCATGATGTCACACCCTGGTTTTAGTATTTTGTGTTTTCTTTATTATTTTGATCGGGCCAGGGTGTGACATGGGTTATTTATGTGGTGTGTTTTGTCTCTGGGTTTTTGTAGGTCATGGGATTGTGGTTAGTGGGGTTGTCTAGAATAGTCTATGGCTGCCTGGAGTGGTTCTCAATCAGAGGCAGGTGTTTATCGTTGTCTCTGATTGGGAACCATATTTAGGCAGCCATATTGTTTGAGTGTTTTGTGGGTGATTGTTCCTGTCTCAGTGTTTGTTTGCACCAAATAAGGCTGTTTGGGTTTTCTTGGTTTGTATTGTTCGTGTTTATCTTTCATTAAAGATGAATCAAAATAACCACACTGCATTTTGGTCTGATCCCTCCAACACCTCCACTTCAGAGGAAGAGGAGAAAGAAAACCGTAACACATGACAACAGCTAGCGCTCCCAACTCAGTTTTCATGACAGGAGAAAATTAACTAACTTGTCCCTCTGTGTATCTGCACCTCGGCTCTGCGTCTTCAATGGCAGCATTACAGATGCCTTCTACAAAGCGGTTACCTGAATCAAATCAATTCAAATTTATTTACATAGCCCTTCTTACATCAGCTGAGCATACTAAGCATACTTGCCCTGAGGGGGAACACAGTGAGTGTGAGTGTGTGTGTGTGTGTGTGTGTGCCTGTATTGATGTGTAATACAGTAGGTGACAGAGGAAATTAGTTACTCTGTTCCCTGCACAAATCTATAGGGCTGATGAACATTCCCACATCTGTCTCTGCCCCCCCCCCCACCTTTCTCCATCTCTTTCTCACTCCCTGTTTCTCTTTTGCTGAGAGTATTGCGCTTGTGGGATTTTTGTGATGTCTTTAAAAATAAAGGACAGTCAAGACACAGCCATGAGGACTAGGGCCAAGCTTACAGAAATCACGTCAAATTTGCAGTTTCACATGTAAAATAGCTGTGTTCACATATTAAGCGAAACCTTATTTTCACATGTATTTTAATTAAGTGTAGAGTTTACATGTTAACACCACATTTTCATGTGAGATGACATGTTTTCACCTCGTGAAATACAGATGCACATGTAACATTTGCACTTTCACATGTTAAATCGGATATGCATCTTCACATGTGAAAAACGTTCTCCTGTGAATATCTCAAGTTCGCATGGAGAATTGCAAGTTAACATGTGAAAATAAATCAACGTGAAAATCTAATTTGCAGTTTCACATGTAAGAAACCTCCACATGTGAATATCTCACTTTCACATGTGGAATTGCAATTTCACATGTGGTGGTGAAATAGTGTAGTTCTCCTCACATGTGAAAAGGTGTGATGTTGCAGTAGAAATGTTTCCACATATGGAATAGCAAATTCTGTAATGCCATTCTGTATATAATGTGCCTACCTGAGTAGAGCAAATCAAGTGAGTTAAAAATAATGATTTCTTATTTCTGAGCCATCCATTCAGAGAGTTACTGCTGCATGCCTCTCTTCTTCATACATAGGTCAGTGACTGTTGGAAGAAGTTCATTGAAGAGAACAGGGTAGCTAGCGCTCTACTACGTCTCCTGATTTATCCTGTTTAACGTGAAAATGTACACTGTCAAAGTTAATCAGTTAACTTTTCGTAATTTTAATGCACAATTTGTTTTCATTTCATTGTTTTGAACGCTTCAAAATACACTGAAAACATGCAAAATACATCATATGTACAGCTAAAAACAACAGAGATGTGGACTGAGTCACAGGACGTGGGCACACAAGTCACAAATTTGATGACTTGATAGAAAAGAAAATAACTTGATACTTGACTTGGCCTTGGAGACTCGATACTCGGGTATTGACATGGACTTGAGACTGATGACTTCAAATTATCTGGCCAGGTTTTGTAACTAATTTTGTGGCACAGAATCTCAGTGGATTACTCTCCACTCAGCCAGAGACAGTATTGCACTTGGAAAAAAACAGATTGGCTAGTAAAACACACACTCGGCCCTCTGATTTGGTGAGCTATTGCAGTGAGCAAGTTTTGGGGGGTTGTGAGTGTGATGCATATTTTAATAGGCTACATATAGCCGACCAATTGTATTTTATATTTACACCTTTGCTTATTCGATTAGGTCACAAACATAGGCCTATGGCATTGCACCAAATTCTTGTTTAAAACCATCTAATCTCAACTTCAGAACCAAAAAGTTGTGTGTCTTGATTGTTGACCAATCACCAGTCAAAGGCTGGTGCACAAATCCAGATTAGTGACCAGAAAGCAATTGTTGAATTTTCTCTGGTTTTACCTGGCAAATACAGAGTAGCCTACCTATGTTAATATTATTCATATACAGTGCATTCTGTAAGTATACAGACCCCTTAACTTTTTTCACATTTTGTTACGTGATAGAGGAATTCTAAATTCCTTTAATGTTTTAATTGCCAAAACCAATTAGCACTCATTTCTAATTAATTTAATGAGTTGTAAGTTCATTAATTATGCATGAAGTAGATCGAGACCAGTCTTAAAAGCCAGGTTAAAGAGTGTTTAATTCCAGAGAGTACTAACCACATACACAGATTTCCACAGGTTATAAACTCAAAATGACATCATCAGTTTCCCACGATAGCCCCGTTGTTTTTTTGTTTAGGTCCGGAGATGCTTTCTACTCCCCTCATAAACCAGACATTACAACCTGTCTAAAAGATACAGATTTCTCTCAACAATGGAACAAAACCCAAACATTCTTATCTTGTCTGAAAAGCTTTTTCTCCCCCTTGACCTTCCCAAGAGGCACAGACAATCAAATTAGTTCTGCTTACATTTTCAGTAACAGCTTAACCAATAACCTTTACTTTTCATATCATAACATAATAGTATTAGAATAAATGGTTTCTAATCATTAACGAATACATAATTGATCATCTAAACTATATTTTCCTCTATCATTACGTTACAGCCTTATTATAAAATGGATTTAATAGTTTTTCCCCCCTCATCAATCTACACACAATACAGCATAATGACAAAGCAAAAATAGGTTTAAATACATTTTTGCAAATTTATAAAATAAAAAAAACAGAAATATCACATTTACATAGGTATTCAGACCCTTTACTCTGTGCTTTTTGAAGCACCTTTGTCAGCAATTACAGCCTTGAGTCTTCTTGGGTATGAGGGTACAAGCTTGGCACACTTGTATTTGGAGAGTTTCCCCCATTATTCTCTGCAGATTCTGTCAAGCTCTGTCAGGTTGGATGGGGAGCGTTGCTGCACAACTATTTTCAGGTCTCTCCAGAGATGTTCAATCAGATTCAAGTCTGGGCTCTGGCTGGGCCACTCAAGGACATTCAGAGTCCCAAAGCCACTCCTGTGTTGTCCTGTTGGAAGGTGAACCTTCGCCCCAGTCTGTGCTCCTGAGTGCTCTGGAGCAGGTTTTCATCAAGGATCTCCCTGTACTTTGCTCCATTCATCTTTTCCTTGATCCTGACTAGTCTCGCAGTCCCTGCTGCTGAAAAACATCCTCACAGCATGATGCTGCCACCACCATGCTTCTCCGTTGGGATGGTATTGGCCAGGTAATGAGCGGTGCCTAGTTTCCTCCAGACGTGATGCTTGGCATTGAGGCCAAAGAGTTAAATCTTGGTTTCATCAGACCAGAGAATCTTGACGGAATCCGGCTTGGCAAACTCCAAGCCAGCTGTCATGTGACTTCTACTGAGGAGTGGCTTCCGTCTGGCCACTCTACAATAAAGGCCTGATTGGTTGAGTGCTGCAGAGATGGTTGTCCTTCTTTAATGTTCTCCCATCAGAGTTCCAGAGTAGACCCCCGGAGCTGATGAACATAATGAGCAGCAGTACTGGGGGATCCGTGATAACTTCACCCCCTGTTGCTCAGTATGGCCAGGCAGCCAGCTTTAGAAAGAGTATTGGTGGCTCTAAATGCCTTCCATTTAAGAATGATGGAGACCACTGTGTTCTTGGGGGACATTAAATGACTCCAAAATGTTTTGGTAACCATCCGCAATTATATAGGCAGGTGTGTGCCTTTCCAAATCATGTCCAATTAATTGAATTTACCGCAGATGGACTCCAATCAAGTTGTAGAAACATCTCAAGGAAATAAGGTATTTCTGTTTGTTTAAAAAAAATGTGCAAACATTTAAAAAACAATAGTCATTAAGGGGAATTGTGTGTAAATTGATGAGGAAATAATTTATTGAATCCATTTTAGAATATGGCTGTAATGTAACAAAATGTGGAAAAAGTTTGAATATCTTCCGAATGCACTGTATAAGGACTGAATGTGCATCTAATTTACACATCTCCATCTGGCTTTCAGGTGTCACTTTATTTTTTAACATAGCTACACCAAAAACACAATCAAACTTTTACAGATGCACCACCGAGAGCATCCTGTCCCGTTGTATCTCCGCCTGGTACGGCAACTGCTCCACCCACAACCGTAAGGCTTTTCAGAGGGTAGTGAGGTCTGTACAACGCATCACCGGGGAAACACTACCTGCCCTCCAGGACACC
This sequence comes from Oncorhynchus gorbuscha, assembly GCF_021184085.1. Taxonomy (NCBI): domain Eukaryota; kingdom Metazoa; phylum Chordata; class Actinopteri; order Salmoniformes; family Salmonidae; genus Oncorhynchus; species Oncorhynchus gorbuscha. The sequence goes on from NC_060185.1 coordinate 55,204,500, forward strand.
TACACACCACCTGATGTCACAGGAAGGCCAAAAAGATCATCAAGGACAACAACCACCCGAGCCACTGCCAGTTCACCCCACTATCATCCAGAAGGTGAGGTCAGTACAGGTGCATCAAAGCTGGGACCGAGAGACTGAAAAACAGCTTATATGTCAAGGCCATCAGACTGTTAAACATCCATCACTAACATTGAGTGGCTGCTGCCAACATACTGACTCAAATCTTTAGCCACTTTAATAATAAAAAATGTAATGTAATAAATGTATCACTAGTCACTTTACACAATGCCACTTTGTATAATGTTTACATACCCCATATTACTCATTTCATATGTACAGTTGAAGTCGGAAGTTTACATACACCTTAGCCAAATACATTTAAACTCAGTTTTTCACAATTCCTGACATTTAATCCTAGTAACTTTAATCCTAGTAATCTTAGTAGTTTACATACACTCAACTAGTATGTGGTAGCATTGCCTTTACATTTTTTAACTTGGGTCAAACATTTTGGGTAGCCATCCACAAGCTTCCCACAATAAGTTGGGTGAATTTTGGCCCATTCCTCCTGACAGAGCTGGTGCAACTGAGTCAGGTTAGTTGGCCTCCGTGCTCACACACGCTTTTTCAGTTCTGCCCACACATTTTCAATAGGATTGAGGTCAGGACTTTGTGATGGCCACTCCAGTACCTTGACTTTGTTGTCCTTAAGCCATTTTGCCACAACATTGAAAATATGCTTGTGGTCATTGTCCATTTGGAAGACCCATTTGCGACCAAGCTTTAACTTCCTGACTGATGTCTTGAGATGTTGCTTCAATATATCCACATAATATTCCTGCCTCATGATGCCATCTATTTTGTGAAGTGCACCAGTCCCTCCTGCAGCAAAGCACCTCCACGACATGATGCTGCCACACCGTGCTTCACGGTTGGGATGGTGTTCTTTGGCTTGCAAGGCTCCCCCTTTTTACTCCAAACATAACGATGGTCATTATGGCCAAACAGTTCCATCTTTGTTTCATCAGACCAGACATTTCTCCAAAAAGTACGATCTTTGTCCCCATGTGCAGTTGCAAACTGTAGTCTGGCTTTTTTATGGCGGTTTTGGAGCATTGGCTCCTTCCTTGCTGAGCGGCCTTTCAGGTTATGTCGATATAGGACTCGTTTTAATGTGGATATAGATACTTTAGTACCTGTTTCCTCCAGCATCTTGACAAGGTCCTTTGCTGTTGTTCTGGGATTAAGTTGCACTTTTTTGCACCAAAGTACCTTCATCCCTAGGAGACAGAAAGTGTCTCCTTCCTGAGCGGTATGACATCTGTGTGGTCCCATCGTGTTTATACTTGCATACTATTAATTGTACAGATGGACGTGGTACCTTCAGGCGTTTTGAAATTGTTCCCAAGGATGAAACAGACTTGTGGAGGTCAACAATTATTTTTCTAAGGTCTTGGCTGATTTTTATTTTGTTTTTCCCATGATGTCAAGCAGAGGCACTGAGTTCGAATGTAGGCCTTAAAATACATCCACTGGTACACCTCTAATTGACTCAAATTATGTCAGCCTATCGGAAGCTTCTAAAGCCATGACAACATTTTCTGTAACTTTCCAAGCTGTTTAAATGCACAGTCCACTTAGTGTATGTAAACTTCTGACCCACTGGAATTGTGATACAGTGAATTGGAAGTGAAATAATGTCTGTAAACAATTGTTGGATAAATGACTTGTGTCATGCACAAAGGAGATGTCCTACCCGACTTTCCAAAACTTTAGTTTGTTAACAAGAAATTTGTGGAGTGGTTGAAAAACGAGTTTTAATTACTCTGTCAACTAACCCTACACTCATTCAAACCCACCATCCCATACATCCTAACATTACTTTGTCAGGCAAAGACTCTGAATCAAATCGCAATTGCAACATTTGGTTAAAAATAAGGTCTAGATTTTTGGCCAATATGGTGCAGCCATACGTGGCAGTGTGTAAATGATCTCAAATTGAGTGCAGGAAATGCAGGAACCAATGAAAATGCTGAAAACATGTTTTGGTTTAAGTTTAATATAGTGCAACTGACAGCATTTTAGCATCATTAAATCTTATTCAAATCTGTTCATATACTGTACTCCCCCAGGAAGAAATATTACTTTTTTTTCTTCTTCTGACAAGCGAGCACTGAGACTCATTTCAGGAAACTAGGCATATGTCGCAAGTCATGACTTCCCAGGAGAGCCATTTGAACATGATATACTTTTTTATAGGCAGAAATGCTTTCTAGAACATTTGAACTTTCATGTGCCTTAATAGCAAACTTGTATGCCATCTGTAAATACCAATAAAGTTGTTACAAGCCTAGTTGGTTTAGCCACAGAAAAAAGACAGGAACCTTCCCGCTAGCCATGATTGGCTGAGATAATGAGTGGGCTGGACATACCGAGAGATACGTTTCAGATTGGTTTGCCATCGAGCATCTTCTGTCTGACTCTGAAAATGGATCAGACGATGAGGTAATCCCTGATTTAGATAACATTTTCATTGAAGAAGACATTGTAGAGTCTTCTGATGAAAGTGATAGGGAAGAAACGGGGATCAACAGTGTTGTTGTCACAGAAGAAGTTGACAGAGTTTTGAAATCAGTGGAATGTGTGGTAGACGCAGAGTATGATAAGGAGATGAATATAATTCTGACATTTGATTGCAAATGCAGAGGGAGTTAAATACAGAACATGGAAGGCTGTTGTATAAAACACCTGTCTCCGGATTACATCATAAAACTAAGGGAAACCATGGCATCCGTGACAGAGAGGGAGAAAGATCTGATGATTCTATTGGCATTGCACACGGTGAGTGTGACTTGACACAATGAGCCAAGCAAGCTGTACAAACAAAGCGGAAACGACACAGGACGTTTTATTTATTGAAAGGGGTTGCAGTCTGCCGTGAAGCATTCATCCATGTACATGTCTAAACAAAAGACCCCAAGTTAAAGTATACTGTTAGCTAGCTCCAGTGCCTTGCAAAAGTATTCAGCCCCTTTGGCATTTTTCCTATTTTATTGCATTACAACCTGTAATTTAAATATATTTTTATTTGGATTTCATGTAATGGACATACACAAAAATTGTCCAAATTGGTGCGTGCGTATGTATGTATTCACCCCCTTTGCTATGAAGCCCCTAAATAAGATCTGGTACAACTAATTACCTTCAGCAGTCACATAATTAGTTAAATAAAGTCCACCTGTGCGCAATCTAAGTGTCACATGATCTGTCACATGATCTCAGTATATATACACCTGTTACGAATCCCTTTTGGCCCGACAGTCTAGGGGGGGGATGGTAATGAGACCCGTAACATAACTCATGCAAATTATTATTGTGACAAAGTAAAAGTGTGCACGAAATAACCACGACAACAGAAATCTACCGTCAAACTCTAGGTTTATTTATAAACACACGGTAATGGGGGGGAGCAGGAAAAGGGGCTGAGCTGGACCCAAGGAAAGAAACAATAAATATACAAAAACACACCCCTAAGCTAGACTAGCCTACTTTAACAGCTAACTAACTAACCAAAAATACTGTGGGTGGTCCGCCCAGTTCTACCTAGTGTATTTAACAAAGTTCACCTACGGGTAGTGTATGCCCATGGGTGACTTGTCTTGGTTTCCCCCTTTTCCCACCAGCAATCAAACACAAACACCATAAACAAAAACAATACTCACAGGTGATGACAAAGTGCTATGAGGTGCTTAAACAAAAGAGAGGTTAAGACACAAAGCGAGAGTGAAACACAGAGACCTACAGACATGGGATTTACAGAGAGATTGAGCGAGAGATTGAGCTGAGCAGAGCTAGAACAAACAAATGATGGGGTTTTTAAACCATGGGGAAGGAACTGTGATAGGTCAGGAAATAGGAGGAGGTGTGTCTTCTGATTGATGATTGATTGGGGAGTGATGGTTTTCACCTGTGAGGGGAGAAGGAGAGAAAAGAAACACAGGATACACACACACACAGGATAACTGTATCCGTAACACTCCCACCCTTAAAAGAGCAACCCTAGGGGTTGCGACTACAGTATTTCAGTGAATACTCACAACAAAGTAACAACCTTGCAAAACATACAGAAATCATTTTCACACACGAGACAAAGCATCTGCCAACACATTATCAGAACCCTTTTTGTGGCGGATCTCCAAATTATAATTTTACATTTACATTTACATTTAAGTCATTTAGCAGACGCTCTTATCCAGAGCGACTTACAAATTGGTGCATTCACCTTATGACATCCAGTGGGACAGTCACTTAACAATAGTGCATCTAAAACTTAGGGGGGTGAGGTGAGAGGGATTACTTAACCTATCCTAGGTATTCCTTAAAGAGGTGGGGTTTCAGGTGTCTCCGGAAGGTGGTGATTGACTCCGCTGTCCTGGCGTCGTGAGGGAGTTTGTTCCACCATTGGGGGGCCAGGGCAGCGAACAGTTTTGACTGGGCTGAGCGGGAGCTGTACTTCCTCAGTGGTAGGGAGGCGAGCAGGCCAGAGGTGGATGAACGCAGTGCCCTTGTTTGGGTGTAGGGCCTGATCAGAGCCTGGAGGTACTGAGGTGCCGTTCCCCTCACAGCTCCGTAGGCAAGCACCATGGTCTTGTAGCGGATGCGAGCTTCAACTGGAAGCCAGTGGAGAGAACGGAGGAGCGGGGTGACGTGAGAGAACTTGGGAAGGTTGAACACCAGACGGGCTGCGGCGTTCTGGATGAGTTGAAGGGGTTTAATGGCACAGGCAGGGAGCCCAGCCAACAGCGAGTTGCAGTAATCCAGACGGGAGATGACAAGTGCCTGGATTAGGACCTGCGCCGCTTCCTGTGTGAGGCAGGGTCGTACTCTGCGGATGTTGTAGAGCATGAACCTACAGGAACGGGCCACCGCCTTGATGTTAGTTGAGAACGACAGGGTGTTGTCCAGGATCACGCCAAGGTTCTTGGCGCTCTGGGAGGAGGACACAATGGAGTTGTCAACCGTGATGGCGAGATCATGGAACGGGCAGTCCTTCCCCGGGAGGAAGAGCAGCTCCGTCTTGCCGAGGTTCAGCTTGAGGTGGTGATCCGTCATCCACACTGATATGTCTGCCAGACATGCAGAGATGCGATTCGCCACCTGGTCATCAGAAGGGGGAAAGGAGAAGATTAATTGTGTGTCGTCTGCATAGCAATGATAAGAGAGACCATGTGAGGTTATGACAGAGCCAAGTGACTTGGTGTATAGCGAGAATAGGAGAGGGCCAAGAACAGAGCCCTGGGGGACACCAGTGGTGAGAGCGCGTGGTGAGGAGACAGATTCTCGCCACGCCACCTGGTAGGAGCGACCTGTCAGGTAGGACGCAATCCAAGCGTGGGCCGCGCCGGAGATGCCCAACTCGGAGAGGGTGGAGAGGAGGATCTGATGGTTCACAGTATCGAAGGCAGCCGATAGATCTAGAAGGATGAGAGCAGAGGAGAGAGAGTTAGCTTTAGCAGTGCGGAGCGCCTCCGTGATACAGAGGAGAGCAGTCTCAGTTGAATGACTAGTCTTGAAACCTGACTGATTTGGATCAAGAAGGTCATTCAGAGAGAGATAGCGGGAGAGCTGGCCAAGGACGGCACGTTCAAGAGTTTTGGAGAGAAAAGAAAGAAGGGATACTGGTCTGTAATTGTTGACATCGGAGGGATCGAGTGTAGGTTTTTTCAGAAGGGGTGCAACTCTCGCTCTCTTGAAGACGGAAGGGACGTAGCCAACGGTCAGGGATGAGTTGATGAGCGAGGTGAGGTAAGGGAGAAGGTCTCCGGAAATGGTCTGGAGAAGAGAGGAGGGGATAGGGTCAAGCGGGCAGGTTGTTGGGCGGCCGGCCGTCACAAGACGCGAGATTTCATCTGGAGAGAGAGGGGAGAAAGAGGTCAGAGCACAGGGTAGGGCAGTGTGAGCAGAACCAGCGGTGTCGTTTGACTTAGCAAACGAGGATCGGATGTCGTCGACCTTTTCAAAATGGTTGACGAAGTCATCTGCAGAGAGGGAGGAGGGGGGAGGGGGCGGAGGATTCAGGAGGGAGGAGAAGGTGGCAAAGAGCTTCCTAGGGTTAGAGGCAGATGCTTGGAATTTAGCGTGGTAGAAAGTGGCTTTAGCAGCAGAGACAGAGGAGGAAAATGTAGAGAGGAGGGAGTGAAAGGATGCCAGGTCCGCAGGGAGGAGAGTTTTCCTCCATTTCCGCTCGGCTGCCCGGAGCCCTGTTCTGTGAGCTCGCAATGAGTCATCGAGCCACGGAGCGGGAGGGGAGGACCGAGCCGGCCTGGAGGATAGGGGACATAGAGAGTCAAGGGATGCAGAGAGGGAGGAGAGGAGGGTTGAGGAGGCAGAATCAGGAGATAGGTGGGAGAAGGTTTGAGCGGAGGGAAGAGATGATAGGATGGAAGAGGAGAGAGTAGCGGGGGAGAGAGAGCGAAGGTTGGGACGGCGCGATACCATCCGAGTAGGGGCAGTGTGGGAGGTGTTGGATGAGAGCGAGAGGGAAAAGGATACAAGGCAGTGGTCGGAGACTTGGAGGGGAGTTGCAATGAGGTTAGTGGAAGAACAGCATCTAGTAAAGATGAGGTCGAGCGTATTGCCTGCCTTGTGAGTAGGGGGAAGGTGAGAGGGTGAGGTCAAAAGAGGAGAGGAGTGGAAAGAAGGAGGCAGAGAGGAAAGAGTCAAAGGTAGACGTGGGGAGGTTAAAGTCGCCCAGAACTGTGAGAGGTGAGCCGTCCTCAGGAAAGGAGCTTATCAAGGCATCAAGCTCATTGATGAACTCTCCGAGGGAACCTGGAGGGCGATAAATGATAAGGATGTTAAGCTTGAAAGGGCTAGTAACTGTGACAGCATGGAATTCAAAGGAGGCGATAGACAGATGGGTAAGGGGAGAAGAGAGAATGACCACTTGGGAGAGATGAGGATCCCGGTGCCACCACCCCGCTGACCAGACGCTCTCGGGGTGTGCGAGAACACGTGGGCGGACGAAGAGAGAGCAGTAGGAGTAGCAGTGTTGTCTGTGGTGATCCATGTTTCCGTCAGTGCCAAGAAGTCGAGGGACTGGAGGGAGGCATAGGCTGAGATGAACTCTGCCTTGTTGACCGCAGATTGGCAGTTCCAGAGGCTACCGGAGACCTGGAACTCCACGTGGGTCGTGCGCGCTGGGACCACCAGAGTAGGGTGGCCGCGGCCACGCGGTGAGGAGCGTTTGTATGGTCTGTGCAGAGAGGAGAGAACAGGGATAAACAGACACATAGTTGACAGGCTACAGAAGAGGCTACGCTAATGCAAAGGAGATTGGAATGACAAGTGGACTACACGTCTCGAATGTTCAGAAAGTTAAGCTACGTAGCAAGAATCTTATTGACTAAAATGATTAAAATGATACAGTACTGCTGAAGTAGGCCAGCTGGCAGTGGGTGCGTTGTTGACACTACACTAATCAAGTCGTTCCGTTGAGTGTAATAGTTTCTGCAGTGTTGCTATTCGGGGCTAGCAGGCTAGCTAGCAGTGTTGTTTACGTTACGTTGCGTTAAAAGAACGACAATAGATGGCTAGCGAACCTAGAAAATCGCTCTAGACTACACAATTATCTTTGATACAAAGACGGCTATGTAGCTAGCTAAGTAGCTAGCTACGATCAAACAAATCAAACCGTTGTACTGTAATGAAATGAAGTGAAAATGTGATACTACCTGTGAGTGCGACCGGGTAGTTGAGTTCTATACAGAAGACGTTGGCTAGCGTTGGCTAGCTGTTGGCTAGCTAGCAGAGTCACCTACGTTAAGGACGACAAATAGCTGGCTAGCTAACCTCGGTAAATTAAGATAATCACTCTAAGACTACACACTCTAAACCTAAACAACACAATTATCTTGGATACGATGATACGAAGACAGCAAAGACAGCTATGTAGCTAGCTAACACTAAACTAATCAAGTCGTTCAGTTGAGTGTAATAGTTTCTCCAGTGCAGCTAATCAGTGGACGTTAGCTAGCTGGCTAGTGAAGACTACGTTAGGACGGCGAAATACGATAATTACGCAATTATCTTTGATACAAAGACGGCTATGTAGCTAGCTGAGAAGAAATTGCTAAGATAAGACAAATCAAACCGTTGTGATATAATGAAATATAATGAAAAAGTTATACTACCCGTTGGAGCGACGTGCAGATGCGACCACTCGCTCCAACCGGAATCAGCGCCCAACGCATAAGGCACTGGTTCTGGTTGTACATTCGGTGGAGAAAAACTAAGGGGTTATGGTCAGTATATACAATCACGGGTAGGGCACTGGAACCAATATATACTTCAAAGTATTGCAGAGCCAACAACAAAGCAAGAGCTTCTTGTTCTATTGTCGCATAGTTTGTTTGACATTTATTAAATTTACGTGAAAAATAACAAACGGGATGATCCACTCCACTCTTGTCCTGCTGCAGTAGAACAGCACCAGCACCTCTGGCACTAGCATCTACCTCGAGTTTGAACGGTTGTTCAAAATCTGGAGCAGCAAGTACAGGTGTACTACATAAGAGTGCTTTCGCTGATTCAAAAGCTCTCTTACAATCAGCGGATCACACAAATGATCTAGCCGGACTAAGCAAATCGGTCAATGGAGCAACTACCGCAGATAAATTTTTACAGAAGCTACGGTAGTAGCCAACCATCCCTAGAAAGCGGCATAGCTCTCGCCTGGTGGTAGGTGCAGGGAATGCAGTTATAGCCAAGACCTTGGCACCAACAGGGCGCACCTGTCCATGGCCAACCTCTTTACCGAGATAGGTAACAGTAGCCTTCCCAAACTCGCACTTTGCCAAGTTCAGGGTTAGAGAAGCAGCTGCCAACCGTTCACATACTACCCTTAGCGAGTCAACATGATCTGACCACTCAGACGAATAAATCACTAGATCATCAAGGTATGCACTACAATTAGGAACGCCAGCTAATACGGAGTTAACCAGTCGTTGGAAAGTGGCTGGTGCATTTCGCATCCCAAAAGCCATGACTGAGTACTGTAGGAAATTGTCTGGGGTCACAAAGGCAGAAATCTCAGAAGCATGTGAAGTTAACGGAACCTGCCAGTAACCTTTTAAAAGGTCTAACTTGGTTACATACTTAGCAGCACCAATAGTGTCGATACAGTCGTCCAGTCGGGGTAACGGGAACGAATCTGGCATTGTGACAGAATTTACCTTTCGATAATCCGTACATAACCTGGACGTACCATCAGGTTTAGGAACCAAAATGCAAGGAGAACTCCAAGGGCTTGAACTTGGCTTAGCCAGGTCATTCTCCAACAAATATCTCACCTCATCCCTCATTATCTTCCTCTTGGAAGCGTTGATACGATATGGGTGTTGCTTGATAGGTGTAGCATTTCCAACATTAATGTCATGTTCCAACACATTTGTGCGAGTAGGAACGTCATTAAAGAGACATGGAAAACTGTGTAGTAGCCTCACAATATCCTTGGCCTGTCCATCCGTTAAATGAACCAGACTGGATTGGATAGACAGCAGCATTTCTGAGTTGGGCAATCTAACACACTGCTGCTGAGTATTGCGCAACTCCAAGCCATCAACATCATCAATATGACAGTCCACTATCATAGCAGTAGTAGCAGAGGAGACAGCAGTACCTTCCTCTGTTTTTGAACTCTAACTGTGTGCTGGGTCGGGTGTGGTAAGCTTTCAACATGTTAATGTGACACACACGAGATTGGCGTTGTCTATCAGGAGTTTGAAGCACATAGTCAGTTTCACTTATTTTCTTTTCAATTAAATAAGGACCCGAGAAACGAGCTGACAGTGAAGATCCTGGAACAGGTAATAACACCAGTACTTGGTCACCTGGCTGTAGTGGACGAGAAACAGCCTCTTTATCATAGTGTCTTTTCATGCTCCTCTGTGAGGAAGACAGAGCTTCCTTTGCGAGAGCACAAGCTTGGTGTAGGCGCTCACGAAAGCGACTAACGTAGTCCAACACATTCTCATCTCTGGTACACAACTCTTGGGACAAGAACTGTTCTTTAAGGACTTTCATTGGTCCTCTCACTGTGTGACCAAACACCAGTTCAGCCGAGCTGAAACCTAGGGACTCCTGCACAGTTTCACGAGCAGCAAACAAAACTAGAGGAACTCCCTCATCCCAATCTTTCTCAGATTCCAAACAATATTTACGTAGCATAGACTTCAGTGTCTGATGCCATCTTTCAAGTGCACCCTGAGACTCTGGGTGATAGGCGCTTGACACACGGTGCGTAATTGACAAGGATTTTAACACCTGCTTGAAGAGCTTGGATAGGAAATTGGTTCCTTGATCGCTTTGTACCACCCTAGGTAACCCGAATGTTGTGAAGAATTTTATTAAGGCTTTACTCACTACCGGGGCTGTAATCCTTATCAGAGGAATGGCCTCGGGGTATCTTGTAGCCATACACATTATCGTTAACAAAAACTGGTTACCCGATTTTGTCTTCGGTAACGGTCCGACACAATCAACCACCACATGCTCGAATGGTTCACCTATGACAGGTATGGGACAAAGAGGAGCGGGAGGAATAACCGGATTTGGTTTTCCTGTTATCTGACATGTGTGGCATGTCCGACAGAACTGAGCCACATCTTGTTTTAAACCCGGCCAAAAGAAATGTCGAAGGATCCGATCATAAGTTTTTGTGATTCCTAAATGACCAGACCACTGGTGATCATGAGCAAGAGATAACACATTTTGTCGAAAAGCTGTAGGAATCACTATTTGGTAAACAGCATTCCAATCTCCATCCGCGTCAACATGGGATTTCCATTTACGCATGAGGAGATTACCATCAATGAAGTAAGCCACGTTCTTCTTCTTCACATCTTCCAATGAGACAACACTAGAAAAACATTTAGCAAGCTTGTTGTCAACCTTTTGGTTAGCAATCAGCTGCTCACGAGTGACTGGTAACTGTATTGCATCAGCAATAAGTTCAACGTTCTTTGATTCTTTCCTGGGCTGTTTGTCAGAGGTGATCAGCTTCTCAGAGGTATCACACAATCCATCCTCTTGATCAACCTCTTTGAACAGAACAGTGTTCGACAAATCTATCTCGTCACCCTCTTGTAGTGCCTGTGCACGAGTGACAGCACAAGCGGGGAACACATGTGGATAACTCTGTGCCAGCTCATTCGAGAGAGAGTGGTCACTTTTATCCATTACTTCCAATACGGGTACTACCTTTCCTCCGGCAATATCGTTACCCATTATAAAGGTCACACCTTTCACTGGCAACATAGGGCGTACACCCACTCTGAATATTCCACTGATTAACTCAGAGCGTACTTTCACAAAGTGCAATGGCACTGGGACAAAACCCATTTCAATACCCTGCACTAACACACTGGAACCACAGTATGTATCGTCAGATAAGGGCAACACATCAGACAATATAAACGACTGCGCCGCACCAGTATCTCTAAGGATTTTAACCGGTCGTTGAGACGCTTCGTCATTCGTTAGGGACACAAACCCCTCGAAAATGAATGGTTCATAACGGCGATCGGGGACTGGGTCTTTCAAACTACAGTTACCCTGAGGCACCTGTTTTGTTGCCGACCTCTTAACCGTACGAATTAGAGCAACACCTGTTGGTGGCTTGGCACGAAGAGGCATCCCTTGTTTACGTTTAAGCAGGAAGCAATCATTAATCATATGTCCTACTTTATGACAATAGAAACAGGGACGCTCATTCTTCTGGCGTGCTTGATATACTACTGCTGACCGACTAGGGCTAAAGGTAGGAAACTCAGTGGCTCTACTCTCGGTTTGAGCCGAAAACACACTCTTGTGCGTCAACACAAACTCGTCTGCCAACACAGACGCTTCTGCCAGACAGGATACTTTCTGTTCGTTTAGGTAAACTACAATGCGTTCGGGTAAGCAATTTTTAAACTCTTCCAACAAGATTAACTCCCGGAGAGAGTTGAAATCAGTTACCTTACTAGCAGCATGCCATTTATCAAACATATTTCCCTTGTCTCTAGCAAATTCCACATAAGTCTTACTAGAAGACTTTCTATGAGACCTAAATCTCTGTCGGTATGCCTCAGGCACAAGCTCATAGGCACGAAGAACAGTAGCTTTGACCACTTCGTAATTCAAACGGTCCTCCAGAGGTAACGCTGACAAAACCTCTTGGGCTTTACCAGTTAATTTACACTGAAGTAATAGGCACCATACCTCTTCAGGCCATTTTAATGCTACGGCTATACGCTCAAATACACAAAAATAGGAGTCAACCTCTGACTCTCGGAACAAAGGTACTAAGGCAATCTGCCTACTAATGTCAAACGTGTTTGAGGACACAGCAGGTGAGGACGGCTCACTAACAGGCACAGTAGGACCGGAGGCTAGCCTCGCTGTCTCTGCCTCCAGTTCCATCTGGCGCATTTTGAACTCCAACTGCCTTTGTTCTCTGTCTGCCTCAATTTTACACATCTCCAAATGCCGTTCTCGTTCTTTTTCTGCTTCTATTTTACACATCTCCAACTGGAGAGTCTCTTGCCTAATTTGGGCTCTCTTCCACCTCCAGTTGGAACTGTGCTAAACTGACATCCCTCCTGGCATCACCATTTGACAGTGGGGAGAGTGGATCAAAACGGGACAATGTGGCTGCCTCTCCCTCATTATCAGACACCAATGGGCTCACAGGAGCAGCAACATCCCCTACAGGGGTAGTAGGCTCAGACAGCGGTAACACAAGCACCTGCTCTTCCAACAATACATTTAATACTAGCCGTTTAACCTCCGCCTTAACTAAACTCTGCGGAATCGATACTGAATAATGGTCAGCCAAGGTCATGAAATCAACTCTACGACATTTGTCAAAAACCTCCCACGAAGGGTTATCCAAAAAGGATCTCAAATCAAAAGTAGTCATTTTACACTACTTCACAAGTGCCAAAGAAAATAGCAAACACTAATGCTACTTCAGCTATGACACTCAACACTGAACTATACCACTACAACAATCTACATGAGCGGCATGGGTGTCAGTTATGACAGATCCCGGATGAGGCTCCACTTATGTTACGAATCCCTTTTGGCCCGACAGTCTAGGGGGGATGGTAATGAGACCCGTAACATAACTCATGCAAATTATTATTGTGACAAAGTAAAAGTGTGCACGAAATAACCACGACAACAGAAATCTACCGTCAAACTCTAGGTTTATTTATAAACACACAGTAATGGGGGGAGCAGGAAAAGGGGCTGAGCTGGACCCAAGGAAAGAAACAATAAATATACAAAAACACACCCCTAAGCTAGACTAGCCTACTTTAACAGCTAACTAACTAACCAAAAATACTGTGGGTGGTCCGCCCAGTTCTACCTAGTGTATTTAACAAAGTTCACCTACGGGTAGTGTATGCCCATGGGTGACTTGTCTTGGTTTCCCCCTTTTCCCACCAGCAATCAAACACAAACACCATAAACAAAAACAATACTCACAGGTGATGACAAAGTGCTATGAGGTGCTTAAACAAAAGAGAGGTTAAGACACAAAGCGAGAGTGAAACACAGAGACCTACAGACATGGGATTTACAGAGAGATTGAGCGAGAGATTGAGCTGAGCAAAGCTAGAACAAACAAATGATGGGGTTTTTAAACCATGGGGAAGGAACTGTGATAGGTCAGGAAATAGGAGGAGGTGTGTCTTCTGATTGATGATTGATTGGGGAGTGATGGTTTTCACCTGTGAGGGGAGAAGGAGAGAAAAGAAACACACACAGGATACACACACACACAGGATAACTGTATCCGTAACAACACCTATTCTGAAAGGCCCCAGAGTCTGCAATATCACTAAGCAAGGGGCACCACCAAGCAAGCGGCACCATGAAGACCAAGGAGCTCTCCAAACATGTCAGGGACAAAGTTGTGGAGGAGTACAGATCAGGGTTGGGTTATAAAAACATATCCAAAACTTTGAACATCCCACGGAGCACCATCATATCCATTATACAAAAATTGAAAGAATATGGCACCACAACTAACCTGCCAAGTGAGGGCCGCCCACCAAAACTCACAGGCCAGGCAAGTAGGGCATTAATCAGAGAGGCAACAAAGAGACCAAATATAAACCTGAAGGAGCTGCAAAGCTGCAAAGCTCCACAGCGGAGATTGGAGTATCTGTCCATAGGACCACTTTACGCCGTACACTCCACAGTGCTGAGCTTTATGGATGAGTGGCCGGGAAAAAAGCCATTGCTTAAAGAAAAAAATAAGCGAACATGTTTGGTGTTGGCCGAAAGGAATGTGGGAGACTCCGCAAACATATGGAAGAAGGTACTCTGGTCAGATTGAGCTTTTTTCAGATTGAGCTTTTTGGCCAACAAGGAAAATACTATGTTTGGCACAAACCCAACAACTCTCATCACCCCTTGAACACCATCCAACACCAAGCATGGTGGTGGCAGCGTCATGCTGTGGGGATGTTTTCATTGGCATGGACTTGGAAACTGGTCAGAATTGAAGGAATGATGGATGGCGCTAAATACAGGGAAATTCTTGAGGGGAACATGTTTCAGTCTTCCAGAGATTTGAGACTGGGACCGAGGTTCACCTTCCAGCAGGACAATGACCCTAAGCATAACAACACTCGAGTGGTTGAAGGGGAAACATTTAAATGACTCGGAATGGGCTAGTCAAAGCCCAGATCTCAATCCAATTGAGAATCTGTGGTATGACTTAAAGATTGCTATACACTACCAGAACCCATCCAATTTGAAAGAGCTGGAGCAGTTTTTCCTAGAAGAATGGGCAAAAATCCCAGTGGCTAGATGTGCCAAGCTTATAGAGACATACCCCAAGAGACTTGGACTGCAAAAGGTGGCTCTACAAAGTATTGACTTTGGGGGATGAATAGTTATGCACGTTCAAGTTTTCAGTATTTCTTGTTTTTTTTTCTCACAATAAACAATATTTTGCATCTTCGAAGTGGTAGGCATGTTGGCACCCCCCAAAAATCTATTTTAATTCCAGGTTGTAAGGCAACAAAATCGGAAAAATGTGAGGGTGGGTGAATACTTTGGCAAGCCACTGTAGCTGACGTTAAATGGCTGTCTCGCTAGCAAACATTACGTGTATGATCTGTGTGTAGTAATGTTATATATCAGAATGCCATTTTGCATTGCTAGTTATAGCCTAATATTAGCTAGCTAACTAGCTAACATGGAATTTATTTGGTTAACTTTAGTTAGCTATGACAATTTTTTTTATTGCTAGTACTCTATGGATTAGGATTATGGTTCATTGTTTAGCTAGCATGTCTAAACAAAAGACTCCACTTTGCCAGATGATTACATGAGCCAATCAAGTTAACCAGGTGTGTCTGACGGTGATTACGGCGTTCTATTGGTTAATAATGCTAAAATGGTTGTATCTGGAATTTGTCTTTCAGCATCAGTAGAACACGCCTGACTCTCCTCCACCAGTCATATAAGGAGAATGGTCTAATGACTCCCATCAAAAAGAGAGCTGGCACAAGCAAGTACAAGTTGTGAACTTTATCAACAGCTACGCAGAGGATAATGCAATAGTTTTACCAGATTTCAATGACAACACTTGGTATGTAAAGCATAAGCAACAAGTTTTTTAATTGAATGCAACATTTAATTAATACATTATTTATTGTTTATTTAACCTTTATTTAACCAGGTAAAGCCCATTGAGGTTAAAAACCTATTTTGCGCGGGAGACCTGGCAAGAAGGCAAAACAGGGAAATAGCAACGTGTCCATAAAACATTACAGAAAAATACAGAATACACACAAAAGACAAAGTGTCACAAGTTAAAGATACAGTTGAAGATTAGAAACTACTGTAGTTATCACAAACAGTGTTGTCGATCAGAGTCTTAAAAACAGGCAAAGACACTAACTCCCCTAAAATTAAAATCTTCTGAAGCATGTTCCAGGATGAATGGGGCATTATGTGAAAAAGGATTATATATTTGTTTTTATTCTCCCTCACATGCACCACTAATCATAGCATGGAATTTGGCTGTTGGTTTTATCACCTAGCCATCACTTAATCAGTTCACAACTTTTATCGACTACTTCCATCGGAGCTCGCTCATTAATGTCTTAATCGAAATTACATATTGCCTCTTATCTGCTCATCTACCCCTTATGCCATAGTTTGTACGTCTCAATTGTCAGTAGAAATTTGTTTAAGCCAGTCAGCCATATCAGCTATGTTTTTTTTAAAGGCAGTAAAATGAGGCTGAATGAACTGTTTCATTGACAGACAAGGCTCCGCTGATAGCGGAGTGGGAAGGTGTTGGGACTGCTGTTAGGAGTGTGTTGTTGTGACAGTTTATGTAGGCCCCAACAGATTGTGGGCCCTGTTTGTCTCCGTTAAAGTGAAATTAATATAGTGTTAGTGTTGTCTAGTGGCTTTGCTGGCATGCATCTAAAAAAAATGTTTTTAGTTTTCCCAACCAAAATGTACATGCTAAAATCGCCACTGGTTCTAAAATTGGTTTTAATAGGATTCCTAGGACCTTTTCTGAGATGCTTTGTGGATATGGCCCCTGTTTTGCATGGATGCAGTGAGGTCAGAATAGAGAGAGCAGTACATTGACTTGCATTCCTCTTTCCATTTCCCTGCCTCCTTTCCATTCCTTTTAGCACTACTGCTCGCGGCCGTCAGGGACTCTATGCTGGAATATAGGGGGTGTGTCCCCGGGCTTTTATTTATTGTGTAGGCCAGCACCCTATCTGTGGTCTCTGGAGAGGGTCAGGGGACTCAGTTTATGTTGATTGATGACCACTGGCAACACCAGTGGCATTACATCGAAATAACATTTCCTCTCTGTCAGGCAATGCTCCAGGAGCTACTGTCTGTGGAGCAACCACAGAGCCTTGTAGCCCCAACAATTCACCTTCTGCAGATTTGCTAATTGTTACATCATTGTTGCACCATGACAATTCCATTCTGGGTAGGCATTGGCAAAAAAATATATGCTAATTGCATGTGAACAGAGTGAAATATTCTTGATTAAAATATTTAGTATGTCAAGTTACCAAATCAATATTTGAAAAAAGACATATGTATTACAATTACTTCTGAATAAACTAAAATGGAGAAACTATTAATATAAAACGTTTTTAATTCAAATTACTTCCTGAATTGAATGACTTCAATTCTAATTGACCTCTGCAATGCATACTGATTTAGAGTTTCAGCCAATGTATAACAGCTTGATATGCATTTACTTCTGTGCTTGGTTGAGGGGTTATGGTTGCTGTGGATGATTGCCAACTTTACTTTTAGTGTGTCACGTCAGGTGTCTGGATTAAGTATTGATTCCTATTTATTGTCTTGACCTATCCTCAGAGATGGCCTTTTATACCTCATTACCGTCTGTGTGCAGATCCAGACCGTGGGTAAGTCCCATTAATATCTACTTTCTCCTGACGTTGACACTCCTTCACTACTTTCTACAAATCTAAATGCATTGAACTGGTGGAAGCATGGGGTAGTGGGAGTTTCCACCATATTTCTTACACCAGTTATTTTCTTTCATATCAGTGAATGGAATTGAACAAGTGTACACTATGGGAGGAAGGAGAGATTATTGGGACAACCCAAGTTAAGGTTTTCCATACCTCCCATACCTGTGGTCCTCTGTAGTTCAGTTGATGGAGCAAGGCACTTGCAATGCCAGGATTGTTGGTTCAATTACTGGTACCACCGAAACAAAAAATGTATGCATTCATGACTGTATGCCACTTTGGAAAAAAGTGTCTGCTAAATTCCATATTATATTGGACTGACACTTACTGCCTGTGTGCAGATCCAAATCAAGTTAATGCTTGCTTTTTTGGGGGCTTAATCTGTGTAACCTTTGAATAATATTGACTTTTAAACCAATGCTATTTGATTACTCTGCCAAACCAAGTAATCATATGGGTAAATTCCCCATTCACTGGGAGTTAATGCATAAGTAGTCAGAACAAAACCCCGTAAAACAAAAATTAAGCTTGAAAGCAAAATCCAGAACTTGGAAATTGAAAGAGTATAATATTTGTCAAAATAACATAAAATGGAGCTATAAAGTAATATCTTACTCACTTTTGACCTTGCTTGAATAATTTTATACCCCAAAACTAACATTTGTGTCTTTAAAATATCATGTGACAGCTGATTTTCTGTTTCAGATCGTATCCAGGCAGTAGGTTGGTGGATAGCAAAGGTCGCTGCTTCTGCCGTGTGTGCGTGTGTGCGTGTGTGCGTGTGTGCGTGTGTGCGTGTGTGCGTGTGTGTGTGTGTGTGTGTGTGTGTGTGTGTGTGTGTGTGTGTGTGTGTGTGTGTGTGTGTGTGTGTGTGTGTGTGTGTGTGTGTGTGTGTGTGTGTGTGTGTGTGTGTTGTTACTCTTAGTCTGTTGGGTAACAAAAATATGCATTTAAAAAAATACTACAGTTTACTATAGAATACTACAGTACTTAATATAGAATTCTGTCTTAAACTGTAGTACACTGTATAATACTATACTACACAATGTATTGACCCTCAATCAAGTGTAGTGCTTAGTATAGAATTTTGTAGTATACTGTAGAATACTATAGTAAATACTACAGTATTATCCACAGAAATAGCACTGTAATAAATACTACAGAAAGGCAGGCAAAAACACTACAGTCTGCAAAAAAATATATATAACATATACCCTGCCCATTCCCCTTCCCTATATCCCAATTTGTGATACCCGTATGCTATAAAACGTAAATGCCAAGTATAGACCATATACACTGAGTACACAAAACATTAAGAACACCTGCTCTTTCCATGATATAGACTGACCAGGTGAATCCAGGTGAAAGCTATGATCCCTTATTGATGTTACCTGTTAAATCCACTTCAATCAGTGTAGATGAAATGGAGAAGAAAGGTTAAAAGAAGGATGTCTAAGCCTTGAGACAATTGAGACATGGATTGTGTATGTGTGCAAATCAGAGGTGGAATGGACACGACAAAAGTTTTAAGTGCCTCTGAAGGGGGTATGGTAGTAGGTGCCAGGCGCACCTATTTGTATCAAGAACTGCAACGCTGCTGGGTTTTTCATGCTCAACAGTTTCCCTTGTGTATCAAAGAATGGTCCACCACCCAAAGAACATCCAACCAACTTGACACAACTGTTGGTGGGAAGCATTGAAATCAACATGGGCTAGCCTCCCTGTGTAACACTTTCGACACCTTGTAGAGTCCATACTCAGTATAATCTGCTGCTTAAAGTATGTGGACACCCCTTCAAATTAGTGGATTCGGCAATTTCAGCGATACCCGTTGCTGACAGGTGTAAAAAAAATCGGACAGCCATGGACAAACATTGGCAGTAGAATGGCCTTACTAAAGAGCTCAGTGACTTTGCACTATCATAGGATGCAACCTTTCCAACAAGTCAGTTCATAAAATGTCTGCCCTGGTCAAATGCACGTGATGCTATTGTGAAGTGGAAATGACTAGGAGCAAAAACGTCTCAACTGAACCATGACTCCCCAGGTGGCGCTGGGCCAGTGACCGAAAGGTTGCTCGGTTGAATCCCTGAGTTGACAAGGTAAAAATCTGTCATTCTGCCCTTGAACAAGGCAGTTAACCCACTGTTACTAGGCTGTCATTGTAAATAAGAATTTGTTCTTAACTAACTTGCCTAGTTAAATAAAGGTTCTATATAAATTAAATAAAAATATGAAAAGTGGTATGCCACACAAGCTCACAGAACACTAAAGCGTGCAAAAATCGTCTTTCCTCGGTTGCTAAACTCACTACCGATTTTCCAAAGTGCCTCTGGAAGCAACGTCAGCACAAGAACTGTTCGTCGGAAGCTACATGAAATGGGTTTCCACGGCCAAGCAGCTGCACACAAGCCTAAGGTCACCATGCGCAATGCCAAGGGTCGGCTGGAGTGGTGTAAAGTTCTCCGCCATTGGACTCTGTAGCAGTGGAAACACGTTGTCTGGAGTGATGAATCCCACTTCACCCAGACAAATCTGGGATTGGCTGATGCCAAGAAAATGCTACCTGCCCGAATGCATAGTGCCAACTGTAAAGTTTGGTGGAGGTGGAATAATGGTCTGGGCTGTTTTTCATGGTTCAGGCTAGGACCCTTAGTTCCAGTGAAGGGAAATCTCAAAGCTACAGCATGACATTCTAGATGATTCTGTGCTTCTAACTTTGTGACAACAATTTAGGGAAGGCCCCTTCCTGTTTCAGCATTACAATGCCCCCTTGCACAAAGCAAGGTCCATACAGAAATGGTTTGCCAAGATAGATGTGGAAGAACTTGACTGGCCTGCACAGAGTCCTGACTTCAACCTCATCGAACACCTTTAGGATGAATTGAAACGGCGAATGCGAGCAGGGCTTAACCGCCCAACATCCCTGCCCGACCTCACTAATGCTCTTGAGGCAGAATGGAAGCAAGTGTCCGCAGCAATGTTCCAACATATAGTGCAATGCCTTCCCAGAGGATAGAGGCTGTTATAGCAACAAAGGGGGGACCAACTCCATATTGATTAACATACTTTTGGTTATGTAGCGTATGTCAAATGTAATAAAACACAAACACTTTTTTAGTAAATACTACAGTAATGTCCCCTAAAACACTACAGTACATACTACAGTATGCGTAGCACAATCCGCAAAAACAATACAGAAAATACTACAGTATACTACAGTCCGCAAAAACACGACAATAAATAGTATCGTATATAAAATAAATCATACTACAATATCTATACTATAATAAGCTGGAAATACTACAGTATACTGCAGTAAATACTACAGTAAAGTCATCATAAACCACTACAGTGTTCCTGCCATAGTATACACTATAGTATTTTTTATGTGTTTAGTACAATTTATTAACTGTAAATAATCTTCTGTGTACAAGATTAGGGTTCGGGACATTAGCAATGTGCTGTCCTTCAGCATCTCAACTGGTCACATCAGCTTGAGTTCTGAAGGCAATGCATCTTGAAAGAAATACAGTGTAATGACTCATGTCAGAACGAATGCGTCCAAAATGGTACTCTATTCCCTACATAGTCCACTATTTTTGACCAGACCCCTATGTGCCTTGGTCAAAAGTATTGCACAACATAAGGTGCCATTTGGGATTCAAACATAGAGAGTAACGGCAGATAATAGAATCTAGGAGAACGATGTTTAGGGGCTTGAGCAATGTCACACCTACTTTACCTGTTTGTTGTGAACTGTATGAATGAGAGAAGAGGAAAGGAGGCAAGGTGGTAACAAAAATGTGTATCTGCAGTGAATATGTGTGGTGTGTATTACAGGAAAGCCAAAAAGACCCTTTCAAAAAAAAGTGCAGTAAAAGTGCAGTAACTGCAGTCGGCAGTTATTTTGGCGAAGTAATTGCAGTATAACTGCAGTGTATTACTGTTGAATGGCAGTTATAATGCACTCCAACTGCAGTTACACTGCAAAATTACTGCACAAAAGAAACACTTGGTGTTAGTTTGGATGCAGTATTTACAGCATACTGCAGTTAATAATATACAATAATATAATATACAATATTATATTTTCATCTATATTATTCAAACTGATGCTAGCACTAAGACTGTACTCAACAACCTGTATAAGGCCATAAGCAAACAAGAAAATGCTCATCCAGAAGTGGCGCTCCTAGTGGCTAGGAACTTTAATGCAGGCCAAATTAAGTTTGCTTTACCAAATTTCTACCAGCATGTCACATGTGCAACCAGAGGAAAAAATCTCTAGAGCACCTTTACTCCACACACAGAGACGCATTTTTTTAAAATGACGTTCAAACGTCTCTCCTATACCTAGTTTGCCTATGCCTAGTTTCCTGAAACAGGTCTGAGAGTCCTTTTGATGCCTTTTGGCAAACTCCAAGCGGGCTGAAATGTGCCTTTTACTAAGAACTGGATTTCGTCTGGCCACTCTACCATAAAGGCCTGATTGGTGGAGTGCTGCAGAGAGAGTTGTCCATCTGGAAGGTTCCCCCATCTCCACAGAAGAACTCTGGAGCTCGGTCAGAGTGACCATCGGGTTCTTGGCCATCTCCCTGACCAAGGGCCATCTCCCCTGATTGCTCAGTTTGGCCGGGAAGACAGCGCTAGGAAGAGTCTTTGGGGTTCCAAGCTTCTTCCATTTAAGAATGATAGAGGCCACTGTGATCTTGGGGACCTTCAATATTGCAGAAGTGTTTTGGTAACCTTAGATCTGTGCCTCGACACAATCCTGTCTCGGAGCTCTATGGTCAATTCCTTTGACATCATGGCTTGGTTTTTGCTCTGATATGCACTGTCAACCGTGGGACCTTATATAGACAGGTGTGTGTTTTTCCAAATCTTGTCCAATCAATTTCATTTACCACAGGTGGACTCCAATCAAGTTGTAGAAACATCTCAAGGGTCATCAATGGGAACAGGATGCACCTGAGCTCTATCTCAAGTCTCATAGCAAAGGGTCTGAATACTTATGTAAATAAGTATTTCTGTTTTTTATATATTTGAAAAAATTTGCAAACATTTCTAAAAACTTGTCTTCACTTTGTCATTATGAGGTATTGTGTGGAAAAAGTCTAGGGGTCTGAATACTTTCCGAATGCACTGTATATCCTGATGCTTAGTCACCTTACCCCTATACATATCTACTTCTGTCATTCCGGTATCCCTGCACATTGTAAATATAATATTTATTGTTTGTTTTGTTCTACCTTATGTTATATTTAGCACCACATTGCTATTGATTACTTCATTGTTGGGTTTAGAGCTAGAAAGAAAGGCATTTCGTTGTACTTGTGCACTTTAAAACTTGAAGTCTTAGATATTTTTTCATCACAGTGTTTTGATCTGTATGGACAACACCTTGAATTATAGCCTCACTGGGTGGGCAGGAGACTTGTGTTATTGGCTGCTTGGTACCTTATAATATTACCTTGGCAGTCGTCCAACTCCACACAAGGCATGTAAGGGTTGTAGCTCACATCTCAAACATCTCAGGCTCCACTTTACAAATGTTTTACTCTGTCTTAGGGACACGTGTCACCTGTGGTGTGTCACCACCCATGTGCAGTATGTAAATTGTCTTGGCTTCGCCTCTGGCCTAAAAACAGCCTTGAGTCGGGAGTTATCACATGAAAATCCCCGGGTACTCATGCCTTATTGCTTAATTTAACTATGACTAAAATGGACAGGATCAGTCGCATATACCTTCTAATGGAGGGCAAGAAACTGGGTTTTCAAGGAGATAATCTTCTGAAGAGCTACTTGGCTCTGACAGATAATTTGTGGTTCTACTTTCTAATCAATGTGAATATGATTTAGCCTCTTGAATGTGATTATGTAAGTGCCACGGTCAGGCACAATTAGTAGAAAGGGTTGGTTCTGTTCTCCTAACAATACGTCATAGATCCTGAATATATTTTATTTGTCTAGCTAATCCTCTCCATGGCTTTTAAGTAAAACTCCATTTGATCTCAACATTTTATTCATCCAGATTAGTCTTACTGTGAAAAAATTATTTTGCGGGAGAGACTTGGTCCAAGATACTGTGGCAGAACAAAATTATATGCCTTTCTATTCTGGGTCCCTCTGCTACTGAAAAACATGCTGAGGAAATGTACAACCGTATTACCTGTTCAGAGATCAATTATCGTCCTTGCTGGAACACGGCCTTATTATATGTTTACATGAAAGAAAATGTGGGCAGTCTATGATGTCAAGAACCAGATGCATTGTGAAACTGAAGGGTTGTTGTTATTCTTGTTGTTGTTGTGTAGTTGGTGCTGGCTGTTGTTTTGATGGTACTCCATCAGAGGGCCAGAGATTTTGTGTGTGGGTGGGTTGGTGGTTGTGTGCGCAGGCACATGTGCCTGCCTTTGTGTGTGCACAGAGAGATGTGAAGGAGAGTGAGGAGAGGGTGGTGACTATGCTTCTCCCTGTCATTGCCTGGAGAGCAATCCCGCTGATTTATACCTGATTTATACCTCAGCTCCTGGCGCATGCTGCAACACAACACTCGCTGCATGTGAGATTGGCAACAGGGTGCTGTAAATCTGCAGCACATCCACTTACTGTGCTGATGCATGGCTGTTCTCTCTCCTCTCCAAATGTGTGTTTTTTATCTGCTCAAGGGTGCAGACATTACTCTCCTCTTTGGTTAATTAATCTAACACTCGATCTACCCCTGGTGTCTTATAATGACCCCTTTGTTGTTGGGATAGAGAGAAGACTGAAACAGCATTGTTATTTTTTTATTTCACCTTTATTTAACCAGATAAGCTAGTTTAACCAGGTAAGCTAGCCTCATTTACAACTGCGACCTGGCCGAGATAAAGCAAAGCAGTACGACACAAATAACAACACAGAGTTACACATGGAATAAACAAGAGTACAGTCAATAACACAATATAAAAAAATAAAGTCTATATACAGTGTGTGCAAATGGCGTGAGGAGGTAAGGCAATAAATAGTCCATAGTAGCGAAGTAATTACAGTTTAGCAGATTAACACTGGAGTGATAGATGAGCAGATGATGATGTGCAAGTAGTGATACTGGTGTGCAAAAGAGCAGAAAAGTAAATACAAACAATATGGGGATGAGGTAGGGAGATTGGGTGGGCTTTTTACAGATGGACTATGTACAGCTGCAGCGATCAGTTAGCTGCTCAGATAGCTGATGTTTAAAGTTAGTGTGGGAATTGTAAGTCTCCAGCTTCATTGATTTTTACAATTCGTTCCAGTCACTGGCAGCAGAGAACTGGAAGGAAAGGCGTGCAAAGGAGGTGTTGGCTTTGGGGATGACCAGTGAGATATACCTGCTGGATCGCGTGCTACGAGTGGGTGTTGTTATCGTGACCAGTGAGCTGAGGTAAGCCGGAGCTTTATCAAGCATACACTTATAGATGACCTGGAGTCAGTGGGTCTGACGACGAATATGTAGCAAGGGCCAGCCAACTAGAGCATACAGGTCGAAGTGGTGGGTGTTATTAGGGACTTTGGTAACAAAACGGATGGCACTGTGATAGACTGCATCCAGTTTGCTGAGTAGAGTATTGGAAGCTATTTAGTTGATGACATCGCCAAAGTCGAGGATCGGTAGGATACTCCGTTTTACAAGGGTAAGTTTGGCGGCGTGAGTGAGGCTTTGTTCCGAAGCATGTCGGGTTGAACATGGGACCTCGAGTCCTCTTTAATCGGGAAGGCAGGTAGCCTAGTGGTTAGAGCGTTGGACTAGTAACCGAAAGGTTGCAAGATTGAATCCCCAAAATGACAAGGTAAAAGTCTGTTGTTCTGAACAAGGTAGTTAAGCCACTGTTCCTAGGCTATCATTAAAAATAAGATTTGTTCTTACTTGACTTGCCTAGTTAAATAAAGATAAAATAAAACATTACCTGTGCATTTAGGCACAAGAGCTAACAAGAGCTAATACCATATCTTCCTTTTTTTTGTAAATGTAGAACAGACACAATAATCTTTAAAAAAATTAATTTAGTAACAGTTATAAACAACAGTATGCAATAGTTTCACTGTGACAACAGCATAGAAACACCCCTCCCCTAAACGTTGAATTTCAAAGTGTTTAAGGTTTAGTGTAGACATTAACTCCAAATGTTTAAGGTTAGGTTTAAGTTTAGGCATTAACTCCAAATTCTTAAGGTTAGGCATTAGCGCAACAGTGGCTATACTTGGACGCTATTTACATGAATCAAAGTAAATTAAGATGGATAAAACAAATTGATGCTCTTTACTGCCCACTGCATTCCTGATTGTTTTTCTGAAGGTGTCCTATAACACTGTGTCAAGTGACAATTTTTTCTGTTGTGGTATTTTCTTACTGTAATATCATATTTGACGCATGGTCAGCTGCTGGACTTAAATGCGAATGGTTATTTAACCTC
The DNA here is from genome assembly GCF_021184085.1 of Oncorhynchus gorbuscha. NCBI lineage: Eukaryota > Metazoa > Chordata > Actinopteri > Salmoniformes > Salmonidae > Oncorhynchus > Oncorhynchus gorbuscha. The sequence goes on from NC_060185.1 coordinate 55,230,481, forward strand.
AGACCCTTGCAGAGGTCTCTAATTTTCTTTATATTTTATTAAAGAAACCTGCTCCTGGTTAGGTGAATTGCACTGACCTGAGGGTGTCAGCTTCTCATGTCAGGCAAATATTGCCAACTACTGGTCATTTTTAAAGGTAAAAGGTGTCTAGTGCGCCAGGAATAGCATTTTAACAAGAGGGAATCAATCAAATCAAATGGAAATAATTTGTAATGCATCTATCAAAGTAATGCATTTGATTTATTTTGGTTTAATGTGTCAACAACATTTATTGATCTTGAATCCATTTATTGATCATGAATCACATTGCAATGTCAGTATGTGATTCCAAATCCACCAGTTGAGAAATGCAAATTGTTATATGCTATGGAGGTACATTTGTGTCTTTTTGTCGAGAGCAATTTTTTTTCTTCAATCAACAACAAAAAAAATTCTGAAAGCAACATTTTTCTGACACAAAGGAAGTCATAGCGGACACCTACGAAGAAGGACAGTGTGATGATGGCATCTCAGGTAAGCAGCACTGGGCGTTCTTCTGGCCAACTTTTACATAGCTAGTAGTAAGCTCCTACAATTCAGTTCATAACATTCTACTATATTAATATATTACATAACTTTCTTTCATGGAAACTCATAAGCAGGCCGTGTCATATTAGTTTCATAGTCGATATTGTCAGGATTTGGCCAGGGTTGTTCCGGTTTTTGGTCACTAGATGCCCCCATTGTGCCTTTTGACCTTTTGTTTTCCCTTGATCCCCATTATTATTTGCACCTGTGCCTCGTTTCCCCTGATTGTATTTAAACCCTTTGTTTTACTCAGTTCTTTGCTCTGTGTTTGTATGTTAGCACCCAGCCCTAGTACTCTGTGAGCTCTTGTTGATCCCGGTGGACTCTCTTGTGGAGTTCTGTTTTTTTGTTCTTGTTTGTTTGTTTTTGAGTATCTTTTGAGGCTTTTTGTGCTGTGCCTTCCACCTTGTGGATTTGCCTTTTTGTCTTGGAGGATTGCCTTTGTTCTTGTGGAATTCCTTTTGAGGTTGTGGAGTTACATGTTTTCCTGAAGAACTTCACTTTTTACTTCATTAAATACACCGTCTCAAGTACTGCTGTGTCTGCCTCATCTTCTGGGTTCTGCTGACTATTCGTGGCTCAGTTGGTTTAGTGACAGTTTCTCACTCCGGAGACCTGGGTTCATAACCGGGTCCTGACAGATATATAATGATATTTCGTGACATTGTAATGGTTAGCTGTTTTTACAGAATGATGAAAGAGCACATTATGTCTGTCAGGGAATGCTATTCCGATATGTCAGATTGTCACACCCTGATCTGTTTTACCTGTCCTTGTTATTGTCTCCACCCCCTCCAGGTGCAGCTTGTTTTCCCCGGTGTATTTATCCCTGTGTTTCCCCCGTGTCTCTGTGCCAGTTAATCTTGTATGTTCCAAGTCAACCAGCATTTTCCCATTCTCCTGCTTTTTGCTATTCTCCTTTTTCTAGTCCTCCCGGTTTGACACTGGCCTGTTTTTCTGGACTCTGTACCCGCCTGCCTTGACAACGAGCCTGTCTCCCACTCTGTACCTCCTGGACTCTGATCTGGTTTTGACCTTTTTCTTGTCCATGACCATTCTCTTGCCTACTCTTTTAGGATTTATTAAACCTCTTAAACTCCAACCATCTGCCTCCTGTGTCTGCATTTGGGTCTCGCCTTGTGTCATGATACAGATGAAGAGTTAGACCAGAAAGTCAGCGCCATTAAGGCAAGGATGCCCCATGTAGGCTTTAGAATGGTCAAAGGAAGTCTCAGAGCAATGGGCCATCGTGTACAATGGCGAAGATTTAGGGAGTATGTAGTGTGTAGATGGTGCAGGTGTCATAACATATTTCCCATCACCTAATGAACAACCACAATACCAGTCTGGTGTTAAGCTTTCTGTGCTGTATTGACGTATCCTGAAAATGACATCTGCTGCTTTAGATTCAACGGTCATATCGCAGTTATTGTTTTCATATCTACAAAAAATAAGCTATTTTCTTTACTTTCAGAGAGCGAGCTGATCAAGGGGATGAAAATGTAGATGTTGCCATATATTCACTGTCCAAGGAACAGGCCGTGGAAGCTTTATTGCTTGCAAACTGTCCATAGCCAGAGGTAATTAAACTGTTCTGTGTTATTTTTCTCTCTTCCTCTCTGCTTGTCTTGTTGTACATGGAACCTGTCTCCAATGCATGAATTAAAAAAGCATTAAGATGTCAGCTGCTAATTTTCAGATTTACACCACATAAACACTGCCATTTTCACTGGACTATCTGTTGCTGCCAAGTCATGATTTCCCTGGGGTTTGGCCTTGCAATAACCAAGTGGTGAGACACATAGCCCTCTATATTTAAATGTTTCAGGTACATTCCGATAGGTGTCTGCGTCACATACAGTATCTTCTATTGACATGATCATCTATTGTTTGTCCTCATGTGTCTGTTTTTCAGCATAAAGTACTCTGTAGCCACTTAGTGTGGACACCAGGTGAGACCACACACACACATAAGTCTCTCTCCTTAACTTCATCCCTCTCCCCCTTCTCCCTAAATCCTCTAGGTTATATCAGCTGTGTTGGTGAACCCCTCTCACATCTGAACTGGCTGACACAGAGGGCACAGCATGATCATAGGTGAGAGGTCACTTGGTTGGATCAACAGGAAGTATTATTAAAGACATGCTTTATATTGAAATATAGATTGAGATGTAGTTGTGATCCTGTCACGGTTCATGAATCCACTGCCTCCCTCTCTCTTTCTCTTTCCCTCTCTCTCTCTCTCTCTCTCTCTCTCTCTCTCTCTCTCTCTCTCTCTCTCTCCCGTGTTTGTGTGGGCGTGGTTCCCAATCTCGGCCTGATTGTCTGATTGTCTGTCCTGTTGCTGCTATAAATTGTATTCATTAAACCATCGTTGCTTGCATCTTGCATCCGCCTCTGTATTGTCACAGAACGATCTGAACAGACCATGGATGCAGCGAGTTCAACGAGTCTGACCGAATTCATTTCCCGCAGTATTACGAGAATGGATCAACAAGAGGAGAACATCTCCAGCACAGGTCGGGCAGTACAAGCCATTGTGACGCAGGTATCCCAGCTGACCCAACAATTACAACATCTGAGGGGTTCCGCTGCGCCACCTACATCGGCAGTTCAACCCGCCCCGCCAGAGCCGGATTCCCAGCTAGAGCCACGGCTACCGACACCAGAGGGTTATGCAGGTGATCCTGACTATTGCAGAGCTTTTCTTACGAGATGTCCCATGCATTTCTCGTTGCAGCCACGGACCTTCAACCGTGAACAGTCTAAGGTAGCATTCGTACTCACACTGCTATCAGGCAAAGCGGCTCTTTGGGGAACGGCGGTGTGGGCGAACCAGGACCCATGCTGCACCTCTTTCCAGACACTCTCCGAGGAGATGAGAAGGGTTTTCGATCGGGCCGTGGCAGGTAGAGAGGCGGCCAGACTACTCGCTGACCTTCGCCAAGGAGACCGTTCCGTATCAGAATACTCCATCCAATTCCGCACTCTGGCCGCAGAGTGTCAGTGGAACGAGGAGGCGCAGTGGGACATGTTCCTGCATGGGCTGGAGGACCGGATCCAGAAGGAGATTTATGTTCTGGACCTTCCCAGGAGTTTAAATGGACTAGTGGAACTAGCCTTGAGGGTCGACGCTCGTCTGAGTCGTATTGGCCGCCGAGCATGCCCTAACAGACCGTATAATGACACGGAGGGCTGGCATGCCAGCGGCGGGAACACGGCCAGTTCAGCCTCCGCTCACGAACCCATGCAGCTGGGGAGAGCTCGCCTCTCTCGGGAAGAGAGGGAGAGGCGGAGATCCCAAGGACTCTGTCTCTACTGTGGTAGAGCGGGCCATTTTATCCACTCCTGCCCGGTAAAAGATCAGGCCCGGTAGTAAGCATGAGGCTACTATCGGGTGGTGTCACCACAGAGAAGACCTCATCATCTACTCTCCTCCCGGTAAGACTAAGATGGGCCACCCACACGCACGACACCCAAGCCTTACTGGACTCAGGAGCAGAGGGTAATTTCATGGACACCAAGCTCGCTCACAAACTCCAGATTCCTATCAACTCACTCACGCACAAGATATCCGTCAACGCTCTCAATGGTCAAGAACTCCCCAACATTTCTCACACCACTGAACCTATCACACTCATCACTTCTGGCAATCACACTGAGACACTATAATTTCTACTCATGGACTCACCCCTCATGGACTCACTCACCATTAGTTCTCGGCCACCCTTGGCTCACCCAACACAACCCCAGAGTTGACTGGGTTCATAAATCTATATCCATGTGGAGTAACAAGTGTCTTGAGTCCTGTTTAGTGTCTGCTTGTTCGTCTGTATCTGATTCTGTGTTTCTAGAGGAGGCGGTGGATTTGTCTAACGTGCCCGTTGAATACCTTGACCTGAAGGAGGTGTTCAGTAAGTCCTGTGCTGCTTCTCTTCCTCCGCATCGTTCCTATGACTGTGCAATAGACTTATTGCCAGGTGAGTCTCCGCCTAAAGGCAAGTTATATTCACTCTCTGTTCCGGAGAGGGAGGCTATGGAGAGATACATCTCTGATTCTCTGGCATCTGGATTCATTCGTCCTTCCTCTTCTCCAGCGGGGGCGGGGTTCTTCTTTGTGGGGAAGAAGGACGGATCTCTGCGTCCTTGCGTTGATTACCGTGGGTTGAATAACATCACAGTGAAGAATACCTATCCCTTACCGTTGATGTCCTCAGCCTTTGAAAGGTTACAGGGAGCATCCGTGTTCACTAAGTTGGATTTACGTAATGCATATCATTTGGTTCGCATAAGGGGGGGACGAATGGAAGACCGCGTTTAACACCCCCAGAGGGCACTTCGAATATTTGGTCATGCCTTTTGGGCTATCCAACTCCCCAGCGGTTTTCCAGGCACTCGTCAATGACGTGCTGAGAGATATGATTGATCAGTTCATATATGTTTACCTGGATGACATACTGATTTTTCTTCTTCTCTCCAGGAACACGTTCAGCACGTCAGACGAGTGCTTCAGAGGTTGTTGGAGAATGGACTTTTGTCAAGGCGGAGAAATGCATTTTCATGCACAATCCGTTCCATTCCTAGGTTACATCGTCTCAACTGAAGGTATTCGCATGGATCCTGACAAGGTTAAGGCTGTGGTGGATTGGCCTAGCCCAGATTCCCGTAAGGCCCTACAGAGGTTTCTGGGATTCGCCAATTTCTACCGGCGTTTCATTCGCAACTTTAGTCAGATAGTCGCTCCTCTTACCGCCTTAACCTCCCCCAGAGTGACGTTCAGGTGGTCCGATACAGCCGAGGCTGCATTCGCCAAACTCAAGAGCCGCTTTGTTTCGGCTCCCATCCTCATAGCTCCCGATCCCTCGCGTCAGTTCGTGGTGGAGGTGGACGCTTCAGAGGTGGGGGTAGGTGCGGTACTTTCCCAACGTTCCTCTTCTGACGACAAGATGCAACCTTGCGCGTTCCTTTCCCATCGGTTATCACCTGCGGAGCGCAACTACGACATTGGCAACAGAGAGTTGTTGGCAGTGAAGTTAGCACTGGAGGAGTGGCGCCATTGGTTAGAGGGGTCGGGGGTACCTTTTATAGTTTGGACCGATCACAAGAATTTGGAATATATCAGAACCGCCAAGCGACTCAACTCCAGGCAGGCGCGGTGGGCACTCTTTTTCGGACGTTTTGACTTCTCTCTCTCGTATCGCCCGGGTTCCAAGAATGTCAAACCCGATTCCCTTTCTCGCATTTTTGACCATTCCGAACGCCCATCCACTCCCGAGTGCATCCTACCCGGGACCCTAGTGGTCTCCACACTCACATGGGAGGTTGAATCGAGGGTCAAAACGGCCTTAGAAGGGGTAACGCCTCCGCCCGGTTGCCTGCCTAATCGGTTGTTTGTGCCGGAGGGGTGTCGGTCCGATGTTATTCGGTGGGGCATTGCTCCAACGTAGCGTGTCATCCAGGAGTCAGCCGCACTAGCTTTTTGGTTAAGCAACGCTTTTGGTGGCCACTGATGGCTCGTGACATTCACAGTTTCGTCTTGGCTTGCTCGGTTTGTGCCACTGGGAAGACTTCTAATCGACCCCCAGATGGGTTACTCCAACCGCTGTCGGTCCCTTCGAGACCCTGGTCCCACATCGCGCTAGATTTTGTTACCGGCCTTCCACCCTCCCAGGGCAAGACGGTTGTTTTGACCGTGGTGGACCGGTTCTCGAAGGCGGCTCATTTTATTCCCTTGCCTAAATTACCATCTGCCAAGGAGACAGCGGTAACTGTCGTGGATCACGTCTTTCGCTTACATGGCCTGCCGATGGACGTAGTTTCTGACAGGGGGCCCCAATTTGTGTCCAAGTTTTGGCAAGAGTTTTGTAGGTTACTGGGAGCGAGTGTCAGCCTGTCTTCAGGGTTTCATCCTCAGAGCAACGGTCAAACGGAGAGGGCCAACCAAGATTTGGAGAGAGTGTTGCGATGTTTGGTTTCTAAGAATCCCTCTTCCTGGAGTCAACAACTCTCTATGGTTGAGTACGCTCACAATTCGTTGCCAGTGGCAGCCACGGGTCTCTCTCCGTTTGAGTGTAGTTTAGGTTACCAGCCACCTATCTTTCCCAGTACGGAGTCCGAGGTCACTGTTCCCTCCGCTCACGCTTTCATCCAGAGGTGCCGTCACGCATGGAGCAGAGCCCGTGAGACTCTTCTCCGGGTGGGGGCGCGCACCAAGGCTAAGGCCGATCGCCACCGGTCGAAGCCTCCGGTATACGTCGTTGGCCAAAGAGTGTGGCTTTCTACTAAGAACATTCCACTCCGATCCGTTTCGAACAAGCTTGCCCCCAAATTTATCGGCCCGTTCAGAGTCACCAGGAACATTAGTCCGGTGGCGGTCAGGCTCAAGCTTCCTCCGGCATATAGGAGAATTCATCCTACCTTTCATGTGTCTAAAATAAAACCTGTGTTTCAGGCACGCATTAACCCGCCGGTCCCGGTTCCCCCGCCGCCACGACTTGTTGATGGGGAACCCACCTTTTCTGTCAATTGTATTTTGGACTCTAGAAGGAGGGGACGCGGATTCCAGTATCTGGTGGACTGGGAGGGTTACGGCCCGGAGGAGAGAAGTTGGGTACCTGCTAGGGACATTCTGGATCACTCCCTTATCGATGATTTCAATCGACAGGTAAATTCGCCTGGGAACGCCAAGAGGCGTTCCTAGGGGGGTATTGTCACGGTTCATGAATCCACTGCCTCCTCTCTCTTTCTCTTTCTCTCTCTCTCTCTCTCTCCCGTGTTTGTGTGGGTGTGGTTCCCAATCTCGGCCTGATTGTCTGCGCCAGCTGGAACCACTTATCTTCCCTTTATATGTTCTGTAACCAGTGTTTCTTGTTGTCAGATCGTTGTTACTTCCCTGAGGTTGTGTTGTTACTTCCCTGAGGTTGTGTCGTGTGTCAGTGCTCATCTCTCGCCGCCCTTGTGTGGATTATCTGCTGTGCTCCTTCCTTCCCATCCGGACACACTCCCCTGGATTTCTCAGCACGCTATCACCGGAAGATGCGCTCTAGTCCCTGGGTCGGATTCCGTCTGAGTACAGTCTGTCTGTCCTGTTGCTGCTATAAATTGTATTCATTAAACCATCGTTGCTTGCATCTTGCATCCGCCTCTGTATTGTCACAGATCCAAGGTCAGTTTTGCATTTCACCTCCTGATGATTATGATGACTGACCATGTTAGAATATTTTTTTAAACATCCCAAGGCTGGTTAGGAGACACAGCTAGAGACACTGTAATTGTGATGAACTGAGAGAATATTAGGGTAGCACTGTAATTCATTAATCAAAGGCTGTCTCTGTTTTACCTCTTTCATTTTCTGTCTTCTACACCTCTCTCCACACTTCGTCTTTCTTCCTAAGAATGCACACTATATGTGCATTAAAGTACAGATTGAAATTGTATTTATAATAAAATATTGCAATTATCATAATTATAATGCATGATTATGTTCGTATAACACCTGGATAATTAACTTATTTCAATCAAGTGTTTCACATTCTCCACTGGTTGAAAATTAAGTATCTCATTGAAATACTATCCTGTGTCTTCAGACTAAATTAATGCAGATGAAGGGACTTAGATATGCATGGTTTTTTTCCTTCTGTTTACATGAATTACAAATCAGCCTTTAGTAAAATCAAGTTTATAGTCTATTGAATAGTTACAATGTGTAATTAATGATGTCCCAGGAGCAGGAGTGGTAAACACTGTTGAAGTGTATATTGTAATACATACATGCAGACACAGCATAATTCAAAGAAGGGAGTTTGATATGACTGAAAAAGAATGTCTCAGAGATTCATACCTGAACTGCACCTGTATTTGCCAAGGAAGAGTACAATGATCAGTGAATATATTCAATGTACATGCTACAACGTGGGGATCTCATGTGTGGTAATAACTATAGTACATGTGTATATAGGACTTGCATCATTGGCACAATGAGGTTATTATATTCTACTCTTTCCATAGGCTTCATTAATGCCGTTCAGACTTGAATTTGATACAACAACTATGATAGCTGATGTTCATAGATAGGTTCTGAACTAATATTCATACCAAACGTTTTAGGGTCCATACACAAATCGGCTACATACTGTAGCTAGCTACACATCCATAGGCATACAATTATTTTTATTCTCCAATACAGAATAAGCAAGTAGATAGTTAGCTAGCTATGTTACTTCAGCTGCATTGCAAGGCAAGCGTACACAATTGTACATTCAATTTGCAGAAAATGCTTTATCTAGCTAGATTCTTTGCACCCACTGTTTCACAAGGCGAAAGGTGTGCTGGTTTTCTCAGGAGTCCCTAAAACATAAATGACAAATACATTCTCATGTCATAACACTAGCTAGCTAGCACATCAGATGCTAAATAGCGATTTTTGTAAATTAACTTTATGACAAAAAAAAATGTAAATGTTTCGCTTGACCCATTATGACATTATAACTGCTTCCTTTTGGTTCCACCGTAATGTTTTGTCAGCCATTTACACCCAGGGACAGGTATCTTGTGTCAAATTCGTCATTGGAACCACTTGATATGATTGGTCATATTAAAAACCTTGGGACCCAAATGCATAATGTGTGCTCTAACTCCACCTTGTGGTGGTCTGGAGCAATAAAGCCGTGACGCTTTGAAGTTCTGTCTGAATCGTGATATTTTAAAAGCTACTGGTTCCACTGATTGTTCAGTTTGAGTGCCATTTCAGAGGACAGATTTTGTTTCTTTATGATTTCGTTTTGAAAAGACAATGTTTTTGCCTTTAATGTAAGGCCCTTGGTCTGTAGTCTTTCAGATAGATTAGTGATTGGATTCGGAGATCCCAAACTATCTCTAATAAGTTCATCATAAGGTGAGTTATAGTGTTATTAATCACTTCTGATAGCATCTCTCCCCTTTTTTCAGGCAATCAGAGGACACATAACATTCTTGGGGCTCACACAAACAGTGGTTTAATTTGTAATGTGACATAAGTGTGGGGTCTGAGGGGAGCTGCTCAGGCCTCTCCCGTGGTGGAAGAATGGAATCCCTGATGTGAAGACATGCACTCTGCTATCCGAAGGCAGTGGAAAGTGCTAATGAGCAAAGTAAAAGATGAGTATTTAAACACGCTGACTTCAGCAGGGGGTCAAAATATTGAACCTCAGTTGTCTTTGAGATTTTGATATAGTCAGAACCCAGCATCATTAAAATCAAATCTACTGGATTGACTTACATGGCTTTTGTAGAGCAAACATCAGTACATGGAATTTGTTATTGTGTGTCTCCATGAATAAGTTATTCTTAATTGAGCAAAGGTGCGCCCAGCGTTAGAAGAGACTTTAAAGCTGTTGGTGGAAGTCAGAGATATATCTTGACTGCTACCGTGAGGATGTGATTATATTCTTCTGGGAGGATAGAACCAATTACTATACCCACAAAGCGAATGATTCCCTATAAAAGTGAGCATAAATATAGAGTTGGCTTTCTTACCCCGTTTATTAGTAGTGTGTCGTTATGTTTCAATGCCACACTGCAGTTAATTAACTAGCTTATTATCTCAAGAGAGATGCCTCCTATTACCTCCGTGACAAACAGGAAAAAACTCAAACCACTTCAATCAATTACATAGGAGAAAAATACAGCCAGTCTCACGTAGAAGGAATAAAATATTTTTATTTGGAGGGTAAACTAGTCAAAACCATTCTCACTTACGAGAGGGTGATAAAAACAAGGACAAATAGAAGAAAGACATTTTACTTCCCTTTTTTCTCCCCAATTTCAATCTCGTCTCATCGTTGCAACTCCCCAAATGGGCTCGGGAGGCGAAGATCAAGTCATGCGTCCTCCGAAACATGACCCGCCAAACTGCGATCCTTAACTCCCGGCCGCCATCCTGTTGAAGTAGTATGGCTACAGGTTCATCTGCCTCACCTAAAGTCCATTCTTGTGGAAAACTGCAATAGACCACCAAGTGCTAACAGTCAGTATCTGGATAATATGTGTGAAATAGTTGATAATTTATGTGATATTAAGAGAGAAGTATTTTTTCTGGGTGATTTAAATATTGATTGGCTATCATCAAGCTGCCCACTCAGGAAAAAACTTCAAACTATAACCAGTGCCTGCAACCTGGATCAGGTTGTCAGTCAACCTACCAGGGTAGTTACAAACAGCACAGGAATTAAATCATCAACGTGTATTGATCACATTTTTACTTACACTGCAGATATCCAAATCCATAGGATGTAGTGATCACAATATAAAAGCCATTCTAGGAAAACCAAAGATCCAAAGGCTGGGCCTGATATAGTGTATAAGAGGTCATACAAGAAGTTATGTAGTCATTCATATGTTGATGATGTTGAGAATATTTGCTGGTCTGTGGTGTGTAATGAAGAGCAACCAGACGCTGCACTTGACACATTTATGAAACTACTTATTCCAGTTACTAATAAGCCCATTAAGAAAATTACTGTAAAAACTGTTAAATCTCCTTGTATTGATGAGGAATTGATCAATTGTATGGTTGAAAGGGATAAGGCAAAAGGTATGGCAATTAAGTTTGGCAGCCCAACTGATTGGCAAACGTACTGACAATTAAGAAATCATACGACATAACTAAATAAAAATTAAAATAAAATCCACTATGAAACAAAGGTAAATGATATAAAGAATGATAGTAAAAAGATTTGGGGCACCTTAAATGACATTTAACTACTAAATTACATCATTTATTGAATCAGATGGCTCATTCATCACAAAGCACACTGATATTGCAAACTACATTAATTACTTTTTCATTGGCAAGATAAGCAAACTTAGGGATGACATGCCAGCAACAAACGCTGACACTACACATCCAAGTATATCTGACCAAATTATGAAAGGCAAGAATTGTAATTTTGAATTCCGTCAGTGAGGAAAAGGTGAAAAAAATATTGTTTTCTACCAACAATGACAAGCCACCAGGGTCTGACAATCTAGATGGAAAAATACTGACGATAATAGCAGATGATATTGCCACTCCTATTTGCCACATCCTCAATTTAAGCCTACGAGAGAGAATGTGCCCTCAGGCCTGGAGGGAAACTAAAGTCAATCCGCTACCCAAGAATTGTAAAGCCTCCTTTTTACTGGCTCAAATAGCTGACCAATCAGCCTGTTACCAACCCTTAGTAAACTTTTGAAAAAAATTTTTTGACCAGATACTGTCAGGACCCAGTTGCGAACCCGGGTCTCCGGAGTGAGAAACAGTCACTTAACCAACTGAGCCACAAATAGTCGGCAGAACCTGAGGCAGACACAGCAGTACTTGAGACGGTGTATTTAATGAGGTAAAAGGTGAAGTTCTTCAGGAAAACATGTAACTCCACAACCTCAAAAGGAATTCCACAAGAACAAAGGTAATCCTCCAAGACAAAAAGGTAAATCCACAAGGTGGAAGGTATAGCACAAAAAGCCTCAAAAGATACTCAAAAACAAACAAACAAGAACAAAAAACAGAATTCTACAAGAGAGTCCACCGGGATCAACAAGAGTTCACAGAGTACTAGGGCTGACAAGATACAATGCTATTTTACAGTAAACAAATTGATAACAGAATTTCAGCACGCTTATAGTGAAGGACACTCAACAAACACAACACTTACACAAATGACTGTTGATTGGCTGAGAGAAATTGATGATAAAATTATTGTTGGGGCTGTCTTGTTAGACTACAGTGCAGCCTTTGACATTGTTGATCATAGTCTACTGCAGGAAAAACATATGTATTATGGCTTTACATCCCTGCTATAAAGTGGATACAGAGTTACTTGTCTAACAGAACACAAAGGGTGTTCTTTAATCGAAGCCTCTCAAATATAATCCAGTTAGAATCAGGAATTCCACAGGGTAGCTGTTTATGCACCTTGTTTTTTTTACATTTTTACTAATGACATGCCACTAACTTTGAGTAAAGACAGAGTTTCTATGTATGCGGATGACTCAACACCATACACGTCAGCTACTACAGCAACTGAAATGACTGCAACACTAAACAAAGAGCTGTAGTTACTGTAGTTTAAGAATGGGTAACAAGGAATAAGTTAGCCCTAAATATTTCTAAAACTAAAAGCATTGTATTTGGAACAAAACACTCACTGAACCCTAAACCTCAACTAAATCTTGTAATAAATAATGTGGAAATTGAGCAAGTTGAGATGACTAAACTGCTTGGAGTAACCCTAGATTGTGAACTGTCATGGTCAAAACACAATGATGCAGTTGTAGCTCAGATTGGGAGAAGTCTGTCTATAATAAAGCTCTGCCTTCTTAACAACACTATCAACAAAGAAGGTCCTATAGGTCCTAGTTTTGTCGCACCTTGACTACTGTTCAGTCGTGTGTTCAGGTGCCACAAAAAAGGACTTAGGAAAATTGCAATTGGCTCAGAACAGGGCAGCACGGCTGGCCCTTGGATGTACACAGAGAGCTAATATTAATAATATGCATGTCAATCTCTCCTGGCTGAAAGTGGAGGAGAGATTGACTTCATCACTACTTTTATTTATGAGAGGTATTGACATGTTGAATGCACCGAGCTGTCTGTCTAAACTACTGGCACACAGCTCGGACACACAGGCATACCCCACAAAACAAGAGGTCACAGAGTACTACATAGAGCCATGACTACATGGAACTCTATTCCACATCAAGTAATTGACACAAGCAGTAAAATTAGATTTTAAAAAATGATAAAAAACAGATAAACACCTTATGGAACAGTGGGAACTGTGAATCAACACAAACATTGGCACACACACACACAAACATTATACATACACATGGATTTAGTACTGTATGTATGTGGTAGTGGTGGAGTAGGGTCCTGTGTGTTGTGAAATGTGTGAATGTATTGTAATGTTTTTAAAATTGTATAAACTGCCTTATTATTGCTGGACCACAGGAAGAGTAGCTGCTGCTTTGGCAGCATCTGGATCCTGGACTTCCTGACGGGCCTCCTGCAGTTGGTCAGGGAAGACGACAACAACACTTCCGCCATGGTAACCCACTTCCGCCATGGTAACCCTCAACACGGGAGCCCCTCAGGGGTTCGTGCTTAGTCCCCCCCCCCCCATGTACTCCCTGTTCACCCACGACACCCTCGACTCCATGTTTATGTTTGCTGAAGACACCATGTTGGTAGGCTTGATCACCAACGACGATGAGACAGCCTACAGGGAGGTGGTCAGAGACCTGGCAGTGTGGTGCCAGGACAACAACCTCTCCCTCAACATCTGCAAGACAAAGGATCTGATCGGAAATGGAGGGCCCATTCACATCGACGGGGCTGTAGGTACAAGATCACTAAGGATCGATCAAACTCCACAGACACCAACACAGTCGTGAAGAGGGCACAACAATTCCTCTGGGATTTCTGTTTGGGTTTCTTATTTGGGATTTCATGCACCAAGATAATATTTAAATCACACAAAAAAGGAGTAAGTTGTATCAATTTAAATTTGAACATTAATGAAATGCCTGGATGACAGCCAAAACTTGTTGAATTTCATTGAATATTTAGCTCCTAGATTCGAATGCTTTATTTCATCAATATCGGATAGATTTTAAAAAGTCCACAGTACAGGGACATCAAACATTCAGCCTGCTCCATAGTCCCTATGGATGCTTTAGTTTAGAGCGCCTGGTTAATTATGCTTTTTTTTAATTCTATGGTTAAAGTAGGAAGAAATATGTAATTGTTGTAAAAATGTGTGATTGTGCAAAGATGTCATCAATGCGAACGGTGTCTACTTTGAAGAATCTAAAATAGAAAATATATTTTGATTTGTTTAATAGTTTTTTGGTTACTACATGATTCCATATGTGTCATTTCATTGTTTTTGAATTGTTTTTGGGGTGGCAGCGTAGCCTAGTGGTTAGAGCATTGGACTATTACAGTTTTTTTTCGATTGCTAAACGACAGTGGACACAACTGGAGTCACATGTGCAAAACTCTAACTACAGTCTGCACAGCAGCAGTTCATGTGGACCAAACTCTAGTTCGTTTTTCATTGCTTGAACACAGTTTTCAAAACTCTACACACTTATCCCATGACTTTAACCACAACCTGCACAACACTGTGGATTTACAGCACTTTGTTCAAATGCTAAAACACTGCTGTCAAAACTGTGAACCACACATTCAAAACGGAATAGATTTCATCCTTGTGCCTTTCAAACACTGCTGATTGCAATTTCAGCTGAGAGGCTAAGCAGGTGTCTTGTTTTAGACTTGTTAGTGAACACACACACATATTACAGTATATATAGGTAGAGCTCAGAAAGACTCATTTTGGAAATGGAACAAGGAAGATGGGTTCGTGGAGGGAGAAGGGTGGCAGGGAGAGGGCAGATGCGTGGAGGAAGACAAAGAAGACAAAGAGCTGTTATTTCAGATGAAATAAGGGATACACTTATAGACCATGTCGTGAACCATGGTCTCTCATTGAGAGAGGCAGGGTTGAGGGTGCAACCCAATCTGCAAAGATCCACAGTGGCATCTGTAATGCGAATTTTCCATCATGCAAACAGGTGAGAGTTACATCCTTACAGTAAATGAAAACATTACAGGAATCTATTTTGTATTGCAATTATAGAATATTTACACAGATATATATTACAGTAAGTTTGACTGTAAAATATATTTTTACAACAGGACCCAAAGGCTGCCCACAACAGGGGGAAGAGGAAAAATATTTTCAGATGTGCAGGAAAATGCTATTGTTGACATGGTTGTTGTCAACAATGCAATAAAACTGCAGGAGATTCAAGATAGAGTGCTGGCTGATAAGGATATATTTGAAAATGTTAATTCTGTCAGCACAACAACTATTGCTCGAGTCCTAAAGAAAGACCACATTCATTTGTATTTATCAATGAAGCTGGATTTAACCTTGCCAAAACACGGCGCAGAGGAAGGAATGTTATAGGTCAAAGGGCCACTGTGGAGGTTCCAGGCCAAAGGGGGGGAAATATCACCATGTGTGCTGCAATGGCCAATGATGGTTTGCTTCTCAACACACCACTCATTGGCCCATACAACACAGAAAGGCTTACAGCTTTCCTAGAACAGCTCTATGCTCAGCTAGTGCCAGCAGAACAGGTGGAGCCAGTAAGAAACCCCCAAGTTTTTGTCATAGTTTGCGATAACATTGCTTTTCACCACTCTGCAGCTGTCACAGATTGGTTTGCAGCACATCACAGATTTATGGTTTTGTACCTGCCTGCATATTCACCCTTCCTCAACCCAATAGAGGAGTTTTTCTCTGCCTGGAGTGTTTGGTCACCACCCACATGACCAAATGTCTCTTTTGGAAGCCATGCGTGCCGGATGTGAGGACACGAGTCCAGAGGACTGCCAGGGATGGATAAGGCACTCCAGAAGGTTCATCCCCAGGTGCATGGCAAGAGAAAACATTAGATGTGATGTTGAAGAAAACCTGTGGCCTGATGCTAGAGAGAGGCAGGATTAGCCCCTCAATTATTTGTTCGAATTACAGTATGTACTTTTAGTTTCAACCTTTTTTTTCTCATTACTGTAATTCCGTAAATTACTACAGACTATTGAAGCAAACTGCTAATTTTCATTTACCTTAAAGAATTGTTATGTTCTAAAAAAAATAATAAATCATGTGAAAGAATGTCACTCTATTCTTTGAAGAAAATATTACTTTGTATGAAGTCACTGAAATTGTTCAAACTGTAAAGATGAAAAGTTTGTATTTTCTGTATTGGTGTTTGATGCCAGTGTTTTTACTCTCAGTGTGTTCTGAGTGACAGTGTGTGTTATCTCAGAGAGGGGTGTGCTTAGTGTTTGGCTGCACTGAGCGTGTTTTGAGCCATGTGTTAAGAGTTGTGTTGCTTGGAATGAGTTTTGCAGGTGATGTGAACTGTTTAGCTTAGGTGACTGTTGGTAGTGCAGACTGTAGTTAGAGTTTTGCACATGTGACTCCAGTTGTGCCCACTGTCGTTTAGCAATCGAAAAAAAACTGTAACCAAAAGGTTGCAAGATCAAATCCCTGAGCTAACAAGGTACAAATCTGTTGTTCTGTCCCTGAACAAGGCTGTTCCTAGGCTGTCATTGAAAATAATAATTTGTTCTTAACTGACTTGCCTGGTAAAATAAAAAATGTCTTCACTATCATTCTACAATATAGAAAAAAATTACAAATAAAGAAAGAAAAGTTTGGACACCTACTCATTCAAGCATTTTACTTTATTTGTACTATTTTCTACAGCTTCACCTGGAATGCTTTTATAACAGTCTTGAAGGAGTTCCCACATATGCTGAGCACTTGTTGGCTGCTTTTCCTTCACTCTGCGGTCCAACTCATCCCAAACCATCTCAATTAGGTTGAGGCTGGGTGATTTTGGAGGCCAGATCATCTGACACAGCACTCCATCACTCTCCTTCTTGGTCAAATAGCCCCCACCCAGCCTGCAGGTGTGTTGGTTCATTGTCCTGTTGAAAAACAAATTATAGTCCCACTTGCGCAAACCAGATGGGATGGTGTATCGCTGCAGAATGCTGTGGGAGCCTTGCTAGTTAAGTGTGCCTTGAATTCTAAATAAATCACTGACAGTGTCACCAGCAAAGCACCCCCACACCATCACACCTCCTTGTCCATGTTTCACGGTGGGAACCACACATGCAGAGATCATCCATTCATCTACTCTGTCTCACAAAGACACGACGGTTGGAACAAAACATGTCAAATTTGGACAACCGTGAAGCTTTGGGCTATGTGCCCTAAACAACTACAAAGTCAACTTCCCACAAAACAGGTGGGGGAAAAGGGTACCTAATTATGGTTCTCAATCAAAGACAACGATAGACAGCTGTCCCTGATTGAGAACCATACCAGGCCAAGACATAGTAATACAAAACATAGAAAAAAGGACATAGAATGCCCACCCTAGTCACACCCTGGCCTAACTAAAATAGAGGGAAAAAAGCCTCTCTATGGCCAGGGCGTGACAGCAAGAAAATGCACTCACCTACTGTGTCTGGCATGGGACATTATTAGCTCTCATGCATACAGACCTCTCTAGTGTCATCAGAAACAAAAAACACAGTATTATTATTATTATACATTTTAGTTTAAGGGCTTTTCAAGGCACCCAAAGTCACTTGACTCCAAGTGCTCAGCCAACTTTATTACTTCAGTCAAATCACATCAAACTGCAATCAGTTCACACAGTTTCATAGTGCTTGGATCAGTATCCTCTCCAAACAGAGTCAGAGAAAGAGAAGGAGAGGAAGAGAGAAGGAGAGGAAGAGAGAAGGAGAGACAAATAGACTACCATTGCTGTCCCCTTTTCCTATGATGACATTATTGCTTGCAGTCTGGTGTCTCTTAATTTAATCTAGTCAAAGTGTAATAATAGCATCTGGATCAGAGGAACGTAATACATACACACAGTCCTAACCTTCAAAACAGAGAGATGTACTTGGTTTAGCCCAGACCCCCCACATACTCCCCAAGCACGGGGTTGTCAACCCTTCTTCTGAAGAGCTATAGGGTGGGCAATCTTTGTAAATTACATATCAGCATTAATACACCTGAAACAGCTTATCCAAGTCTTGAAGAGAGGTTAATATTTGTGTTAATGCTAGGATGGAGCAAAAGTCTGCCCAATGCAATTCACCTCCCATTCACTGACCTAAAACGACATATTATACGCTATGCAGTACGTATTATGAATAAATACCAGTGACATCACAGGGTCAGAGGTGATTAACTGGTTTGGAATGCTGCTACAGACTGAACTCTGACCTACAGCGTCACGATCTCATATCCTATTGAACGTTTAGAGAACTAATGAGAGAAGGGAATGAGAGGAGGAGAAGAAGAAGAGACTTTCACCCAGGGGTTGGGTGTCTCAGGGGGTTGGAGGGGTTGTGCAGCTGATGGTCCAGGTGTGTGTTTGTGTGCTTGTGTGTGTGTGTGTGTGTGTGTGTGTGTGTGTGTGTGTGTGTGTGTGTGTGTGTGTGTGTGTGTGTGTGTGTGTGTGTGTGTGTGTGTGTGTGTGTGTGTGTGTGTGTGTGTGTGTGTGTGTGTGTGTGTGTGTGTGTGTGTGTGTGTGTGTGTGTGTGTGTGTGTCCCTGAGCCACATCCTCGATCACCTTCCTGATCTCTATATCTATCTCCTGTAGGGAGGGTCGGAAGAATGTAAGAAAGAAGGGAAGGAAGAAGAAAGACAAAAGAAAACATTTATTGGAGAACTTGGACCACCTTTGTGTGTGTATGTTTGTGTGTTTGTGTGTGTTGGTGAAGACGTGTGTACCTTGATCTCCTCCACAGAAGTAATGTTGGACAACACGCATACCTTTACCATAGTGATGGGGTCACTCTTACTCCGCATTTCCTTGATCTCCTCATGGGTACGGTATCTACAGGAAGTTACATCACACACAGGAAGAGGGGTTAGAACTGATTAACAGGATTCATCTCTAGCCCTTGGTCAATGAGAGAGATGGAGAGACAGAGCCCTTGAAAGAAAGTGGTACTAGAGTATTCGGATGCATCCCAAAGCAACACTGCACTACACTGAGGGGTGTCTAGACAGGGTATAATAGGGAGTGAGGGATAGGGGCAACACAAGGAGGTGGGTAAGGAGAGAGAGAGAGAGAGAGAGAGAGAGAGAGAGAGAGAGAGAGAGAGAGAGAGAGAGAGAGAGAGAGAGAGACAGAGAGACAGAGAGACAGAGAGACAGAGAGACAGAGAGAGAGATGTGTTGGTTTGGGTGGGTGGGAAGTGAGTGAGGGGGTAGAGAGGGACCAGGGGTCAGGTGACAGTGTCAGGGGCAGGGGTCAGAGATCACTTCTCACCTTACCTTGGCGTCGCTCATGCTGTGTCCGTGGTAATGTTAGACCTCCAGCTCCGTGACAATAGGACCCTGTCAGAGAGTTTTCCAAACGAAGAGACTCAACAAGGTAGCCAACGCCGCCATGACACTGCTGAATAGCCTGATCAGGGATTTCTTTTGGAGGAGCAGTTTCTCAGCATCTTCCCAAAGCTATGCTCTCTGGCCCCGCAGCACCCCAGGAGTACCAGGAGTGGTTAAACACTCTTTAAGCTCTTAAACCAGTTATAACTTTCCCATCTCTGCACCAATAAGAACTCCTCTTCTCCACCTCTACAACCAATCATTGCTCACCTTCCAGGCTTGGCAGGGATCTGCAGCGAACTTCATGGCCTCCCTCACACACAGAACGTCCATTGTGTGTGCTAGCAAAGGACCTCTGTCATGTATTGTCATGTATTGTCATGTCTTGTCCCTGTGCTTTCTCTTCTCTTCGTTTCCCCCTGCTGGTCTTATTAGGTTTCTTTCTCTCTCTCTATCCCTCTCTCTCTCTCTCTCTATCGTTCCGTTCCTGCTCCCAGCTGTTCCTCATTCTCCTAACGACCTCGTTTACTCTCTCACACCTGTCCCCTATTTTGCCCTCTGATTAGGTCTCTATTTCTCTCTCGGTTTCTGCCTCTGTCCTTGTCGGATTCTTGTTTGCTGTGTCCTTGTTCCGTCCTGTCGTGTTTTGCCTTTTCATCAGATGCTGCGTGTGAGCAGGTGTCTCTGTCCGCTACGGCCCGCGCCTACCCGAAGGGACCTGCAGTCTGTTGCCGCTTATCCTGCAATTCTCCTCAACAACTAAAGAGGATTTATGTTTTCCCTGTTTGGACATTTCCTGTAAAGGATTGAGGATTATGTTTTCTCTGTTTGGACTTTAATAAACTCAGTTTCTGTTAAGTCGCTTTTGGGTCCTCACTCACCTGCATAACAGAAGAATCCGACCAAGAATGGACCCAGCGACTACGGATCCTCGCTACTCAGCCGTCGAGATCCAGGGAGCGATGCTCGGCAGACACGAGCAGGAATTGTCTGCTGCTCGGCATGCCGTTGAGACCCTGGCCGCTCAGGTCTCCGACCTCTCAAAACAGTTTCACAATCTCCGTCTCGATCCACCAGCTACTTCCTGGGCTTCCGAGTCTCCGGAGCCCAGAATTAATAACCCACCGTGTTACTCTGGGCAGCCCACTGAATGCCGCTCGTTTCTCACCCAGTGTGATATTGTGTTCTCTCTCCAGCCCAACACATACTCAAGGGGTAGAGCTCGTATCGCCTACGTCATATCTCTCCTTACTGGACGGGCTCGTGAGTGGTGCACGGCAATCTGGGAGGCAAGGGCTGAGTGTACTAACGAATATCAGAACTTTAAAGAGGAGATGATACGGGCTTTTGATCGTTCAGTTTTTGGGAAAGAAGCTTCCAGGGCCCTGGCTTCCCTATATCAAGGTGATCGATCCATAACGGATTACTCTATAGAGTTTCGTACTCTTGCTGCCTCCAGTGACTGGAACGAGCCGGCGTTGCTCGCTTGTTTTCTGGAGGGTCTCCACGCTGAGGTTAAGGATGAGATTCTCTCCCGGGAGGTTCCTTCCAGCGTGGATTCTTTGATTGAACTCGCCATCCACATAGAACAACGGGTAGATCTTCGTCACCGAGCTCGTGGAAGAGAGCTCGCGTTAACAGTGTCCCCCCTCTCCGCATCACTACCATCTCCCCCCACTGGCTCAGGTGTTGAGCCCATGCAGCTGGGGGGTATTCGCATCTCGACTAAGGAGAGGGAACGGAGAATCACCAACCGCCTCTGTCTCTATTGCGGTTCCCCTGGACATTTTGTCATTTCATGTCCAGTAAAAGCCAGAGCTCATCAGTAAGCGGAGGGCTACTGGTGAGCGCTACTACTCAGGTCTCTCCGTCAAGATCCTGTACTACCTTGTCGGTCCATCTACGCTGGACCGGTTCGGCAGCTTCCTGCAGTGCCTTGATAGACTCTGGGGCTGAGGGCTGTTTTATGGACGAAGCCTGGGCTCGGGAACATGACATTCCTCTCAGACAGTTAGGGGAGCCCACGGCCATGTTCGCCTTGGATGGTAGTCCTCTCCCCAGTATATTATGTGAAACGCTACCTTTAACCCTCACTGTTTCTGGTAATCATAGTGAAACCATTTCATTTTTGATTTTTCGTTCACCTTTTACACCTGTTGTTTTGGGTCATCCCTGGCTAGTGTGTCATAATCCTTCTATTAATTGGTCTAGTAATTCTATCCTATCCTGGAACGTTTCTTGTCATGTGAAATGTTTAATGTCTGCTATCCCTCCTGTTTCTTCTGCCCCCTCTTCACAGGAGGAGCCTGGTGATTTGACAGGGGTGCCGGAGGAATATCATGATCTGCGCACGGTCTTCAGTCGGTCCAGGGCTACCTCCCTTCCTCCTCACCGGTCGTATGATTGTAGTATTGATCTCCTTCCGGGGACCACTCCCCCCCCGGGGTAGACTATACTCTCTGTCGGCTCCCGAACGTAAGGCTCTCGAAGATTATCTGTCTGTTGCTCTCGACGCCGGTACCGTAGTCCCTTCTTCCTCTCCCGCCGGAGCGGGGTTTTTTTTTTGTTAAGAAAAAGGACGGTACCCTGCGCCCCTGCGTGGATTATCGAGGGCTGAATGACATAATGGTTAAGAATCGTTATCCGCTTCCCCTTATGTCGTCAGCCTTCGAGATTCTGCAGGGAGCCAGGTTCTTTACTAAGTTGGACCTTCGTAACGCTTACCATCTCATTCGCATCAGGGAGGGGGACGAGTGGAAAACGGCGTTTAACACTCCGTTAGGGCATTTTGAATACCGGGTTCTGCCGTTCGGTCTCGCTAATGCTCCAGCTGTCTTTCAGGCATTAGTGAATGATGTACTGAGAGACATGCTGAACATCTTTGTTTTCGTTTACCTTGACGATATCCTGATTTTTTTCACCGTCACTCCAGATTCATGTTCAGCACGTTCGACGTGTTCTCCAGCGCCTTTTAGAGAATTGTCTTTATGTGAAGGCTGAGAAGTGCGCTTTTCATGTCTCCTCCGTCACATTTCTCGGTTCTGTTATTTCCGCTGAAGGCATTCAGATGGATCCCGCTAAGGTCCATGCTGTCAGCGATTGGCCCGTCCCTAAGTCACGTGTCGAGCTGCAGCGCTTTCTCGGTTTCGCGAATTTCTATCGGCGTTTCATTCATAATTTCGGTCAAGTGGCAGCCCCTCTCACAGCCCTTACTTCTGTCAAGACGTGCTTTAAGTGGTCCGTTTCCGCCCAGGGAGCTTTTGATCTTCTCAAGAAGCGTTTTACATCCGCTCCTATCCTTGTTACTCCTGACGTCACTAAACAATTCATTGTCGAGGTTGACGCGTCAGAGGTGGGCGTGGGAGCCATTCTGTCCCAGCGCTCCCATTCTGACGATAAGGTCCATCCTTGCGCGTATTTTTCTCATCGCCTGTCGCCGTCGGAACGTAACTATGATGTGGGAAACCGCGATGCTCGCCATCCGCTTAGCCCTAGGCGAATGGCGACAGTGGTTGGAGGGGGCGACCGTTCCTTTTGTCGTTTGGACTGACCATAAGAACCTTGAGTACATCCGTTCTGCCAAACGACTCAATGCGCGTCAGGCTCGTTAGGCGTTGTTTTTCGCTCGTTTCGAGTTAGTGATTTCTTATCGTCCGGGCACTAAGAACACCAAGCCTGATGCTTTATCCCGTCTCTTCAGTTCTTCTGTAGCCTCTACCGACCCCGAGGGGATTCTCCCTGAGGGGCGTGTTGTCGGGTTGACTGTCTGGGGAATTGAGAGACAGGTAAAGCAAGCACTCACTCACACTCCGTCACCGCGCGCTTGTCCTAGGAACCTTCTTTTCGTTCCCGTTTCTACTCGTCTGGCCGTTCTTCAGTAGGCTCACTCTGCCAAGTTAGCTGGCCACCCCGGCGTTCTGGGTACGCTTGCTTCTATTCGCCAGCGTTTTTTGGTGGCCTACTCAGGAGCGTGACACGCGCCGTTTCGTGGCTGCTTGTTCGGACTGCGCGCAGACTAAGTCAGGTAACTCTCCTCCTGCCGGTCGTCTCAGACCGCTTTCCATTCCCTCTCGACCATGGTCTCACATCGCCTTAGACTTTATTACCGGTCTGCCTTCGTCAGCGGGGAAGACTGTTATTCTAACGGTTGTCGATAGGTTCTCTAAGGCGGCTCATTTTATTCCCCTCGCTAAGCTTCCTTCCGCTAAAGAGACGGCACAATTCATCATTGAGAATGTGTTCAGAATTCATGGTTTTCCGTCAGATGCCGTTTCGGACAGGGGTCCGCAATTCACGTCTCAGTTTTGGAGGGAGTTTTGTCGTTTGATTGGGGCTTCCGTCAGTCTCTCTTCCGGTTTTCATCCCCAGTCTAACGGTCAAGCAGAACGGGCCAATCAGACTATTGGTCGCATCTTACGCAGTCTTTCCTTTCGAAACCCTGCGTCTTGGGCAGAACAGCTCCCCTGGGCAGAGTATGCTCACAACTCGCTTCCATCGTCTGCGACCGGGCTATCTCCTTTTCAGAGTAGCCTTGGGTACCAGCCCCCTCTGTTCTCGTCCCAGCTCGCCGAGTCCAGCGTTCCCTCCGCTCAGGCTTTTGTCCAACGTTGTGAGCGCACCTGGAAGAGGGTCAGGTCTGCACTTTGCTGTTATAGGGCGCAGACTGTGAGAGCCGCTAATAAGCGTAGGACTAAGAGTCCTAGGTATTGTCGCGGTCAGAGTAACCTTCCCCTTACGACAGCTTCTCGCAAATTGACCCCGCGGTTCATTGGTCCGTTCCATATTTCTCAGGTCGTTAATCCTGTCGCAGTGCGACTTCTTCTTCCGCGACATCTTCGTCGCGTCCACCCAGTCTTCCATGTCTCCTGTGTCAAAGCCTTTTCTTCGCGCCCCCGTTCGTCCCCCCCCCCCGTCCTTGTCGAGGGCGCACCTATCTACAGGGTCCGGAAGATTATGGACATGCGTTCTCGGGGACGTGGTCACCAGTACTTAGTGGATTGGGAGGGGTACGGTCCTGAGGAGAGGAGTTGGGTTCCATCTCGGGATGTGCTGGACCGTTCGCTGATCGATGATTTCCTCCGTTGCCGCCAGGTTTCCTCCTCGAGTGCGCCAGAAGGCACTCGGTGAGTGGGGGGGTACTGTCATGTATTGTCATGTCTTGTCCCTGTGCTTTCTCTTCTCTTTGTTTCCCCCTGCTGGTCTTATTAGGTTTCTTTCTCTCTCTCTATCCCTCTCTCTATCGTTCCATTCCTGCTCCCAGCTGTTCCTCATTCTCCTAACGACCTCGTTTACTCTCTCACACCTGTCCCCTATTTTGCCCTCTGATTAGGTCTCTATTTCTCTCTCGGTTTCTGCCTCTGTCCTTGTCGGATTCTTGTTTGCTGTGTCCTTGTTCCGTCCTGTCGTGTTTTGCCTTTTCATCAGATGCTGCGTGTGAGCAGGTGTCTCTGTCCGCTACGGCCCGCGCCTACCCGAAGGGACCTGCAGTCTGTTGCCGCTTATCCTGCAATTCTCCTCAACAACTAAAGAGGATTTATGTTTTCCCTGTTTGGACATTTCCTGTAAAGGATTGAGGATTATGTTTTCTCTGTTTGGACTTTAATAAACTCAGTTTCTGTTAAGTCGCTTTTGGGTCCTCACTCACCTGCATAACAACCTCTCTACAGACGTCCCCATGCTGAACTGGTTGTTCTCAGATGAAGATACACAGCATATTCTACAGAGCCGCCATGTTGAAAGACTCAAAAGATCTGGCCGTGATTGGACAAGAGGAAGAGAGTTGATTATGATGATTAGATAAATAGATAAAACAATAGATAGAACATTAGATAGATAGGACATGTCTCACCTGGTTGGCTGTTCTGTCTCCATACAGCATTACACACACCAGGTTGTAGTCCTGGTACAGACTAGGGCCACACCTGCCCCCAATGGAACCTGTAGACACACACACACTGAGAATGTATCTTCCCTAAATCCTAAACGTAAAGCTAGAGTCCTTAATTTAGACACTAACTTGCCTCTGTTAGAAGCTGAGTGATGGGCTGAGTGATGGGCCTGGAGAAATGTAACAATGCTCAAGTTCATAGACAGAGCTATGGATGCAAGGACCGACATTACATTACATTACATTTAAGTCATTTAGCAGACGCTCTTATCCAGAGCGACTTACAAATTGGTGCATTCACCTTATGACCGACCATTCATAGTTTTACCATGTTTTGAAGCTATACAGTGTTTTTTTTTACAATTACGTTGTTTACAAACAATGGATTAAACAAGCTTATATTTTGGGTTCTGATGAGGTAAGACAGTTGATAAATGAATAAAGCATTTATAAGTTCTCTTCAAGAATCATTATCTATACACTGATTTCACAAAAAAATAGGAACACCTTCCTGATATAGGACAGCCTTAATTTGTTGGGACATAGAGTGTCATGTTTTGTCTTAGATTGTCTTGTCATTTTGCTTTTCCCTCTGTTCATTTTCCCCCTGCTGGTCTTTTTAGGTTCGTTCCCCTTTTTCTCTCTCCCTTCCTCTCTCTCTTCTCTCTATCGTTCCGTTCCTGCTCCCAGCTGTTCCTATTCCCCTAATCAATCATTTAGTCTTCCCACACCTGTTCCTTATCTTTTCCCCTGATTAGAGTCCCTATTTCTTCCCTTGTTTTCCGTTCCTGTCCTGTCGGATCCTTGTCTATTGTTCACCGTGCTGTGTCTGTGTATCGCCCTGTCGTGTCGTGTTTCCCTCAGATGCTGCGTGGTGAGCAGGTGTCTGAGTCTGCTACGTTCAAGTGCCTTCCCGAGGCAACCTGCCGTTCATGATCGAGTCTCCAGTCTGTTCTTGTCATTACGAGTGGAATTATGCTTTATGATTGTAGATTTACTTTACTGGATTAAAGACTCTGTTTTCGCCAAGTCGCTTTTGGGTCCTCATTCACCTGCATAACAGAAGGATCCGACCAAGAATGGACCCAGCGACTATGGATTCTCTCTACTCTACTCTCGAGTTCCAGGGAGCGATGCTCGGCAGACACGAGCAGGAATTGTCTGCTGCTCGGCATGCCGTTGAGACCCTGGCCGCTCAGGTCTCCGACCTCTCAGGACAGTATCAGAGTCTTCGTCTCGTGTCACCAGCTACTTCCGGTTCTTCCGAGCCTCCGGAACCTAGGGTTAATAACCCACCATGTTATTCTGGGCAGCCCACTGAGTGCCGCTCCTTTCTCACCCAGTGTGATATAGTGTTCTCTCTCCAACCCAACACATACTCAAGAGAGAGAGCTCGGATTGCCTACGTCATATCACTCCTTACTGGTCGGGCTCGGCAGTGGGGCACAGCTATCTGGGAGGCAAGCGCTGAGTGTACTAACAATTATCTGAACTTTAAAGAGGAGATGATAAGGGTTTTTGATCGCTCAGTTTTTGGGAAAGAAGCTTCCTGGTCCCTGTCTTCCCTATGTCAAGGTAATCGATCCATAACGGATTACTCTATAGAGTTTCGCACTCTTGCTGCCTCCAGTAACTGGAACGAGCAGGCGTTGCTCGCTCGTTTTCTGGAGGGACTCCACACTAAGGTTAAGGATGAGATTCTCTCTCGGGAGGTTCCATCCAGCGTGGATTCTTTGATTGAACTCGCTATTCGCATTGAACGACGGGTAGATCTTCGTCACCGAGCTCATAGAAGAGAGCTCGCGTTAACTGTGTCTCCCCTCTCTCCGACACTACCGTCTTTCCCCACTGACTCAGGTGTTGAGCCCATGCAGCTGGGGGTATTCGCATCTCGACTAAGGAGAGGGAACGGAGAATCACCAACCGCCTCTGTCTCTATTGCGGTTCCGCTGGTCATTTTGTCATTTCATGTCCAGTTAAAGGCCAGAGCTCATCAGTAAGCGGAGGGCGACTGATAAGCGCTACTAGACGGTCCTCTCCGTCAAGTACATGTACTACCTTACCGGTCCATCTACGCTGGACCGGATCGGCAGCTTCCTGCAGTGCATTAATAGACTCTGGGGCAGAGGGCTGTTTTATGGACGAAGCCTGGGCGCGGGAACATGACATTCCTCTCAGACAGTTAGGGAGCCCACGGTCATGTTTGCCTTGGATGGTAGTCCTCTCCCCAGTATATTATATGAAACACTACCTTTAACCCTCACTGTATCTGGTAACCATAGTGAGACCATTTCTTTTTTGATTTTTTGTTCACCTTTTACACCTGTTGTTTTGGGTCATCCCTGGCTAGTGTGTCATAATCCTTCTTTTGATTGGTCTAGTAATTATATCCTTTCCTGGAACGTTTCTTGTCATGTGACGTGTTTAATGTCTGCTATTTCTCCTGTTTGTTCTGTCCCCTCTTCTCAGGAGGAACCTGGTGATTTGACAGGAGTGCCGGAGGAATATCATGGTCTGCGCACGGTCTTCAGTCGGTCCAGAACCAACTCCCTTCCTCCTCACCGGTCGTATGATTGTTGTTCTGATCTCTTCAAGAAGCGTTTTGCATCCGCTTCTATCCTTGTTGCACCTGACGTCACTAAACAGTTTATTGTTGAGGTTGACGCGTCGGGGTGGGCGTGGGAGCCATTCTGTCCCAGCGCTCCGATACTGACGATGGGGTCCACCCTTGTGCGTATTTTTCTCATCGCCTGTCACCGTCGGAACGTAACTATGATGTGGCTAACCGCGAACTGCTCACCATCCGTTTAGCCCTAGGCAAATGGCGACAGTGGTTGGAGGGGGCGACCGTTCCTTTTGTCGTTTGGACTGACCAAAAGAACCTTGAGTACATCCGTTATGCCAAACGACTGAATGCGCGTCATGCTCGTTGGGCGTTGTTTTTCGCTCGTTTCGAGTTCGTTATTTCTTATTGCCCGGGTACTAAGAACACCAAGCCTCATGCTTTATCCCGTCTCTTTAGTTCTTCTGTGGCTTCTACCGATCCCGAGGGATCCTTCCTGTTGGGCGTGTTGTCGGGTTGACTGTCTGGGGAATTGAGAGACAGGTTAAGCAAGCACTCACGCACACTGCGTCGCCGCGCGCTTGTCCTAGTAACCTTCTTTTCGTTCCTGTTTCTACTCGTCTGGCTGTTCTTCAGTGGGCTCACTCTGCCAAGTTAGCTGGCCATCCCGGCGTTCGGGGTACGCTTGCTTCTATTCGCCAGCGGTTTTGGTGGCCTACTCAGGAGCGTGACACGCGCCGTTTCGTGGCTGCGTGTTCAGACTGCGCGCAGAAGAAGTCTGGTAATTTTTTTTTCTGCTTCTGCTCCTGGTCTTGCTGGGTCTCAGTCTGTTCCCTGCCATCGCATCTCTCCTGTTCTTGTTCCTGCCCTTGCTGTGTCTCAGTCTGTCCCTAGTTGTTACTCTCCTGGCCTGTTTGGTCCTGTTTGCTCTAAAGCTTTCAGTTCTCTACCCGTGTCTCATTTTTTTTTTAGAGTAGTACCCTAGTTTCCCTTTTTATCGTTTTTCGTTACGGTCCTGAGGAGAGGAGTTGGGTTCCGTCTCGGGACGTGCTGGACCGTTCACTCATTGATGATTTCCTCCGTTGCCGCCAGGATTCCTCCTCGAGTGCGCCAGGAGGCGCTCGGTGAGTGGGGGGGTACTGTCATGTTTTGTCTTAGATTGTCTTGTCATTTTGCTTTTCCCTCTGTTCATTTTCCCCCCTGCTGGTCTTTTTAGGTTCGTTCCCCTTTTTCTCTCTCCCTTCCTCTCTCTCTTCTCTCTATCGTTCCGTTCCTGCTCCCAGCTGTTCCTATTCCCCTAATCAATCATTTAGTCTTCCCACACCTGTTCCTTATCTTTTCCCCTGATTAGAGTCCCTATTTCTTCCCTTGTTTTCCGTTCCTGTCCTGTCGGATCCTTGTCTATTGTTCACCGTGCTGTGTCTGTGTATCGCCCTGTCGTGTCGTGTTTCCCTCAGATGCTGCGTGGTGAGCAGGTGTCTGAGTCTGCTACGTTCAAGTGCCTTCCCGAGGCAACCTGCCGTTCATGATCGAGTCTCCAGTCTGTTCTCGTCATTACGAGTGGAATTATGCTTTATGATTGTAGATTTACTTTACTGGATTAAAGACTCTGTTTTCGCCAAGTCGCTTTTGGGTCCTCATTCACCTGCATAACATAGAGTGTCTACAATGTGTCAAAAGCATTCCACAGAGATGCTGGCCCATGTAGACTCCAATGTTTCCCATGGTTGTTTTAAGTTGGCTGGATGTCCTTTGGGTTGTGGACCATTCTTGATACACATGGGAAACTGTTGAGCATGAGAAACCCAGCAATGTTGCATTTCAGGCACTTAAATATTTTGTTTGGCCCATTCAACCTCTGAATGGCACACACACACAATCCATGTCTCAATTGTATCATTATATTATGTAAAGTATCACATACCTCCATATCTCACCACTGTTTTATTGTGACTGTAAGTCACAATAGTTTAATCATTTGCTGTACAGTCCTGTGTTTTGGCACTGTGCACATCTTCAGGATCTGTACTTTAGTACCATAACATCCCGCAGAGTGAGGGATGTATACATTGTCACAATATGCACATATCAAAGCACTGTCAGAATTATGCATACAACAAATGCCTCAGTATTCCATCAATTTAACTTGCAGCGAATACAAAATTACAGTCGGCACAAAACAGTTGAAACCAGTTTAAAATCTCTAGCATACATCAGCTGACTGAGGAGCTTGCTAGCAACTACTACATTTGATTTGTACTCTTCAGGAATGTTAATGTTAGTATCAATTAGCTATCTATCTATCTATCTATCTATCTATCTATCTATCTATCTATCTATCTATATTCTAACATAACAGCTTCCCAGTTACAAATCAAATCAAATCTAATTTTATTGGTCACATACACATGGTTAGCAGATGTTATTGCCAGTGTAGCGAAATGCTTGTGCTTCTAGTTCCCGACAGTGCAGCAATATCTAACAAGTAATATCACAATTCCACAACAACTACCTAATACACTCAAATCTAAGTAAAGGGATGGAATATAAATATGTGCATATAAATATATGGATGAGCAATGACCGAGCTGCATAGGCAAGATGCAATAGATGGTATAAAATGCAGTATATACATATGAGATGAGTAATGCAAGATATGTAAGCATGATTCAAGTGGCATTACTAAAGTGACATTTACTAAAGTGGCCAATGATTTCAAGTCTGCATGTAGCCAGCAGCCTCACTGTGTTAGCGATGGCTGTTTAACAGTCTGATAGCCTTGAGATGGAAGCTATTTTTCAGTGTCTCGGACCCAGCTTTGATGCACCTGTACTGACCTCACCTCCTGGATGGTAGCGGGGTGAACAGGCAATAGCTCGGGTGGTTGTTGTCCTTGATGATCTTTTTGGCCTTGCTGTGACATCGGGTGCTGTAGGTGTCCTGGAGGGCAGGTAGTTTTCCCCTGGTGATGCGTTGTGCAGACCGTTATCTGTAGCTATCCGATTATGTCAGCTTCAAATAAATAAATAATTGTATCGGTAAAGTGTCTAATTGAACACGCTGAGGATTAACAAAGTATAGAGGTTGCTTATATGGAAGGATTTACCGACATTGTCAAAATCGAATAACTACAGCTTTCTTCGTCGATAGGAGGATGCACTTAAAAGAAACTGACACGGTAGTATACCCAAGTTCATAGAGGTTTGTCTGTTAGAAGAACACGAATGGTACATGTCACCGCGGTTATTCTACCAGTTCCTTTCATTTCAATACAATATCGATGTGAGTGAGTGATCTATTGAGTACAGCAGAACAAGCTAATCAACTCCAGTCTTGAGTGAATGCTTAAATATAAATATAAATAATAAATATTGGTGCGTGTGCAGTTCACAGGGTAGGATACTAACTATGATGTGTGTGTAGGTAGTAACTTTTATGAATTGCTCTTCAAAATATCAATACTTATTTCAGCATATTGATTATGAATTTGGACATCTGCAAACAGTGTCTTGACACTCAACCATCAATATAAAAGCCATGACAACAGGAAGCAGGAACAGTATCATTTTCAATGAGTTTTAGAAATATAAATGGCACTTTTAACCAAATTTTTCATCAAGATTCTACCTAAAAACGTGCTATAATTTATTGATTTTGATGATATTAGTGTAATCATAAAAATATGTTTGTCCTGGCTAATAAAAAAAATATGGCCCGCTACAGACGTCTATATTGGTCCATTAATACAAGACTCGTAAAGGGCCAGTGCACTACTTTGGTATCATACTTTTTTTTTTAAACGTTTCTTTATTTTTATATTTCAGGGGATGCTGCCAGTATCCTCAGCACCCCTACTTCCCCATCTATGCCCCCCGGGGTTAAATTCCCCCCCTCCTGTAATTCTCACAGAAACCACTTTGTCACAATTTTGTTTAAACACTTTCCCTGGATGCCATTAGTCTTGTACAACAAAAAAATGTAATTGGTCTCATCTCAACTGTTTTAAGTCACTACAACAAAACGATTTTGAGTTACATTGAGCAAATAATTTGTCATGTACATAAAGTTATATACAGTGTATCATCTAATACAGTTATATATATAAACGTTTTCATATATAACATTAAGGGAGCCCAAAAATAAATAATCCACTTGGTTAGAGAGAAAAATGTTAACCAGTTTTTAATAAAGTGATCAACTTTAAAGTGAGTATGTTGGGGCTAAACATTTCCCTTAGGGGGGGGGGGGTTCCCCCAAATTACCCTATTAGTTTTAAAAATGTTTATATATTTTACAGTCATGGGGTTAACGGAGAGATTCAGACATCTGCCCCCAGAGCAACATTGAGACATTTCATGAATTACGTGCTAAAATAAAACAACGAAAGGATGTTGTTAAAGATTTGTATACATTTGAATTTCTAGGGAACTACAGGGTGTGTCATCTGGCATCTGGACATATGTATGAATGAGGCGGCTAGTCACCGAAGCTTTTGGATTATCAATCACGTACGTCATTGCAGGGATTTGCTGTATTGTATGCCTTTCCCTCATGATTCTGCTACTTCGACCAGTCCGCGACAGCAGCAATAATTATATGATAGCTGCAGGTAAACTATATATTTATATAATCAATCTGAAAATGTTTGATAAAAGGAGATTAGTTAAACAGATAATAATAGATGCGTTTCATATCCTAAAGGATCATTTTCCAAATCTATCGAAGGATGTTTGTTTTTTCATTCAAATGTTGAAATAATAGTGTTTTGTCCGAGGTAAGCGATCACATAGGCTATGAATAGCCATCATTTCAAATCTATTCCATAGGCTCCAGCATTTAGTTATGCTACAGCTGTACCACTCTCATTTTACAGCAGCATTTATTCATTATATTTATTCAGTCTACTAGCCTGCTCATAAACTCAAATCCAGTCATAGGCGTTAACTGAATGAAGGCTACCGAACAAACATATAGCCTATAGGCACATTTTTAAGTAAACTATAGTTTACTGGTATTTTCTTAAACCGAAATTGTATTTGAGTGAAAAGTGGTTTTCGTGATGTATTAATCTGTATGGATGTAGTATGGTCATCGTTGTGTAGCCTCCCTGATGCTTGCATTTCTAATATCATGTTTTTGCTGGTTACATTTTCAGGTGACTCCTACATTGGAAATACATTACATTTCCCTCAAGTGGAATGGTTGCAGTACTGTGCTATAGACTTTAAAGAAGTATAAAGTAATATTCCCCGGTTTATTGTATTCGAGGAATAAAGAGAAGAAGCCTACTAAATGAGTGCCAGAACATCGGAGAATTTGGAGCTTTCCTTACCACACTGCACCTTCAACGGGACTACTCAGACAAATGGGACATGCATCAACCAAGTTGATCAGTTGTTTCTGGCATTCTCGTCCACTGTCGTGCTCATCGTCCTCATGGCGGTTATCATTGGGATCATAATTGTTTCTCTCGTTACTTTTCATTTACACAAAAGGAAGATGAAAAAGGGCAAGATTCGAAAGGCGCAGGAGGAGTATGAGCGGGATAACTGCAGCCCTAAAACCATAAAAGGGGAGCAAGCAACCCGACATTGCATCATGGTTAGACCCGGTCTCCGAGCGCCCCTCGCTGCAGTCCAGAAAAATGAACAGAACACGCCGTTTAATGAAGACTCTAGTGTCACACCTAACCCAGAAAACAGCTCAAAAGCTGACACAAGCCAAATTAACAGCACCCATTGGTGTCTCGGTGATAATGCACAGTTCATTCGTT
Source organism: Oncorhynchus gorbuscha (assembly GCF_021184085.1). Taxonomy (NCBI): domain Eukaryota; kingdom Metazoa; phylum Chordata; class Actinopteri; order Salmoniformes; family Salmonidae; genus Oncorhynchus; species Oncorhynchus gorbuscha. Next base: position 55,264,228 of record NC_060185.1, read on the forward strand.
GAAAAACTTGTAAATAACTACACTATATTCATATAATTACTAGAGATATAGTTGCAGTTCCACAAACATGAACAGTCTTCATTATAATTTACCACCAATGATTACCGGGAAGAGCCGTCAACTCTGTACATCTCAAGTAGACCAACCTATATAATATGGGACTACCAAAAGGTTGTTATTTTTCGTTCATGAATGACAAGAAAGACTAATGGTTGTAACAGGAGTCGACTTGGACCAAGTAAATGTAATTCTATACATGGATTTGTATAAATAAGATCGTTCTAAATTGGCTGAACATAGACCTAAAGTCATCTCATACCGGTAAAGTGTTGTAATGTGAAGGAGGGGGCTGAAGGTGTCATTATGCACTTCAGCACTGGGCAGCGTCCATCGCAGCCATAAGCGCTGTTTAGTGCTGAAGTGGTTCTCCCTGTCGAATGTCAGAAGTGCTGAATTGTTGAGGCAACGGGGTGTATTCATTAGTAGGACGCGGTTGCAAAACGTTTTTAAAGGTGCAAAACGTTTTGCAACGAAAACGAGAGTTTATTTTTGGAAATATTCACGTAGGTCCACCCCCGTTCGTGTTTGCTTCTGTTCTCCAGGTTTTTTTCATAGTGCCACAATGCATTTTACTTTAAAGTAGAGAGCACAATTGCGATATATATTTCACAATTAAGTAGGCTAGAAATATTTTTACGGAATAGTAGCTATTTTAAGATAAATGCTGTTTTTGCCATGCTAGTTAGGTAAAAACATATTCCTTTGTCCTACATAGTTTGAAAATACTTTTTGGACTGAAAGCATACAAATGCCGCTGTTAGTGTTGTTATACTCTTGTTTTGGTCAATGTTCTGTATATCAATAGTGATATTTGTGTTAGAGAGGCATTCTACAGTAGTTCCGTAATAACCTTCAGGTCTCAGTACAGTGACATCTCTGTCATTGTTTAGCTTTTTATCAGAAGATTAATATATATATACTGGATAATTTATGCTTTTAGTTCTAGAATAGCATTACTATAGTGTATCTTACCATATCTATAATAAATAATAAACCATTTTAAAAGTCAACATTTCTCTGCAATCATCTTGTCAGTATGCTAAATTGAACTTGGTACAGTATATAGGCCTATCTTAAAAATGAATGTCAGTTTTAACATATAGATGAAGCAATAGGGTACACAGGCCTCATTTTTGTCATTCAATGTGGCAGGGCAACTAACATTAGGGTGTATATGACATGTTCTGTCCATCATTATAACGATTCATATTGTATAGCCCTATAAACAATATAATTATTCCATGATGTAATTATGTTCTGTTATAATCTCTACCCGGCACAACCAGAAGAGGACTGGCCACCCCACATAGCCTGGTTCCTCTCTAGGTTTCTTCCTAGGTTTTGGCCTTTCTAGGGAGTTTTTCCTAGCCACCGTGCTTCTACACCTGCATTGCTTGCTGTTTGGGGTTTTAAGGCTGGGTTTCTGTTCAGCACTTTGAGATATCAGCTGATGTATGAAGAGCTATATAAATACATTTGATTTGATTTGATTTTTAGTTTCCTGAGGGGGAATAGGCTTTGTCGTGCCCTCTTCACGACTGTCTTGGTGTGTTTGGACCATTCTAGTTTGTTGTTGATGTCACCAAGGAACTCTCAACCTGCTCCACTACAGCCCCGTCGATGAGAATGGGGGCGTGCTCGGTCCTCCTTTTCCTGTAGTCCACAATCATCATAAGGATTACTTCAGAAAGCATTGATGTTGGCAATTGATGATACATTGGTGCTTCTATTTGCTAAATGGAAAATTAAAATCACAGATTTGTAAAACAGACAGGAAATAATAGCTTATTGTTGACTTGGTGATGTGAGGTCTCAATCTTGAAATTGTCTATGTTCAGGTTCAGCAACCTTGGGTTATGAGAAAGAAACACTATGACAAAGTTACACTGTTGATGATACAGTTCATAATTTACCCGGTTTAGAAACACTGTTTTGTTTTCTTCTTAGAACGTGCATGCAGCCCATAGCTACTGCCAAAGTTGTGCAGGAAAATGTTCGATGTCTCACAAATAAGATATGTGACATTAAGCAGTCGCTTTTATCCAGCCTAGGTAGCAGATTATCAAATGGAAGATCTAGGCATATGCGTTCCTCCAGGCTGTGCTCTGTGGTCGCCGGGAAAGCTCCACTATTGTTATCATTAGGCCTACATTTAAAAACTATATATATATTCTACCTTCTAGGCTACGACACAGTGCCTTGATGCATTTATTATTGTTAGTACATAATTATTGTCTAGGCTGTAAACTGCAGTGATGTAGGCTAATTTGTTTCATGCCGAAATACAGCCCTGATTATACAACCATTTGGATCAGTTATGGGTTTATTCTCGACAGTTTACAAGGTCTAGAAAATTACGTTAGGCCACTCATATGGTGCATTTTGTCAGGATGTATCAGAATTTACAGATCGGTCTACCATAGAATAATGAACTATAGCCTAAGACACTGAGATGTGCTGTTTGTCGTGGATTATGTATCCCAAGTAGTTGTATAGTTAAAGTGGCCAACAGCATATGCCTAAAAATAGCTAATGCCATTAGGATTGGCCGAAGGACTGAAATTAATAGAATTAGTGTGAGTGGGGTATGAAGTCTTTCTGAAGCCTTAGTCAAAAATGTACATTTACATTTTAGCAGACACTCTTCTCAACAGCGACTTTCAAGGGCATATCACCAAATTTCTTTTCACCTAGTCGGCTCGGGGATTAGAACCAGCTACCTTTTGGTTACTGGCCCAACGCTAGGCTATGTCCTGCCCCATAAATTAATGCCTACATCTATACTTTAATAAGTGCCTATAGGGAGGAGAGCCTAAGGGATAATCTCAATTGCGGTTCCTTGTCTCCTTGCGTTCCTCGTCTTTTTCTCAAAACCCATTGGATGAGAAGGGTAGGGAGAAGAAGGCGAGGAGAGAGGACACAATGAATCAAGGAAATGCAATTGACATTCCTCCAAGAAGTTGATATGGGATTCAGAAGAGAATAGATAATATTTATTTGCTTTCTATTAAGTGTTTAACAGATTAAACTGATTCAGCTATTTTCCACAGTCTGGCCTATAGAACTGTTAACATGTTCTGTCTTACAGTTAGTCGGAAGTTTACATACACTTAGGTTGGAGTCATTAAAAACTAGTTTTTCAACCACTCCACAAATTTCTTGTTAACAAACTATAGTTTTGGCAAGTCGGTTAGGACAACTACTTTGTGCACGACACAAGCAATTTTTCCAACAATTATTTTACAGACAGATTATTTCATTTATAATTCACGAGACAATATCTCTCTCTTCATCACTCAATACCTAGGTTTACCTCCACTGTATTCACATCCTACCATACCTTTGTCTGTACATTATACCTTGAAGCTATTTTATCGCCCCCAGAAACCTGCTCCTTTTACTCTCTGTTCCAGACGTTCTAGACGACCAATTCTTATTGCTTTCAGACGCACCCTTATTCTACTCCTCCTATGTTCCTCTGGCGATGTAGAGGTGAATCCAGGCCCTGCAGTGCCTAGCTCCACTCCTATTCCCCAGACGCTCTCTTTTGACGACTTCTGTAACCGTAATAGCCTTGGTTTCATGCATGTTAACATTAGAAGCCTCCTCCCTAAGTTTGTTCTATTCACTGCTTTAGCACACTCTGCCAACCCGGATGTTCTAGCTGTGTATGAATCCTGGCTTAGGAAGACCACCAAAAATTCAGAAATTTTAATTCCAAACTACAACATTTTCAGACAAGATAGAACTGCCAAAGGGGGCGGTGTTGCAATCTACTGCAAAGATAGCCTGCAGAGTTCTGTCCTACTATCCAGGTCTGTACCCAAACAATTTGAACTTCTACTTTTAAAAATCCCCCTCTCTAAAAACAAGTCTCTCACCGTTGCCGCCTGCTATAGACCACCCTCTGCCCCCAGCTGTGCTCTGGACACCATATGTGAACTGATTGCCCCCCATCTATCTTCAGAGCTCGTGCTGCTAGGCGACCTAAACTGGAACATGCTTAACACCCCAGCCATCCTACAATATAAACTTGATGCCCTCAATCTCACACAAATGATCAATGAACCTACCAGGTACCTCACCAAAGCCTTAAACACGGGCACCCTCATAGATATCATCCTAACCAACTTCCCCTCTAAATACACCTCTGCTGTCTTCAACCAAGCTCTAAGCGATCACTGCCTCATTGCCTGCATCCGTAATGGGTCAGCGGTCAAACGACCTCCACTCATCACTGTAAAACGCTCCCTGAAACACTTCAGTGAGCAGGCCTTTCTAATCGACCTGGCCGGGGTATCCTGGAAGGATATGGATCTCATCCCGTCAGTAGAGGATGCCTGGATATTTTTTTTAAATGCCTTCCTAACCATCTTAAATAAACATGCCCCATTCAAGAAATTTAGAACCAGGAACAGATATAGCCCTTGGTTCTCCCCAGACCTGACTGCCCTTAACCAACACAAAAACATCCTATGGCGTTCTGCATTAGCATCGACCAGCCCCCCGTGATATGCAGCTGTTCAGGGAATCAAATCAAATCAAATCAAATTTATTTATATAGCCCTTCGTACATCAGCTGATATCTCAAAGTGCTGTACAGAAACCCAGCCTAAAACCCCAAACAGCAAACAATGCAGGTGTAAAAGCACGGTGGCTAGGAAAAACTACCTAGAAAGGCCAAAACCTAGGAAGAAACCTAGAGAGGAACCGGGCTATGTGGGGTGGCCAGTCCTCTTCTGGCTGTGCCGGGTAGAGATTATAACAGAACATGACCAAGATGTTAAAATGTTCATAAATGACCAGCATGGTCAAATAATAATAAGGCAGAACAGTTGAAACTGGAGCAGCAGCACAGTCAGGTGGACTGGGGACAGCAAGGAGCCATCATGTCAGGTTGTTATGCAGGTGAATGAGGACCCAAAAGCGACTTGGCGAAAACAGAGTCTTTAATCCAGTAAAGTAGATCTACAATCATAAAGCATAATTCCACTCGTAATGACGAGAACAGACTGGAGACTCGATCATGAACTGCAGGTTGCCTCGGGAAGGCACTTGAACGTAGCAGACTCAGACACCTGCTCACCACGCAGCATCTGAGGGAAACACGACACGACAGGGCGATACACAGACACAGCACGGTGAACAATAGACAAGGATCCGACAGGGAAGAAACGGAAAACAAGGGGAGAAATAGGGACTCTAATCAGGGAAAAAGATAGGGAACAGGTGTGGGAAGACTAAATGATTGATTAGGGGAATAGGAACAGCTGGGAGCAGGAACGGAACGATAGAGAGAAGAGAGAGAGGAAGGGAGAGAGAAAAAGGGGAACGAACCTAAAAAGACCAGCAGGGGGAAAACGAACAGAGGGAAAAGCAAAATGACAAGACAATCTAAGACAAAACATGACAGTACCCCCACACTCACCGAGCGCCCCCTGGCGCACTCGAGGAGGAATCCTGGCGGCAACGGAGGAAATCATCAATAAGTGAACGGTCCAGCACGTCCCGAGACGGAACCCAACTCCTCTCCTCAGGACCGTAACCCTCCCAATCCACTAAGTATTGGTGACCCCGTCCCCGAGAACGCATGTCCATGATCCTACGTACCTTGTAAATAGGTGCGCTCTCGACAAGGACGGGAGGGGGGGAAGACGAACGGGGGTGCGAAGAAAGGGCTTGACACAGGAGACATGGAAGACAGGATGGACGCGACGAAGATGTCGCGGAAGAAGCAGTCGCACAGCGACAGGATTGACGACCTGGGAGACACGGAACGGACCAATGAACCGCGGAGTCAATTTACGAGAAGCTGTCGTAAGAGGAAGGTTGCGAGTGGAAAGCCACACTCTCTGGCCGCAACAATACCTTGGACTCTTAATCCTACGTTTATTGGCGGCTCTCACAGTCTGTGCCCTGTAACGGCAAAGTGCAGACCTCACCCTCCTCCAGGTGCGCTCACAACGTTGGACAAACGCTTGAGCGGAGGGAACGCTGGACTCGGCAAGCTGGGATGAGAACAGAGGAGGCTGGTAACCCAGACTACTCTGAAACGGAGATAGCCCGGTAGCAGACGAAGGAAGCGAGTTGTGAGCGTATTCTGCCCAGGGGAGCTGTTCTGCCCAAGACGCAGGGTTTCTGAAAGAAAGGCTGCGTAGTATGCGACCAATCGTCTGATTGGCCCTCTCTGCTTGACCGTTAGACTGGGGATGAAACCCGGAAGAGAGACTGACGGACGCACCAATCAAACGACAGAACTCCCTCCAAAACTGTGACGTGAATTGCGGACCTCTGTCTGAAACGGCGTCTAACGGGAGGCCATGAATTCTGAACACATTCTCGATGATGATTTGTGCCGTCTCCTTAGCGGAAGGAAGTTTAGCGAGGGGAATGAAATGTGCCGCCTTAGAGAACCTATCGACAACCGTAAGAATCACAGTCTTCCCCGCAGACAAAGGCAGACCGGTAATGAAGTCTAGGGCGATGTGAGACCATGGTCGAGAAGGAATGGGGAGCGGTCTGAGACGACCGGCAGGAGGAGAGTTACCTGACTTAGTCTGCACGCAGTCCGAACAAGCAGCCACGAAACGGCGCGTGTCACGCTCCTGAGTCGGCCATCAAAAGCGCTGGCGAATAGACGCAAGAGTGCCTCGAACACAAGATTGACCAGCTAACTTGGCAGAGTGAGCCCACTGAAGAACAGCCAGACGAGTGGAAACAGGAACGAAAAGGAGGTTACTAGGACAAGCGCGCGGCGACGCAGTGTGCGTGAGTGCTTGCTTAACCTGTCTTTCAATTCCCCAGACTGTCAACCCGACAACACGCCCATAAGGAAGAATCCCCTCGGGATCAGTAGAAGCCACAGGAGAACTAAACAGACGGGATAAGGCATCAGGCTTGGTGTTCTTGCTACCCGGACGGTAAGAAATCACAAACTCGAAACGAGCGAAAAACAACGCCCAACGAGCTTGACGGGCATTAAGTCGTTTGGCAGAACGGATGTACTCAAGGTTCTTATGGTCTGTCCAAACGACAAAAGGAACGGTCGCCCCCTCCAACCACTGTCGCCATTCGCCTAGGGCTAAGCGGATGGCGAGCAGTTCGCGATTACCCACATCATAGTTGCGTTCAGATGGCGACAGGCGATGAGAAAAATAAGCGCAAGGATGAACCTTATCGTCAGACTGGAAGCGCTGGGATAGAATGGCTCCCACGCCTACCTCTGAAGCGTCAACCTCGACATTGAATTGTCTAGTGACGTCAGGAGTAACGAGGATAGGAGCGGACGTAAAACGTTCTTTTAGAAGATCAAAAGCTCCCTGGGCGGAACCGGACCACTTAAAACACGTCTTGACAGAAGTAAGAGCTGTGAGAGGGGCAGCAACTTGACCGAAATTACGAATGAAACGCCGATAGAAATTAGCGAAACCTAGAAAGCGCTGCAACTCGACACGTGACCTTGGAACGGGCCAATCACTGACAGCTTGGACCTTAGCGGAATCCATCTGAATGCCTTCAGCGGAAATAACGGAACCGAGAAAAGTAACGGAGGAGACATGAAAAGAGCACTTCTCAGCCTTCACGTAGAGACAATTCTCTAAAAGGCGCTGTAGAACACGTCGAACGTGCTGAACATGAATCTCGAGTGACGGTGAAAAAATCAGGATATCGTCAAGATAGACAAAAACAAAGATGTTCAGCATGTCTCTCAGAACATCATTAACTAATGCCTGAAAAACAGCTGGCGCATTGGCGAGACCAAACGGCAGAACCCGGTACTCAAAATGCCCTAACGGAGTGTTAAACGCCGTTTTCCACTCGTCCCCCTCTCTGATGCGCACGAGATGGTAAGCGTTACGAAGGTCCAACTTAGTAAAGCACCTGGCTCCCTGCAGAATCTCGAAGGCTGATGACATAAGGGGAAGCGGATAACGATTCTTAACCGTTATGTCATTCAGCCCTCGATAATCCACGCAGGGGCGCAGAGTACCGTCCTTTTTCTTAACAAAAAGAACCCCGCCCCGGCCGGAGAGGAAGAAGGCACTATGGTACCGGCGTCAAGAGACACAGATAAATAATCCTCGAGAGCCTTACGTTCGGGAGCCGACAGAGAGTATAGTCTACCCCGAGGAGGAGTGGTCCCCGGAAGGAGATCAATACTACAATCATACGACCGGTGAGGAGGAAGGGAGTTGGCTCGGGACCGACTGAAGACCGTGCGCAGATCATGATATTCCTCCGGCACTCCTGTCAAATCGCCAGGTTCCTCCTGAGAAGTGGGGACAGAAGAAATGGGAGGGATGGCAGACATTAAACACTTCACATGACAAGAAACGTTCCAGGATAGGATAGAATTACTAGACCAATTAATAGAAGGATTATGACATACTAGCCAGGGATGACCCAAAACAACAGGTGTAAAAGGTGAACAAAAAATCAAAAAAGAAATAGTCTCACTGTGGTTACCAGATACTGTGAGGGTTAAAGGTAGTGTCTCAAATCTGATACTGGGAAGATGACTACCATCTAAGGCGAACATGGGCGTAGGCTTGTCTAACTGTCTGAAAGGAATGTCATGTCTCCGAGCCCATGCTTCGTCCATGAAACAACCCTCAGCCCCAGAGTCTATCAAGGCACTGCATGTAGCACCCGAACCGGTCCAGCGTAGATGGACCGACATAGTAGTACAGGATCTAGATGGAGAGACCTGAGTAGTAGCGCTCACCAGTAGCCCTCCGCTTACTGATGAGCTCTGGCCTTTTACTGGACATGAATTGACAAAATGTCCATCAAATCCGCAATAGAGGCACAGGCGGTTGGTGATCCTCCGTTCCCTCTCCTTAGTCGAGATGCGAATACCTCCCAGCTGCATGGGCTCAGTCTCTGAGCCAGAGGAGGGAGATGGTTGCGATGCGGAGCAGGGAAACAGCGTTGACGCGAGCTCTCTTCCACGAGCTTGGTGACGAAGATCTACCCGTCGTTCTATGCGGATGGCGAGAGCAATCAAAGAGTCCACACTGGAAGGAACCTCCCGAGAGAGAATCTCATCTTTGACCACTGCGTGGAGTCCCTCCAGAAAACAAGCGAGCAGCGCCGGCTCGTTCCAGTCACTAGAGGCAGCAAGAGTGCGAAACTCTATAGAGTAATCCGTTATGGATCGATCACCTTGGCATAGGGAAGCCAGGGCCCTAGAAGCCTCCCCACCAAAAACTGAACGGTCAAAAACCCGAATCATCTCCTCTTTAAAGTTCTGGTAATTGTTTGAACAATCAGCCCTTGCCTCCCAGATAGCTGTGCCCCACTCTCGAGCCCGGCCAGTAAGGAGTGAAATGACGTAAGCAACCCGAGCTCTCTCTCTAGAGTATGTGTTGGGTTGGAGAGAGAACACAATATCACACTGGGTGAGAAAGGAGCGGCACTCCGTGGGCTGCCCGGAGTAGCAAGGTGGGTTATTAACCCTAGGTTCCGGAGGCTCGGCAGGCCAGGAAGTAACAGGTGGCACGAGACGAAGACTCTGGAACTGTCCAGAGAGGTCGGAAACCTGAGCGGCCAGGTTCTCCACGGCATGGCGAGCAGCAGACAATTCCTGCTCGTGTCTGCCGAGCATGGCTCCTTGGATCTCGACGGCAGTGTTACGAGCGTCTGTAGTCGCTGGGTCCATTCTGAGGTCGGATCCTTCTGTTATGCAGGTGAATGAGGACCCAAAAGCGACTTGGCGAAAACAGAGTCTTTAATCCAGTAAAGTAAATCTACAATCATAAAGCATAATTCCACTCGTAATGACGAGAACAGACTGGAGACTCGATCATGAACTGCAGGTTGCCTCGGGAAGGCACTTGAACGTAGAAGACTCAGACACCTGCTCACCACGCAGCATCTGAGGGAAACACGACACGACAGGGCGATACACAGACACAGCACGGTGAACAATAGACAAGGATCCGACAGGGCAGAAACGGAAAACAAGGGGAGAAATAGGGACTCTAATCAGGGAAAAAGATAGGGAACAGGTGTGGGAAGACTAAATGATTGATTAGGGGAATAGGAACAGCTGGGAGCAGGAACGGAACGATAGAGAGAAGAGAGAGAGGAAGGGAGAGAGAAAAAGGGGAACGAACCTAAAAAGACCAGCAGGGGGAAAACGAACAGAGGGAAAAGCAAAATGACAAGACAATCTAAGACAAAACATGACACAGGTAGTCCTGGGGCACGGTCCTAGGGCTCAGGTCCTCCGAGAGAGAGAATGAAAGAGAGAATTAGAGAGAGCATATGTGGGGTGGCCAGTCCTCTTCTGGCTGTGCCGGGTGGAGATTATAACAGAACGTGGCCAAGATGTTCAAATGTTCATAAATGACCAGCATGGTTGAATAATAGTAAGGCAGAACAGTTGAAACTGGAGCAGGAGCATGGCCAGGTGGACTGGGGACAGCAAGGAGTCCTCATGTCAGGTAGTCCTGGGACATGGTCCTAGGGCCCAGGCCAGTTGAAACTGGAGCAGCAGCATGGCCAGGTGGACTGGGGACAGCAAGGAGTCATCATGTCAGGTAGTCCTGGGGCATGGTCCTAGGGCTCAGGTCCTCCGAGAGAGAGAAAGAAAGAGAGAAGGAGAGAATTAGAGAACGCACACTTAGATTCACACAGGACACCGAATAGGACAGGAGAAGTACTCCAGATAAACAAACTGACCCTAGCCCCCCGACACAAACTACTGCAGCATAAATACTGGAGGCTGAGACAGGAGGGGTCAGGAGACACTGTGGCCCCATCCGAGGACACCCCCGGACAGGGCCAAACAGGAAGGATATAACCCCACCCACTTTGCCAAAGCACAGCCCCCACACCACTAGAGGGAAATCTTCAACCACCAACTTACCATCCTGAGACAAGGCCGAGTATAGCCCACAAAGATCTCCGACACGGTACAACCCAAGGGGGAACCCAGACAGGCCGACCACAACAGTGAATCAACCCACCCAGGTGACGCACCCCCCCAGGGACGGCACGAGAGAGCCCCAGCAAGCCAGTGACTCAGCCCCGTAACAGGGTTAGAGGCAGAGAATCCCAGTGGAAAGAGGGGAACCGGCCAGGCAGAGACAGCAAGGGCGGTTCGTTGCTCCAGAGCCTTTCCGTTCACCTTCCCACTCCTGGGCCAGACTACACTCAATCATATGACCCACTGAAGAGATGAGTCTTCAGTAAAGACTTAAAGGTTGAGACCGAGTTTGCGTCTCTGACATGGGTAGGCAGACCGTTCCATAAAAATGGAGCTCTATAGGAGAAAGCCCTGCCTCCAGCTGTTTGCTTAGAAATTCTAGGGACAATTAGGAGGCCTGCGTCTTGTGACCGTAGCGTACGTGTAGGTATGTACGGCAGGACCAAATCAGAGAGGTAGGTAGGAGCAAGCCCATGTAATGCTTTGTAGATTAGCAGTAAAACCTTGAAATCAGCCCTTGCTTTGACAGGAAGCCAGTGTAGAGAGGCTAGCACTGGAGTAATATGATCAAATTTTTTGGTTCTAGTCAGGATTCTAGCAGCCGTATTTAGCACTAACTGAAGTTTATTTAGTGCTTTATCCGGGTAGCCGGAAAATAGAGCATTGCAGTAGTCTAACCTAGAAGTGACAAAAGCATGGATTAATTTTTCTGCATCATTTTTAGACAGAAAGTTTCTGATTTTTGCAATGTTACGTAGATGGAAAAAAGCTGTCCTCGAAATGGTCTTGATATGTTCTTCAAAAGAGAGATCAGGGTCCAGAGTAACGCCGAGCTCCTTCACAGTTTTATTTGAGACGACTGTACAACCATTAAGATTAATTGTCAGATTCAACAGAAGATCTCTTTGTTTCTTGGGACCTAGAACAAGCATCTCTGTTTTGTCCGAGTTTAATAGTAGAAAGTTTGCAGCCATCCACTTCCTTATGTCTGAAACACATGCTTCTAGCGAGGGCAATTTTGGGGCTTCACCATGTTTCTTTGAAATGTACAGCTGTGTGTCATCCGCATAGCAGTGAAAGTTTACATTATGTTTTCGAATAACATCCCCAAGAGGTAAAATATAGAGTGAAAACAATAGTGGTCCTAAAACAGAACCTTGAGGAACACCGAAATGTACAGTTGATTTGTCAGAGGACAAACCATTCGCAGAGACAAACTGATATCTTTCCGACAGATAAGACCTAAACCAGGCCAGAACATGTCCGTGTAGACCAATTTGGGTTTCCAATCTCTCCAAAAGAATGTGGTGATCGATGGTATCAAAAGCAGCACTAAGGTCTAGGAGCACGAGGACAGATGCAGAGCCTCGGTCCGATGCCATCAAAATGTCATTTACCACCTTCACAAGTGCCGTCTCAGTGCTATGATGGGGTCTAAAACCAGACTGAAGCATTTCGTATACATTGTTTGTCTTCAGGAAGGCAGTGAGTTGCTGCGCAACAGCCTTCTCTAAAATCTTTGAGAGGAATGGAAGATTCGATATAGGCCGATAGTTTTTTATATTTTCTGGGTCAAGGTTTGGCTTTTTCAAGAGAGGCTTTATTACTGCCACTTTTAGTGAGTTTGGTACACATCCAGTGGATAGAGAGCCGTTTATTATGTTCAACATAGGAGGGCCAAGCACAGGAAGCAGCTCTTTCAGTAGTTTAGTTGGAATAGGGTCCAGTATACAGCTTGAAGGTTTAGAGGCCATGATTATTTTCATCATTGTGTCAAGAGATATAGTACTAAAACACTTGAGCGTCTCTCTTGATCCTAGGTCCTGGCAGAGTTGTGCAGACTCAGGACAACTGAGGTTTGGAGGAATACGCAGGTTTAAAGAGGAGTCCGTAATTTGCTTTCTAATAATCATAATCTTTTCCTCAAAGAAGTTCATGAATTTATCACTGCTAAAGTGCAAGTCATCCTCTCTTGGGGAATGCTGCTTTTTAGTTAGCTTTGCCACAGTATCAAAAAGGAATTTCGGATTGTTCTTATTTTCCTCAATTAAGTTAGAAAAATAGGACGATCGAGCAGCAGTAAGGGCTCTTCGGTACTGCACGGTACCGTCCTTCCAAGCTAGTCGGAAGACTTCCAGTTTGGTGTGGCGCCATTTCCGTTCCAATTTTCTGGAAGCTTGCTTCAGAGCTCGGGTATTTTCTGTGTACCAGGGAGCTAGTTTCTTATGAGACATTTTTTTAGTTTTTAGGGGTGCAACTGCATCTAGGGTATTGCGCAAGGTTAAATTGAGATCCTCAGTTAGGTGGTTAACGGATTTTTGTCCTCTGGCGTCCTTGGGTAGGCAGAGGGAGTCTGGAAGGGCATCAAGGAATCTTTGTGTTGTCTGTGAATTTATAGCACGACTTTTGATGTTCCTTGGTTGGGGTCTGAGCAGATTATTTGTTGCAATTGCAAACGTAATAAAATGGTGGTCCGATAGTCCAGGATTATGAGGAAAAACATTAAGATCCACAACATTTATTCCATGGGACAAAACTAGGTCCAGCATATGACTGTGAGAGTGAGTGGGTCCAGAGACATGTTGGACAAAACCCACTGATTTGATGATGGCTCCAAAAGCCTTTTGGAGTGGGTCTGTGGACTTTTCCATGTGAATATTAAAGTCACCAAAGATTAGAATATTATCTGCAATGACTACAAGGTCTGATAGGAATTCAGGGAACTCAGTGAGAAACGCTGTATATGGCCCAGGAGGCCTGTAAACAGTAGCTATAAAAAGTGATTGAGTAGGCTGCATAGATTTCATGACTAGAAGCTCAAAAGACGAAAACGTCATTTTTTTTTGTAAATTGAAATTTGCTATCGTAAATGTTAGCAACACCGCCTTTGCGGGATGCACGGGGGATATGGTCACTAGTGTAGCCAGGAGGTGAGGCCTCATTTAACACAGTAAATTCATCAGGCTTAAGCCATGTGTTATGCAGGTGAATGAGGACCCAAAAGCGACTTGGCGAAAACAGAGTTTTTAATCCAGTAAAGTTACTTTACAAACAAAAGGCATAATACTACTCGTAATGACGAGAACAGACTGGAGACATGATCAAGAACTGCAGGTTGCCTCGGGAAGGCACTTGAACGTAGCAGACTCAGACACCTGCTCACCACGCAGCATCTGAGGGAAACACGACACGACAGGGCAATACATAGACACAGCACGGTGAACAATAGACAAGGATCCGACAGGACAGGAACGGAAAACAAGGGAAGAAATAGGGACTCTAATCAGGGGAAAAGATAAGGAACAGGTGTGGGAAGACTAAATGATGATTAGGGGAATAGGAACAGCTGGGAGCAGGAACGGAACGATAGAGAGAGGAGAGAGAGGGAGGGGAAGAGAGAGGGATAGAAAAAGGGAACGAACCTAATAAGACCAGCAGGGGGAAACGAACAGAAGGGAAAGCATAATGACAAGACAATCTAAGACAAAACATGACACCATGTTTCAGTCAGGCCAATCACATCAAGATTATGATCAGTGATTAGTTCATTGACTATAATTGCCTTTGAAGTAAGGGATCTAACATTAAGTAGCCCTATTTTGAGATGTGAGGTATCATGATCTCTTTCAGTAATGACAGGAATGGAGGTGGTCTTTATCCTAGTGAGATTGCTAAGGCGAACACCGCCATGTTTAGTTTTGCCCAACCTAGGTCGAGGCACAGACACGGTCTCAATGGTGATAGCTGAGCTGACTACACTAACTATGCTAGTGGCAGACTCCACTATGCTGGCAGGCTGGCTAATAGCCTGCTGCCTGGCCTGCACCCTATTTCATTGTGGAGCTAGAGGAGTTAGAGCCCTGTCTATGTTGGCAGATAAGATGAGAGCACCCCTCCAGCTAGGATGGAGTCCGTCACTCCTCAGCAGGTCAGGCTTGGTCCTGTTTGTGGGTGAGTCCCAGAAAGAGGGCCAATTATCTACAAATTCTATCTTTTGGGAGGGGCAGAAAACAGTTTTCAACCAGCGATTGAGTTGTGAGACTCTGCTGTAGAGCTCATCACTCCCCCTAACTGGGAGGGGGCCAGAGACAATTACTCGATGCCGACACATCTTTCTAGCTGATATGCACGCAGAAGCTATGTTGCGCTTGGTGATCTCTGACTGTTTCATCCTAACATCGTTGGTGCCGACGTGGATAACAATATCTCTATACTCTCTACACTCGCCAGTTTTAGCTTTAGCCAGCACCATCTTCAGATTAGCCTTAACGTCGGTAGCCCTGCCCCCGGGTAAACAGTGTATGATCGCTGGATGATTCGCTTTAAGTCTAATACTGCGGGTAATGGAGTCGCCAATGACTAGAGTTTTCAATTTGTCAGAGCTAATGGTGGGAAGCTTCGGCGTCTCAGACCCCGTAACGGGAGGAGTAGAGACCAGAGAAGACTCGGCCTCTGAAAACCGACCCGCTTGCTTAATGGGGAGAACCGGTTGAAAGTTTCTGTCTGCTGAATGAGCGACACCGGTTGAGCGTTCCTACAGCATTTCCTTCCAGAAACCGTGAGAAAGTTGTCCGGCTGCGGGGACTGTGCCAGGGGATTTATACTACTATCTGTACTTACTGGTGGCACAGACGCTGTTTCATCCTTTCCTACACTGAAATTATCCTTGCCTAACGATTGCGTCTGAAGCTGGGCTTGCAGTACAGCTATCCTCGCCGTAAGGCGAGCACAGCGGCTGCAATTAGAAGGCATCATGTTAATGTTACTACTTAGCTTCGGCTGTTGGAGGTCCTGACGAATCGTGTCCAGATAAAGCGTCCGGAGTGAAAAAGTCGAGGAAAAAATAAATATATGAACGGTAATTAAAAAGTGAAACCCGTAAAGTTGTCAGGTAGCAAAATAGGTTGGCAACAAAACGCACAGCAATTCGAAAACAGAAAAGGGAAGCTAGAAACCATTATACACAGGCAGTTAGAAAAGCCAAGGCTAGCTTTTTCAAGCAGAAATTTGCTTCCTGCAACACTAACTCAAAAAAGTTCTGGGACACAATAAAGTCCATGGGGAATAAGAACACCTCCTCCCAGCTGCCCACTGCACTGAAGATAGGAAACACTGTCACCACTGATAAATACACCATAATTGAGAATTTCAATAAGCATTTTTCTACGGCTGGCCATGCTTTCCACCTGGCTACTCCTACCCCGGTCAACAGCACTGCACCCCCAACAGCAACTCGCCCAAGCCTTCCCCATTTCTCCTTCTCCCATATCCATTCAGCTGATGTTCTGAAAGAGCTGCAAAATCTGGACCCCTACGAATCAGCCGGGCTAGACAATCTGGACCCTTTCTTTCTAAAATTATCTGCCGAAATTGTTGCCACCCCTATTACTAGCCTGTTCAACCTCTCTTTCGTGTCATCTGAGATTCCCAAAGATTGGAAAGCAGCTGCGGTCATCCCCCTCTTCAAGGGGGGGACACTCTTGACCCAAACTTCTACAGACCTATATCTATCCTACCATGCCTTTCTAAGGTCTGCGAAAGCCAAGTCAACAAACAGATTACCGACCATTTCGAATCTCACCATACCTTCTCTGCTATGCAATCTGGTTTCAGAGCTGGTCATGGGTGCACCTCACCCACGCTCAAGGTCCTAAACGATATCTTAGCCGCCATCGATAAGAAACATTACTGTGCAGCCGTATTTATTGATCTGGCCAAGGCTTTCGACTCTGTCAATCACCACATCCTCATCGCCAGACTCGACAGCCTTGGTTTCTCAAATGATTACCTCGCCTGGTTCACCAACTACTTCTCTGATAGAGTTCAGTGTGTCAAATCGGAGGGTCTGCTGTCCGGACCTCTGGCAGTCTCTATGGGGGTGCCACAGGGTTAAATTCTTGGACCGACTCTCTTCTCTGTATACATCAATGAGGTCGCTCTTGCTGCTGGTGAGTCTCAGATCCACCTCTACACAGACGACACCATTCTGTATACTTCCTGCCCTTCTTTGGACACTGTGTTAACAACTCTCCAGGCAAGCTTCAATACAACTCTCCTTCTGTGGCCTCCAATTGCTCTTAAATACAAGTAACACTAAATGCATGCTCTTCAACCGATCGCTACCTGCACCTACCCGCCTGTCCAACATCACTCCTCTGGACGGCTCTGACTTAGAATACGTGGACAACTACAAATACTTAGGTGTCTGGTTAGACTGTAAACTCTCCTTCCAGACCCATATCAAACATCTCCAATCCAAAGTTAAATCTAGAATTGGCTTCCTATTTCGCAACAAAGCATCCTTCACTCATGCTGCCAAACATACCCTTGTAAAACTGACCATCCTACCAATCCTCGACTTTGGCGATGTCATTTACAAAATAGCCTCCAATACCCTACTCAACAAATTGGATGCAGTCTATCACAGTGCAATCCGTTTTGTCACCAAAACCCCATATACTACCCACCATTGCGACCTGTACGCTCTCGTTGGCTGGCCCTCGCATCATACTCGTCGCCAAACCCACTGGCTCCATGTCATCTACAAGACCCTGCTAGGTAAAGTCCCCCCTTATCTCAGCTCGCTGGTCACCATAGCATCTCCCACCTGTAGCACACGCTCCAGCAGGTATATCTCTCTAGTCACCCCCAAAACCAATTCTTTCTTTGGCCGCCTCTCCTTCCAGTTCTCTGCTGCCAATGACTGGCATGAACTACAAAAATCTCTGAAACTGGAAACACTTATCTCCCTCACTAGCTTTAAGCACCAACTGTCAGAGCAGCTCACAGATTACCGCACCTGTACATAGCCCACCTATAATTTAGCCCAATCAACTACCTCTTTCTCAACTGTATTTAATTTATTTATTTATTTTGCTCCTTTGCACCCCATTATTTTTATTTCTACTTTGCACATTCTTCCATTGCAAAACTACCATTCCAGTGTTTTACTTGCTATATTGTATTTACTTTGCCACCATGGCCTTTTTTGCCTTTACCTCCCTTATCTCACCTCATTTGCTCACATTGTATATAGACTTATTTTTCTACTGTATTATTGACTGTATGTTTGTTTTACTCCATGTGTAACTCTGTGTCGTTGTATCTGTCGAACTGCTTTGCTTTATCTTGGCCAGGTCGCAATTGTAAATGAGAACTTGTTCTCAACTTGCCTACCTGGTTAAATAAAGGTTAAATAAATAAATAAAAAACAGGCAAAAGGTCAAAACCAGTTCAGAGTCCAATAGGTACCGAAGGGCAGGCAGATTCAAGGTCAGGGCAGGCAGGATGATCAGGCAGGCGGGAAGTAGTCCAGAGTGAGGCAGTGGTCAAAACCGGGAGAACTAACAAAAGATCATAGAAAAGCAGTACGGGGGAAAAACACGCTGGTTGACTAGACTAAACATACAAGACGAACTGGCACAGAGAGACAGGAAACACAGGTATAAATACACTGGGGTAAATAAGCGACACCTGGAGGGTGTGGAGATAATCACAGAGACAGGTGAAACAGATAAGAGACAAGAACAGTCCAGCATCACTTCTTAACCATTTTTGGGTGCTTTTTGATGTGTGTTGTTTGGGGTCGTTCTCCAGCTGGAAAACCCACAACCTTCAATGGAGACACTGGCTTGAGCATTGGACTAGAAAACACTTGATAATCTGTTTATGTTATTATGCTTTGCACACATTCAATGGCCCCTGTACCTGACGCAGCAAAGCAATCCCACAGCATTATCAAACCTCCCCTCTCTTTGAATGTAGGGAGGGTGTTCTTTTCATTGAATGCTTTAATTTCTCATCAGTAAACACTGTTTTGTATCACCAAAGAGCTATAATTTTGTTTAACTGGTCTGCAGAACATTGTCCCCGGGATTTGACTAGTTATAAGTGGGTTTTTGAGGGGTTTGTTCAGGCTTTCTTGTGCCTCCTTCAGTAGTGGGGTCTTCCTATGTTTACCAACAACCAAATGAAGCATTCAAAAAAAAATAACACGTTCCCTACAATCAATTATAAGAAGGGTTCAATAATGCTGTGGGGTTGCTTTTCTGCCACTGGTACTGAGCCTTTAATGTGTGAAATTAGATTATCAAGGTGTGTTGGAGTGCAATGTTGCAATAAGAATGTGTGAAAATACAATAAGGTATGGAGACAAAACAATTTTTTAAAACTTATTTTAAAAGAAATAGGGAATTAAAAAAGTGCAAAGGTGCCAATATATTTATATGCAACTGTAAGTAACATATAAGTGGTATATGAAGTAGGCCACAATAGTACACAGGCAGAATACAAGAACCAGATGTTTTTTAGTTATGTTTTCACGTTTCACATTAAAAATTAAATACAGATGCAGTCAAATATATTGGCACCCTTTCATGATTGACTATTTCTTCTAAAATACATTTGTTTGATTTACAATAGCACAGTACCAACAAAAAAAATGTCTAAACTGAAATTGAGATTTTTTTCACTTCAAATCCAGAAAATAGCCTGGGACTATGGATCGATCTCCATCCGTTCGTTAGACACCACTAGCCCAATTTTGATGAAACTTGGGTGAATGATGCATCTTGCCACAGAGATCAGACATTTACAAAATTACAATGATTGGCCCAAGGCGGGAGCTACAGTATAGTAATTAACTGAAAATCGTTAGTTACACACAATATTTAAATTGGCCCAAGGGGCGGTGGCTCTGGATCATTCGTGGGGAACGACAAGTTTATTGTTGCCTTGTTTAAAATTAGCTTGGAGGCAATGATTCTCGTTTATAGTGTAATTTATCTCACCTATGGTATAGTACAGGTGCCTACAGGTAAAAACAGCCTTCAGACAGTTTTGAAAATAAAACAATTGAACATTCTGCTCCGTTGCACTCCATTGTACAGTACAATGGTGCCAATATATCTTACCACATCTGTGCATGTTTTTTTATAAGTAGACAATGATCATATAAGATCTATCTATCCATCCATTCATCCATCCATCATACTTACAGTATGTAATAAAATATGCCTAAATATGACTGTTTCTTATGCACAGCAAGAAGCCTTGAAACCCAGACTTCGCACACAGGGAGAGATTTCAGTGCTACTGCCTTTAAAGTGGATGGACTGCATTTACATAGCGCTTACCTAGTGCTGGAAGTTCTCACCTTTTCCACTACCAATGTGTAGCATCCTTTAAGTTGGTTAAGTTGCCATAATTTATCCTACACTCTGTGACAGGACTCTCTTACACTACATCTCACCTGATGGGTGTCACGTTGCTGTATGTGGTAAAGTAATTACCCATCAGAGATAAATAACATTTTTTGAATTGAATACTGTTGAATTGAGTCTAGAGTTGGGGTCACAGAATCTATCCTACTGACATCTACTGCATGTACAGTACCTACAACAGTGGCTGTTACATTCAGAATTGAAAGAAGTTAATTATTTTGGATCTTGATATGTGTTTAAGCAAAAGACAAAAATATTGATAAATGAATGAAACACTTTTTGGTTCCAAACATTCACCAAAAAGACACATTCAAAAAGAGTGGTTTGTTTAAGAACGACCCCTCACCATGTGGTTGGCAATCAAGCGACCCGGATTCAATTCCCACAGGTTACAGAAGTAGCAAATATATACCTCACAGCAGAAGTTGACTTCATGTTCCCTTTTTTGAAGTAGAAATACACGTAAAAATACTCCATGGCTATGTCTCAAAATTGGCCTAAAAACTTTTACATATATTACAACAATATCACACAAAAATATCTGTGTTTGACTTATTTGACTGTTTCATATAATACTGGGGTTACAATTTGGAAAACTATCACTTGAACAATATTTATTTTGCATAACAAAATCCGTTCTGCTCTATATTTTTTAAACTTAAATGTATGTTTCCAACATACTCATATTTAATTCAATGTTTCAATACTTTAATATAGCTCAACGCCGCTGGTCAAAATGTGGCGTTAAGTTATCGTTTCCCGATCTTTTTCTTTCAGAATACAGAAAATGTAGAAATACTTGCACTGTACTTGAGTGAAGAAAATAAAACATTAAGGCTGCTTTTTTTTGTTTCTTTGTCTCTCTTCACTATTCTCAAACATTCAATCCAAATTGAATGAATGTATTCAATGCTCTCCCTCCACACTTCAATGTCAATTTTCCCATCTTACAATCAATACCCTAATTGTTTTTATATGGATATAGATATTGATAGAACAATTTAACCTTGTGTGTAGCTTACTGTTTTATAAAAGTATGTCTGAGTTAGCTATTACACTTGTTTTTTGTCCTTTTTTTCCTGCAGTATGAACCAAGGTTGCATTGTGTACATATCTTACACAAATTAGTGTAGATTAGGATAATTGTATTCCCTATATTAAAACAATGTGCAGGTTTGCACCTTTTGCTTTTGACTGATCCTCCAAAGCTGACACACTATCACAACTCCGGATAAGACCAGATGCAGACCATTCGAGTCACAGATGTTTATTGACCAAACGGGGCAGGCAAATCCAGCACAGTGTCGGTAAGGTACAGAACAGCAGGCAGGCTCGGGTCAGGCAGAGGTCAGCAATCCAGGGCAGATTCAGAATGGTACAGAACAGCAGGCAGGGTCAGGGCAGGCAGAATGGTCAAAACCAGAAGAACTAGAAAATAGGGACTAGCGAAACCATGAGTACGGGGGAAAACCACGCTGTTGTCCTTGACGAGGCAAGACGAGGTAGCAACAGACAAACAGAAAACACAGGTATAAATGCACATGAAATAATGGGGAATATGGACGACACCTGGAGGGGGGTGGAGACAAGCACAAGACAAGTGAAACAGATTAAGGTGTGACACACAGGTGTCAAGTACAATATGGTAATTAACTGTATGGAAACTTGGAGTATTTATAGCTGAAGTTTAATGAAATCATGGCTAAATACCTGTAACGGTTTTCTTTACTTGAAGGAGAGGCGGACCAAAATGCAGCGTGGTGGTTATTCATGTTCTTTAATTTATAAAGAAACTACACATGAGATAACTAACAAAAATAACAAACGTGAGAAACGTTCCATCTGGTGCAAACACAAAGACAGCAACAATCACCCACAAAACCCAACAAACAGGCTACCTAAATATGGTTCCCAATCAGAGACAATGACTAACACCTGCCTCTGATTGAGAACCATATCAGGCCAGACATAGATATAGACAAACAAGACATCCAACATAGAATGCCCACTCAGATCACACCCTGACCAAACAAAACATAGAAACAATACAAAGCAAACTATGGTCAGGGTGTGACAGTACCCCACCAAGGTGCGGACTCCGGCCGCAAAACCTGAACCTATTGGGGAGGGTCTGGGTGGGCATCTGTCCGCGGTGGCAGCTCTGGTGCTGGACGTGGCCCCCACTTCACCATAGTCTTAGTCCTCCTTATTGTCTGCTTCCCGTGGCCTCCTAACCACGGCGACCCTTCGAAATGACCCCACTGGACTGAGGGACAGCTCGGGACAGAGGGGCGGAAGCTCGGGACAGAGGGGCGGAAGCTCGGGACAGAGGGGCGGAAGCTTGGGGCTGAGGGGCTCTAGCGTCTCTGGGCTGAGGGGCTCTGGCGGCTCTGGGCTGAGGGGCTCTGGCGGCTCTGGGCTGAGGGGCTCTGGCGGCTCTGGGCTGAGGGGCACTGGCGGCCCCTGGCTGACTGGCGGCACTGGCGGCCCCTGGCTGACTGGCGGCCCCTGGCTGACTGGCGGCCCCTGGCTGACTGGCGGCCCCTGGCTGACTGGCGGCACTGGCGGCCCCTTGCAGACTGGCGGCACTGGCGGCCCCTTGCAGACTGGCGGCACTGGCGGCCCATTGCAGACTGGCGGCACTGGCGGCGCCGGGCAGACGGGCGGCACTGGCGGCGCCGGGCAGACGGGCGGCTCAGATGGCGCTGGGCAGACGGGTGGCTCAGATGGCGCTGGACAGACGGGTGGCTCAGATGGCGCTGGGCAGATGGGTGGCTCAGGCGGCGCTGGGCTGATGGTTAGCTCAGATGGAGCTGGGCAGACGGGTAGCTCAGGCGGCGCTGGGCAGACTGGAAGCTCCGGCAACGCTGGAGAGGAAGGCTCTGACAGCGCTGGACTGAGTAGTTCTGGTGCCTTTGGACTGAGGGGCGGGAGCTCTGGTAGCGCCGAACAGGTGGGAGACTCCGGCTGCGCTGGAGAGGAAGAAGGCTCTGGCAGCGCTGGAGAGAAGGAAGGCTCCGGCAGCGCTGGAGAGGAGGAAGGCTCCGGCAGCGCTGGAGAGGAGGAAGGCTCCAGCAGCGCTGGAGAGGCAGGAGCCTCTGTAAGGATGAGCCAGAGAGACAGCCTGGTGCGGGGGGCTGCCACCAGAGGCCTGTTGCTTGGAGGTGGTGACGGATAGACCGGACCGTGCAGGTGCACTGGAGCTCTTGAGCACCGAGCCTGACCAACCCTACCCGGTTGAATGCTCCCAGTCACCCTGCCAGTGCGGTGAGGTGGAATAGCCCGCACTGGGCTATGCAGGCGAACCGGCGACACCGTGCGCAAGGCTAGTGCCATGTAAGCCGACCCAAGGAGACGCACTGGAGACCAGATGCTTAGAGCCGGCTTCATGGCACTTGGCTCGATGCCCACTCTAGCCCGACCGATACGCGGAGCTGGAATGTACCGCACTATGCACCCGCACTGAAGACACCGTGCGCTTCACAGCATAACACCGTGCCTGCCCGGTCTCTCCAGCCCCCCCCGGTAGCACAGGAAGTTGGCGCAGGTCTCCTCCTTGGCTTCGCCACACTTCCTGTGTTCCCCCCCCCCCAAGACATTTTTGGGGCCGACTCTCGGGCTTCCATCCACGCCGCCGTGCTGCCTCTCCGCCTTTACCGCCTCCAGCTCTTCTTTGGGGTGGCGATATTCTCCAGGCTGTTCCCAAGGTCCTTTCCCGTCAAGGATCTCCTCCCAAGTCCATTTATCCAAATAGTGCAGCCCCTCCCACTGCTGCTGCTGCTGTTGCTGTTGCCCGTTACCACGCCGCTTGGTCCTGTTGTGGTGGGTGATTCTGTCACGGTCGTCCTCCTCTTCATCTGAAGAGGAGAGGCGAGAAGGATCGGAGGACCAAAATGCAGCGTGGTGGTTATTCATGTTCTTTCATTTATAAAGAAACTACACATGAGATAACTAACAAAAACAACAAACGTGAGAAAACCTAAAACAGTCCCATCTGGTGCAAACACAAAGACAGGAACAATCACCCACAAAACCCAACACCAAACAGGCTACCTAAATATGGTTCCCAATCAGAGACTATGACTAACACCTGCCTCTGATTGAGAACCATATCAGGCAAGACATCCAACATAGAATGCCCACTCAGATCACACCCTGACCAAACAAAACATAGAAACAATACAAAGCAAACTATGGTCAAACTATGGTCAGGGTGTGACAATACCTATAAAGTCTAACAGATGAAACCTCTCCCATATTGTCTTAAATCAAAGATATCAAATGATTTGTATAGGAGGTATGTAGTAGTACGTAGTGAGCAGTGAAGGCTGCTGAGGGGAGGACGGCTCATAATAATGGCTGGAACGGAACTAAAGGATTGGCATCAAACATATGGAAACCATGTATTTGATACCATTCCACTGACTCTTCTCCAGCCATTACCACGAGCCTGTCGTCCCCAATTAAGGTGCCACCAACTTTTTGTGGTAGTGAGGTACAGTAACAGCTATCAAAGAGTGTGGTCAGTAAGAATGTCTGAAAGACTGATTGGGTCACACATTTATTTCCATGGGGTTACTCAAATCTGGCCCTCCAGCTAGTTCCCCACCTTTACTCATGGGAAGCCATTTTTCGCTGATGAACCATAATGCTTTTGGATAGGAACTCCTAATGCTGCACCTCAACATTGCACTGCGTGCAAATCAAATCAAATTTATTTATATAGCCCTTCGTACATCAGCTGATATCTCAAAGTGCTGTACAGAAACCCAGCCTAAAACCCCAAACAGCAAGCCTGCATTAGGTGTAGAAGCACGGTGGCTAGGAAAAACTCCCTAGAAAGGCCAAAACCTAGGAAGAAACCTAGAGAGGAACCAGGCTATGTGGGGTGGCCAGTCCTCTTCTGGCTGTGCCGGGTGGAGATTATAACAGAACATGGCCAAGATGTTCAAATGTTCATAAATGACCAGCATGGTCGAATAATAATAAGGCAGAACAGTTGAAACTGGAGCAGCAGCACAGTCAGGTGGACTGGTGACAGCAAGGAGTCATCATGTCAGGTAGTCCTGGGGCACGGTCCTAGGGCTCAGGTCCTCCGAGAGAGAGAAAGAAATTGAGAATTGGAGAGAGCATATGTGGGGTGGCCAGTCCTCTTCTGGCTGTGCCGGGTGGAGATTATAACAGAACATGGCCAAGATGTTCAAATGTTCATAAATTACCAGCATGGTCGAATAATAGTAAGGCACTTTTATTGCACTGTTTACTTAAACTCTGGTTAAACAATGCCTCCTTTTCATAGACATAGTTTAAGAAAAGTTACAACATAAATCGTACTGCAGATTACAATTTTACCTTTATTAAATGTTACGGTTAGTTTGCTCACAGAGTGTGTGTTATTGTGAGAGACAGTGACTACTGTAGACGCGTTGCACAAATTATCCCGCTAATAGGTCGGTTTCCTGCCATGTCACACTACTTCCGCATTTGCAGCGATCTGATACAGATCTGTTCAGCCTCAGATCTAAAAAAAAAATGCAGAATTAGTGGCTCAGACTGGGCAAAAATCACATGTCAAGTGTAGCAGGTCTGTTAATAATTTGCAAAACACGTCTGCAATGCCGCAGCTTGGAACGCCAACTGTTTTAGCCTTGTGACACCAGAGGTGCTTTCAACAAGGCTTCTGTTTGCAAACGCTTGCGTCAAACCATGTTTGTTTTCACTAAAGTTTGTTAAACGTTTTTAACATGAACATTCAATTTTTGTTAGTTCTTGTCAAAACTGAAATGGATGCTGCAAGAAGAGCAGCTGTGCTTGCTGAACCTTGAGCAATTGTGGAAGATTTTTTTTATTTGGTCCCGATGCTATTGAAGCACTGCTTCCACTATTGGCAGTCAATATTGGTGGGATTGAAGATAAATGCGGGACAATACTGAATTATATGGAGGAGGTGATCCAGACATACCTCTCCTTTCGGGCTCACTTTCAGATGGGTCGGGAGACCTTCCAGGTAATTTGCAATATACAGTATTTGCATATTGTACTTTGTATCAGATGTATAATTTATGATATACTGTCTGATTTTCTTCAGAAAATCAATCATATTACAAACAGCCCAACCTCAATTCCCAGCCTCAATGATTTAGCTAGCTAGCCAACCACAGCTTTGCCATCTCCATACTCATTGTGTTTGGTCAGTAGAAGAAGAACTGCTCAAATAAGCAAATAGAATCAACAGCCCATCATTACTTTAAGACATGAAGGTCAGTCAATCTGGAACATTTCAAGAACTTTTAAAGTCTCTTCAAGTACAGTTGCAAAAACCATTAAGCGTTGAAACTGGCTCTCGTGAGGACTGCCAAAGACCTAGAGTTACCTCTGCTGCAGAGGATACGTTCATTAGAGTTACCAGCCTCAGATTGCAGCCCAAGTAAATGGTTCACAGTGTTCAAATAAAAGACACATCTCAACATCAACTGTTTCAGTGGAGACTGTGTGAATCAGACCTTCATGGTCGTATTGCTGCAAAGAAACCATTACTAAAGGACACCAATAAGAAGAAGAAAGTTGCTTGGGCTAAGAAACACAAGCAATAGACATTAGACCAGTCCTTTGGTCTGATTAGTCCAAATTTTAGATATTTGGTTCCAGCCGCTGTGTCTTTGTGAGACGCAGAGTAAGTGAATGGATGATCTCTGCATGTGTGGTTCCCACAGTAAAGCATTGAGGATGAGGTGGGATGGTGTGGCGGTGCTTTGATGGTGACACTGTCATGTTTTGTCATAGATTGTCATGTCTTGTCCCTGTGCTTCCTCTTCTATTCGTTTCCCCCTGCTGGTCTTATTAGGTTCTTTCCCTCTCTCTATCCCTCTCTCTCTCTCTCTCTATCGTTCCGTTCCTGCTCCCAGCTGTTCCTCATTCTCCTAACTACCTCGTTTACTCTTTCACACCTGTCCCCTATTTTGCCCTCTGATTAAGTCCCTATTTCTCTCTCTGTTTTCGCTTCTGTCCTTGTCGGATCCTTGTTTGCTGTACTGTGTTCTTGTTCCGTCCTGTCGTGTTTTTGCCTTCATCAGATGCTGCGTGTGAGTAGGTGTCTCTATCAGCTACGGCCTGCGCCTACCCGAAGCGACCTGCAGTCTGTGGCCGCTTCTCCTGTTATTCCCCTCTACAGACTAGAGGATTTCTGTTATTCCCCGTTTGGACATTACCTGTTAAGAATTCAGGATTAGTCATTTTTTTTGGACTGGAATAAACTCTGTTTCTGTTAAGTCGCTTTTGGGTCCTCATTAACCTGCATAACAGAAGGATCCGACCAAGAATGGACCCAGCGACTACGGATCCTCGCAACTCAGCCGTCGAGATCCAGGGAGCGATGCTCGGCAGACACGAGCAGGAATTGTCTGCTGCTCGTCATGCCGTTGAGACCCTGGCCGCTCAGGTCTCCGACCTCTCAAGACAGTTTCACAATCTCCGTCTCGAGCCACCAGCTACTTCCTGGTCTTCCGAGTCTCCGGAACCAAGAGTTAATAACCCACCGTGTTACTCTGGGCAGCCCACTGAATGCCGCTCCTTTCTCACCCAGTGTGATATTGTGTTCTCTCTCCAGCCCAACACATACTCAAGGGATAGAGCTCGTATCGCCTACGTCATATCTCTCCTTACTGGACGGGCTCGGGAGTGGGGCACAGCTATCTGGGAGGCAAGGGCTGAGTGTACTAACGAGTATCAGAACTTTAAAGAGGAGATGATACGGGTTTTTGATCGTTCAGTTTTTGGGAAGGAGGCTTCCAGGGCCCTGGCTTCCTTATGTCAAGGTGATCGATCCATAACGGAGTACTCTATAGAGTTTCGCACTCTTGCTGCCTCCAGTGACTGGAACGAGCCGGCGTTGCTCGCTCATTTTCTGGAGGGACTCCACGCTGAGGTTAAGGATGAGATTCTCTCCGGGGAGGTTCCTTCCAGCGTGGATTCTTTGATTGAACTCGCCATCCGCATAGAACGACGGGTAGATCTTCGTCACCGAGCTCGTGGAAGAGAGCTCGCGTTAACGGTGCCCCCTCTCTCCGCATCTCAACCATCTCCTCCCACTGGCTCAGGTGTTGAGCCCATGCATCTGGGAGGTATTCGCATCTCGACTAAGGAGAGGGAACGGAGAATCACCAACCGCCTCTGTCTCTATTGCGGTTCTGCTGGACATTTTGTCATTTCATGTCCAGTAAAAGCCAGAGCTCATCAGTAAGCGGAGGGCTACTGGTGAGCGCTACTACTCAGGTCTCTCCATCAAGATCCTGTACTACCTTGTCGGTCCATCTACGCTGGACCGGTTCGGCAGCTTCCTGCAGTGCCTTGATAGACTCTGGGGCTGAGGGCTGTTTTATGGACGAAGCATGGGCTCGGAAACATGACATTCCTCTCAGACAGTTAGGGGAGCCCACGCCCATGTTCACCTTGGATGGTAGTCTCCTCCCCAGTATCATTTGTGAGACACTACCTTTAACCCTCACAGTATCTGGTAACCACAGTGAGACCATTTCTTTTTTGATTTTTCGTTCACCTTTTACACCTGTTGTTTTGGGTCATCCCTGGCTAGTATGTCATAATCCTTCTATTAATTGGTCTAGTAATTCTATCCTATCCTGGAACGTTTCTTGTCATGTGAAATGTTTAATGTCTCCTATCGCTCCTGTTTCTTCTGTCCCCTCTTCACAGGAGGAACCTGGTGATTTGACAGGGGTGCCGGAGGAATATCATGATCTGTGCACGGTCTTCAGTCGGTCCAGAGCCACCTCCCTTCCTCCTCACCGGTCGTATGATTGTTGTATTGATCTCCTTCCGGGGACCACTCCCCCCCGGGGTAGACTATACTCTCTGACGGCTCCCGAACGTAAGGCTCTCGAAGATTGTTTCTGTTTCTCTCGATGCCGGTACCGTTGTGCCTTCTTCCTCTCCCGCCGGAGCGGGGGTTTTTTTTGTTAAGAAGAAGGACGGTACCCTGCTCCCCTGCGTGGATTATCGAGGGCTGAATGACATAACGGTTAAGAATCGTTATCCGCTTCCCCTTATGTCGTCAGCCTTCGAGATTCTGCAGGGAGCCAGGTTCTTTACTAAGTTGGACCTTCGTAACGCTTACCATCTCGTGCGCATCAGGGAGGGGGACGAGTGGAAAACGGCGTTTAACACTCCGTTCGGGCATTTTGAATACCGGGTTCTGCGGTTCGGTCTCGCTAATGCTCCAGCTGTCTTTCAGGCATTAGTGAATGATGTACTGAGAGACATGCTGAACATCTTTGTTTTAGTTTACCTTGACGATATCCTGATTTTTTCACCGTCACTCCAGATTCATGTTCAGCACGTTCGACGTGTCCTCCAGCGCCTTTTAGAGAATTGTCTCTATGTGAAGGCTGAGAAGTGCGCCTTTCATGTCTCCTCCGTCACATTTCTCGGTTCTGTTATTTCCACTGAAGGCATTCAGATGGATCCCGCTAAGGTCCATGCTGTCAGCGATTGGCCCGTCCCTAAGTCACGTGTCGAGTTGCAGCGCTTTCTCCGTTTCGCGAATTTCTATCGGCGTTTCATTCGTAATTTCGGTCAAGTGGCAGCTCCTCTCACAGCCCTTACTTCTGTCAAGACGTGCTTTAAGTGGTCCGGTTCCGCCCAGGGAGCTTTTGATCTCCTCAAGAAGCGTTTTACATCCGCTCCTATCCTTGTTACTCCTGACGTCAATAGACAATTCATTGTCGAGGTTGACACATCAGAGGTGGGCGTGGGAGCCATTCTGTCCCAGCGCTCCCATTCTGACGATAAGGTCCATCCTTGCGCGTATTTTTCTCATCGCCTGTCCCCGTCGGAACGCAACTATGATGTGGGTAACCGCGAACTGCTCGCCATCCGCTTAGCCCTAGGCGAATGGCGACAGTGGTTGGAGGGGGCGACCGTTCCTTTTGTCGTTTGGACTGACCATAAGAACCTTGAGTACATCCGTTCTGCCAAACGACTCAATGCGCGTCAAGCTCGTTGGGCGTTGTTTTTCGCTCGTTTCGAGTTCGTGATTTCTTATCGCCCGGGTACTAAGAACACCAAGCCTGATGCTTTATCCCGTCTCTTCAGTTCTTCTGTAACCTCTACCGACCCCGAGGGGATTCTCCCTGAAGGGCGTGTTGTCGGGTGGGCTGTCTGGGGAATTGAGAGACAGGTAAAGCAAGCACTCACTCACACTCCGTCGCCACGCGCTTGTCCTAGTAACCTTCTTTTCGTTCCTGTTTCTACTCGTCTGGCTGTTCTTCAGTGGGCTCACTCTGCCAAGTTAGCTGGCCACCCCGGCGTTCGGGGTACGCTTGCTTCTATTCGCCAGCGGTTTTGGTGGCCTACTCAGGAGCGTGACACGCGCCGTTTCATGGCTGTGTGTTCGGACTGCGCGCAGACTAAGTCAGGTAACTCTCCTCCTGCCGGTCGTCTCAGACCGCTTCCCATTCCGTCTCGACCATGGTCTCACATCGCCTTAGACTTTATTACCGGTCTGCCTTCGTCAGCGGGGAAGACTGTGATTCTAACGGTTGTCGATAGGTTCTCTAAGGCGGCTCATTTTATTCCCCTCGCTAAGCTTCCTTCTGCTAAGGAGACGGCACAAATCATCATTGAGAATGTGTTCAGAATTCATGGCCTCCCGTTAGACGCCGTTTCGGACAGAGGTCCGCAATTCACGTCTCAGTTTTGGAGAGAGTTCTGTCGTTTGATTGGTGCTTCCGTCAGTCTCTCTTCCGGTTTTCATCCCCAGTCTAACGGTCAAGCAGAACGGGCCAATCAGACGATTGGTCGCATATTACGCAGTCTTTCTTTTCGAAACCCTGCATCTTGGGCAGAACAGCTCCCCTGGGCAGAATACGCTCACAACTCGCTTCCTTCATCTGCTACCGGGCTATCTCCTTTTCAGAGTAGTCTTGGGTACCAGCCCCCTCTGTTCTCGTCCCAGCTCGCCGAGTCCAGCGTTCCCTCCGCTCAGGATTTTGTCCAACGTTGTGAGCGCACCTGGAGGAGGGTCAGGTCTGCACTTTGCCGTTATAGGGCGCAGACTGTGAGAGCCGCCAATAAATGTAGGATTAAGAGTCCTAGGTATTGTCGCGGTCAGAGAGTGTGGCTTTCCACTCGTAACCTTCCCCTTACGACAGCTTCTCGCAAGTTGACTCCGCGGTTCATTGGTCCGTTCCGTATTTCTCAGGTCGTTAATCCTGTCGCAGTGCGACTTCTTCTTCCGCGACATCTTCGTCGCGTCCACCCAGTCTTCCATGTCTCCTGTGTCAAGCCCTTTCTTCGCGCTCCCGTTCGTCTCCCCCCCCGTCCTTGTCGAGGGCTCACCTATTTACAGGGTACGGAAGATCATGGACATGCGTTCTCGGGGACGTGGTCACCAGTACTTAGTGGATTGGGAGGGGTACGGTCCTGAGGAGAGGAGTTGGGTTCCATCTCGGGACGTGCTGGACCGTTCGTTGATCGATGATTTCCTCCGTTGCCGCCAGGGTTCCTCCTCGAGTGCGCCAGGAGGCGCTCGGTGAGTGGGGGGGTACTGTCATGTTTTGTCATAGATTGTCATGTCTTGTCCCTGTGCTTCCTCTTCTATTCGTTTCCCCCTGCTGGTCTTATTAGGTTCTTTCCCTCTCTCTATCCCTCTCTCTCTCTCTTTCTATCATTCCGTTCCTGCTCCCAGCTGTTCCTCATTCTCCTAACTACCTTGTTTACTCTTTCACACCTGTCCCCTATTTTGCCCTCTGATTAAGTCCCTATTTCTCTCTCTGTTTTCGCTTCTGTCCTTGTCGGATCCTTGTTTGCTGTACTGTGTTCTTGTTCCATCCTGTCGTGTTTTTGCCTTCATCAGATGCTGCGTGTGAGCAGGTGTCTCTATCAGCTACGGCCTGCGCCTACCCGAAGCGACCTGCAGTCTGTGGCCGCTTCTCCTGTTATTCCCCTCTACAGACTAGAGGATTTCTGTTATTCCCCGTTTGGACATTACCTGTTAAGAATTCAGGATTAGTCGTTTTCTGTTTGGACTGGAATAAACTCTGTTTCTGTTAAGTCGCTTTTGGGTCCTCATTCACCTGCATAACAGACACTGTTGGTGACTTATTTAGAATTCAAGGTACACTTAACCAGCATAGCTACCACAGCATTCTGCAGCGATACGCCATCCCATCTGGTTTGCGCTTAGTGGGACTATCATTTGTTTTTCAACAGGACAATGACGCAACACACCTACAGGCTGTGTAAAGGTTATTTGACCAAGAAGGAGAGTGATTGAGTGCTGAATCAGATGACCTGGCCTCCATCCCCCGACCTCAACCCAATTGAGAGAGCTTGGGAGGACATGGACCGCAGAGTGAAGGAAAAGTAGCCAACAAGTGCTCAGCATATGTGGGAACTCCTTCAAGACTGTTGGAAAAGCACTCCTCATAAAGCTGGTTGAGAGAATGCCAAGAGTGTGCAAAGCTGTGATAAAGGCAAAGGGTTGCTACTTTGAAGAATCTAAAATATGACGTATATTTTGATTTGTGTAACACTTTTTTTTGGTTACTACATGATTCCATATGTGTTATTTCATAGTTTTGATGTCTTCACTACTATTCTACAATGTAGAAAATAGTTTTAAAAAATATAGAAAAACACTTGAATGAGTTGATGCCTCCAAATATTTGACTGGTAGTGTATATATTTGCATATACACTGCTCAAAAAAGTAAAGGGAACATGAATGAATGAATGAAACATTCTTATTAAATACTTTTTCTTCACATATTTGAATGTGCTGACAACAAAATCACACAAAAATGATCAATGGAAATCAAATTTATCAACCCATGGAGGTCTGGATTTGGAGTCACACTCAAAATGAAAGTGGAAAACCACACTACAGGCTGATCCAACTTTGATGTAATGTCCTTAAAATAAGTTAAAATGAGGCTCAGTAGTGTGTGTGGCCTCCACGTGTCTGTATGACCTCCTTACAACGCCTGGGCATGCTCCTGATGAGGTGGCGGATGGTCTCCTGAGGGATCTCCTCCCAGACCTGGACTAAAGCATCAGCCAACTCCTGGACAGTCTGTGGTGCATCGTGGCGTTGGTGGATGGAGCGAGACATGATGTCCCAGATGTGCTCAATTGGATTCAGGTCTGGGTAACGGGCGGGCAAGTCCATAGCATCAATGCCTTCCTCTTGCAGGAACTGCTGACACACTCCAGCCACATGAGGTCTAGCATTGTCTTGCATTAGGAGGAACCCAGGGCCAACCGCACCAGCATATGGTCTCACAAGGGGTCTGAGGATCTTATCTCAGTACCTAATGGCAGTCAGGCTAACTCTGGCGAGCACATGGAGGGCTGTGCAGCCCCCAAAGAAATGCCACCCCACACCATGACTGACCCATCGCCAAACCGGTCATGCTGGAGGATGTTGCAGGCAGCGGAACGTTCTCCACGGCGTCTCCAGACTCTGTCACATGTGCTCAGTGTGAACATGCTTTCATCTGTGAAGAGCACAGGGCACCAGTGGCGAATTTGCCAATCTTGGTGTTCTCTGGCAAATGCCAAACGTCCTGCACGGTGTTGGGCTGTAAGCACAACCCCCACCTGTGGACGTCGGGCCCTCATACCACCCTCATGGAGTCTGTTTCTGACCGTTTGAGCAGACACATGCACATTTGTGGCCTGCTGGTCATTTTGCAGGGCTCTGGCAGTGCTCCTCCTTGCACAAAGGCCGAGGTACCTGTCCTGCTGCTGGGTTGTTGCGCCCCTACGGCCTCCTCCATGTCTCCTGATGTACTGGCCTGTCTCCTGGTAGCGCCTCCATACTCTACGCTGACAGACACAGCAAACCTTCTTGCCACAGCTCACATTGATGTGCCATCCTGGTTGAGCTACACTACCTGAGCCACTTGTGTGGATTGTAGACTCCGTCTCATTCTACCATTAGAGTGAAAGCACCGCCAACATTCAAAAGTGACCAAAACATCAGCCAGGAAGCATAGGAACTGAGAAGTGGTCTGTGGTACCACCTGCAGAACCACTCCTTTATTGGGGGTCTTGCTAATTGCCTATCATTTCCACCTGTTGTCTATTCCATTTGCACAACAGCATATGGAATTTATTGTCAATCAGTGTTGCTTCCTAAGTGGACAGTTTGGTTTCACAGAAGTGTGATTGACTTGGATTTACATTGTGTTGTTAAAGTATTACCTTAATTTTTTTGAGCAGTGTATATCAAAATATAGATCAATACATGGTTTCATTTTCCAGATGTAAAAAGTAGTGTTTTGCCAATAAATGACAAATAATTCATTAATATAGTAACACCA
The DNA here is from genome assembly GCF_021184085.1 of Oncorhynchus gorbuscha. NCBI lineage: Eukaryota > Metazoa > Chordata > Actinopteri > Salmoniformes > Salmonidae > Oncorhynchus > Oncorhynchus gorbuscha. Next base: position 55,298,780 of record NC_060185.1, read on the forward strand.
TCATCATAAGTTAAAATATTAAGACACTGCACTGTAAACCTACTGCCTATCAATAGGCTAATGACGCCATCTACTGGCAAATGTTGCATTGTAATTGTGCAGTAATGCAACAACACCAATGAATAAGAGATTACTTGCTGGCATGGCCCTTTCTGTTTATGTAGGCATCCCCTGACGGTAATCTGGGTGCCATCTATACACCCAATCACCCCGAGGAACCTCGCCTTTCTCTCAAATGCGGCCTCTACCACTGGCAGCTGCTCAACAGAAGGCCACTTCACATAATCAGATACCAGCTAGGTATGATCTGTGACCACTTGAATGAAGTGATGATGCAATGTTCCTTTGTGGAAGATGAAACAGTCCACCACTCCCCTGAAACGTTCTTGGTTGGCCATCATCCACAGGGAGGCCAATACCCTATATCTAATGGGTCTACCTCTATGAGGAACTAGAGTAGCCAAGTTCTCACACACTATCTGGAACAAAGAAAATAAGGAACTAGAGTAGCCAAGTTCTCACACACTATCTGGAACAAAGAAAATTAAGAATAATTTAGCTCTGTCTTTCAGCTGAGAACACTCAATCTTAAGCTTACAACTCCAGTCAGTGTGCAACAGCCAGCTCATGTTTACAAACATCTGCACAGGGATTGCTGGGTCTGTGCACGATGCCAGAGTGTACAGGACCATCGACCTCAAGGCTCAATACCATCTGCCCGGGGATTCTGTGTACCCCCTGAGTGTGGATTTAATTAATTGTCCCAATCAGAAACAACGGCCACCTTGAAGATGAATAAAGCATTTCAACCAGGTCCACAGTTCAATGGGTGGACACAGTGAGAGGGCGTTTGGGATACTCAAGTGGAGGAGACTGCAGCACTTGGACATGTTCCTTCTAAACAAAGTACCCTAATGTGATTGCCAGTGCATGTGTTCTCCACAACTTGGTCCTGATCCTTGAAGGGATCACAGCGGAAATACCAGTGGAGGCCCCCATTGACCCCTTCCCTGACCATGCACTAGACCCCCAATGGCAGCTGTTTGACAGGCAGCAACGCTGAAGAGAGACAACCTGAGCTACAATACAAATCTAAAAAACAAAGACACATATTATACTCAACCGCACACATGCACCCACCCATCACTGACATTCACCTATCAAAATTAGTGGTACATAACATTTAATCAATAATATATTGGAATACATTACAAAAATGTTTGTGTACACACCCAAGGTAACATACCCAGTTATTTAAGATTCCATTTGAATAAAACATGTTCCAAAACAATTAGTTATGAACGATTTCAGTTAAACATATAATCTAGAAAAATCTCAGGAGAATGATTTATTGGTGTACAATTAACCAATCACAATAGCCATGACAATTAGTTATTACAGAATTCAGTTAAACATACAATCAAGGAAAATCTCAGGAGAATGAATTATTAGTGTACAATAAATAAATCGATTTAGGCTACTGTTCTTCGAAATTCTGTATTGCAGTGGTAAACCGTTTAAGAATATATCGCTCCTCTCATGCTGTGCTTGAAGTGTTTGTTTCTGAAGTGCTAGGATATTGTCCAGTTTTGCCTCAATGGCAATGTTCTTCTTTTGGGGTTGAATGTGGGGAGTGGTGTTTTTTTTTACATTTATTTAACTAGGCGTTGTGTGTGTTGTAGTTGATGGAGATGGTATCGGTGTTAGCGAGCTCTGGGGTGCCTGTGGAGATGCTGGGTTTAGTGACAGTGTAATTAGCATTGTATGCTGTATGTTGTGTGTGTATGTAGTTATGTTTTGATGGGTGTGGGTTGTAGTGTGAGTGTTGTGGGTGACAGTGTGAGGGTTACGTGTCGGAAAATATTATATAATGACTGCGGGGGTCAACGCAGGATCACCAAAGAGGGCCACCTCCATGATTGTGTCGAACTCCCACTTCCTTCTCCCCATCTTCTGATGCCCATCAATGATGACCTTTTTCCTGTGTGACACACAATTTGGCATCATGGGTGAACAGTAACAATAGTTACTTGACACTAAGCAAAAGCAGCTGCTATCTCTCTTTCAGTGTGTGTGTGTGTGTGTGTGTGTGTGTGTGTGTGTGTGTGTGTGTGTGTGTGTGTGTGTGTGTGTGTGTGTGTGTGTGTGTGTGTGTGTGTGTGTGTGTGTGTGTGTGTGTGTGTGTGTGTGTGTGTGTGTGTGTGTGTGTGTGTGTGTGTGTGTGTGTGTGTGTGTAAGTAATTTAAATAGTGAGCGAACTCCTCCACTTCGCATCGCATGTCTCACAGGTTGCAGTATAACTTTTCACTTGCAGCATTCAAGCTACAATTTCCCAAGCCTCTCTCTTCTTGATCACGTGGCTCTCAAATTTGTCTTTAGAATTACTCTATGTATCAATCAGCAGCATTACAGATGAGTAGGTCTAGTTCAATCCTAAAATACAACAAAACACATGTAATTAGATAACAGTTTGCCTAGCTAGGTTAGCTAATGTTAGCCAGCTAAGCTAGCTAGTAAGACGAGGCTGCTATAAAGTTTATAGTTGGCTAACATAGCTAGCTAGTTTCTCTGCTAAATATGAAAAAAGTGAATTGAGCAACAGAATAAAATGCATCATAACTAACAACATGCAAGATTTGCTAGCGTTTAATTACAAGTTAATTGGAAAATAGTGCCTTTACTCACCAGTAGCGCTTCCGCTGTACTCCATTTTCAAAATGTTTGTTCGCCACACACAACCTTTTCAAACAGTTAGCTAATATTGGCAAACGTTCACAGCCAACAGCAAGCTAACAACGTTTCTTTTGTATTTGTTAGCTAGCGTTTGTGAACGTTTTACCTTGTTTAATCGACCTCTGCTGAGTGGAATCTCTCAATTAATATCAATAATAACTTATATAGCGCTTTCAAATAAATTATTGACATTAAATCAAAACAAATGTTTTATTTCTCCACCAAAAATGTTTTTTAACTAGGCAAGTCATTTACGAACAAATTAGTATTTACAATGACAGCCTACCCCGGCCAAACCTTGGCCAATTGTGTGCCTCCCAATGGGACTCCCAATCATGTGATCTAGCCTGGATACGAACCAGGGACTGTAGTGATGCCTCTTGCACTGACATGCAGTGCCTTAGACCGCAGTGCCACTCGGGAGCCCAATACAATATGTGCCGAATACAACAAGTGTTCGTGAAATGCTTACTTATGAGCCCTTAATCAACAATGAAGTGTTTTTAAAAAGTAAGAAAAATGTGCTTAACAAACTAAAGGAAAAATAGTAACACAATAAAATAACTAGAAGAAAGCTTTATACATGGGGTACTAGTACCGAGTCAATGTGCGGGGATACGGGTTAGTTAAGGTATTTGAGTTAATATGTACATGTAAGGTCAGCAAAAAAAGAAATGTCCCTTTTTCAGGACCCTGTCTTTCAAAGATAATTCATAAAAAATCCAAATAACTTCACAGATCTTCATTGTAAAGGGTTTAAAAATGAACCATAATCAATTAATGAACATGCACCTGTGGAACGGTCTTTAAGACACTAACAGCTTACAGACGGAAGGCAATTAAGGTCACAGTTATGATAACTTAGGACACAAAAGAGGCCTTTCTACTGACTGAAAACCCCCAAAAAAGATGCCCAGTGTCCCTGCTCATCTGTGTGAACATGCCTTAGGCATGCTGCAAGGAAGCATGTGGACTGCAGATGTTGCCAGGGCAATAAATTGCAATGTCCGTACTGTGAGACGCCTAAGACAGTGCTAGACAGGCCAGACAGTTGATCATCCTTGCAGTGGCAGACCACGTGTAACAACACCTGCACAGGATTCGTACATCTAATCATCACACCTGTGGGACAGGTACAGGATGGCAACAACAACTGCCCGAGTTTCACCAGGAATGCACAATCCCCCCCATCAGTCCTCAGACTGTCCGCAATAGACTGAGAGAGGCTGTACTGAGGGCTTGTAGGCCTCACCAGACATCTGACACTGAGGCAGGTCCTAACCAGTCATAAGCCAGCAACAATGTCGGCGGTGCACAAACCCACCAACGCTGGACCAGACAGGACTGGCAAAAAGTGCTCTTCACTGACGAGTCGCAGTTTTGTCTCACAAGGGGTGATGGTCGGATTCGCGTTTATCATCGAAGGAATGAGCGTTACACTGAGGCCTGTACTCTGGAGCAGGATCGATTTGGTGGTGGAGGGTCCATCATGGTCTGGGGCGGTGTGTCAAAGCATCATCAGACTGTGCTTGTTGTCATTGCAGGCAATCTCAAAGCTGTGCGTTACAGGGAAGACCAACTTCACCCTCATGTGGTACCCTTCCTGCAGGCTCATCCTGACATGACCCTCCAGCATGACAATGCCACCAGCCATACTGCTCGTTCTGTGCTTGATTTCCTACATGACAGGAATGTCAGTGTTCTGCCATGGCCAGCGAAGAGCCCGGATCTCAATCCCATTGAGCAAATCTGGGACCTGTTGGATGGAGGGTGAGGGCTAGGGCCATTCCCCCCACAAAAAATGTCAGGGGAAATGCAGGTGCCTTGGTGGAAGAGAAGGGTAACATCTCACAGCAGGAACTGGCAAATCTGGTGCAGTCCATGATGAGGAGAAGATGCACTGCAGTACTTAATGCAGCTGGTGGCCATACCAGATACTGACTGTTACTTTAGATTTTGACCCCCCCCCCCCCCCCCCTTTGCTCGGGGACATATTATTCCATTTCTGTTAGTCACGTCTGTGGAACTTGTTCAGTTTATGTCTCAGTTGTTGAATCTTGTTATGTTTATACAAATATGTACAGATGTTAAATTTGCTGAAAATAAATGCAGTTGACAGTGATAGGACACCCAGATGTACTACAAGACCATGGTGCTTGCCTACGGAGCTGTGAGGGGAACGGCACCTCAGTACCTCCAGGCTCTGATCAGGCCCTACACCCAAATAAGGGCACTGCGTTCATCCACCTCTGGCCTGCTCGCCTCCCTACCACTGAGGAAGTACAGTTCCCGCTCAGCCCAGTCAAAACTGTTCGCTGCTCTGGCTCCCCAATGGTGGAACAAACTCCCTCACGACGCCAGGACAGCGGAGTCAATCACCACCTTCCGGAGACACCTGAAACCCCACCTCTTTAAGGAATACCTAGGATAGGATAAAGTAATCCTTCTCACCCCCCCCCCCCTTAAAATATTTAGATGCACTATTGTAAAGTGGTTGTTCCACTGGATGTCATAAGGTGAATGCACCAATTTGTAAGTCGCTCTGGATAAGAGCGTCTGCTAAATGACTTAAATGTAAATATAAATGTACGTATTTGCAGACCTGTGACCAACTAACACTGCTCCCGGTTAGAGGGGTATAAGGCAGCCCAAGTGTAAACACACCCAGGGACTTTATTTACACACACTGACGAAGAGCAACATGTGTATGGTTCCGGAAAGGTATAGAGACAGAGAGATAATAAATATGCTATACAGGAGATAAATACACTGGCCTGAATAGATATAAGCAGGTGCGCAACTTTTTAGAAATGGACATAACTACCATTGTTTGGGGGCATCTAAAGCTAATTTCATCCATTTCTACACAATCTAATATGAACCATGGCCCTTCTAAACGTTTCTATTTAGAATGACAAAAAGTAAGCAAAAATGGCCACAGTCATCAAGCTAGGTAAGAGATCATTATTGAATATGTTTAAGTGATTTATAAGACTGAACTATATTTTTGTTCAGTGTAATTCATATCATAGTCCTATTGTAGAGTCCTATTGTAGAGCTCTTTTTACTTGTACACAATATAGCTGGGTCACCCTATCATACCCTTAGGGGTCCACGGCCCTGCAGTGCCCCAACCCAACACACCGCTCAGCTTCAGGATCTGAGTGAAACATTCATTATTGGTTACAGGTGTGTTAGGCCAAGGCCAGAGTGACAACCAACAGTATGGCAGACCCCCAGGGCTTTCCTAAATAGACATGGGCATGTTTTCTACACAAACTCCTTTTGTCATACAGTATTCCATATAAGGCCCCCAGACCTTAGGAAGGTTTTTACAGTATACCATTAATCTTGTAGTAAATATGATCTAGTGATACATAACTTGACATTTCTTCCATCCATTGTAGGAGGATAACCAACTTTCCCAATTAATGGCATTCCATTTCTTTGCCGCTATAAATGCTAGGTTAATAATCAGTTTATTCTGATAACAGTCTCCAGTATCAACATTTCCAAGCAAACAGGGAGAAGGAAGAATCTGTAGACATGCTGAGATAAACTCTTTGCCAGAATTCAGCCAGCCTTCACAAAGAGCATAACATATGCAAATATGTCCCCTTTTATGCTTTACACCTCCAGCAGAAGAATAACATTTCTGAGTGCATGATATTCAGTTTCACTGGCATATAGTATGTTTTATGGATGGTCTTAAACTGCAGTAATTTATGTCTGAGATTATATGAACATGACTGGGAATATATAACATATTTGTATCCATTCACCATTTTCAATAGCATCTCCCAGGTCTTCCTCACATTTATGTTTTACATGTTTTTTGTCATCCGGAAAAAGCCTCTATCAACTCTTTATGCAGTTTGGAAATCAGCTTTAAAGGTGTCTGGCTGCCTAAAATAGTTTCAATCTTTGAAACTTCTTGTTAGTCCAGTGTTTAATGCACAGAGATAATAAATTGTTGTAATGGTAAAAGTTCACCTCTGAGCTGCCACAGTGGCACCGGAGTTGAAGCCCATCAAGTTGTTTCACCATGGCACATGATCGGTAAGTGTCACAATTCAAATTTTGCCCTGAGATGTTGTTTTGTAATGCTTGCTTTAGTTGACCACAGCTGAGTTCAATATTATAGTGTGTGTGTGTGTGTGTGTGTGTGTGTGTGTGTGTGTGTGTGTGTGTGTGTGTGTGTGTGTGTGTGTGTGTGTGTGTGTGTGTGTGTGTGTGTGTGTGTGTGTGTGTGTGTGTGTGTGTGTGTGTGTGTGTGTGTGTGTGTGTGTGTGTGTGTGTGTGTGTGTGTGTGTGTGTCAGTATCTTTACACATGTGAAAATCTTCATACTGTATGACACAGATAAAGGTAAGAAAAAAGTAATCTTCTCTCTAACACTTTAAATGTTAGGGGGTGGACCTCATCTTAATCCAGGAATGGGAACAGCTGGTGTCTGACTGCGACTGATCACTTTACCGAGTGGGTGGAGGCAATACCCATTAAGGTCAGTAAATGAGTATGCGCTTAACTATAAATACCCTTCTGTAAACCATTAAAAAGGGTGCTTATTAATGGGTTAACCAGAGGACGAGAGGACCAGAGGACGAGACTAACAAGGTCACCTCCAAGGCGATGAGACTTTGCAGTCTCCCTCTTCAAATCCCCCTTCCGAGACTGGCTGCCTGTTGACAAGCAGAACAGGCAGAACATCCGACACAGCAAAATCCCACACAGCAACCACCTCGTCAAAATTCCACACACCAGAATTCAGTATTTTAGTCTATGATTGTCATGTGAGTGTAAAACAAAATCTATGAAAATAAATTAATGACACAACTTTACCAAAAAATATCAACGTTTATGTATTAAAATCTTAAATATTGCAAGGTTGGTTTTCACGACTGTGTCACAATGTGTTAATTATGGTAGGTTGTAAGGTATCCTTTGATGGTATTTATTTGTTCCACATTATTCATTGTTGTATCCTTTGTATCCACATGAACAATGTGAGAAGTATATTTTTTAAACAAGAGGACTACAGAAATGATATTATTTCAGTGTAGATAAGGGAAGGGCAGGTGAAAATAAAAACATGACAGCCAGACAAGCCAGTTTATGAATCAAATGGATTTGCATATGAATGGATAGGAAATTAGCTGATTTCGTGATCTGTAAGGTAAGTAACTTTAATGTGTCTATCACTTTCAGGCTGCTGATTATACTCTCTCTCCGGCCTCTAGGTCATCAGGCTGCTGATAATCCCGCACACCTGTCACCATCGTCTCACACACCTGCACCTCATGACACTCACCTGGACTCCATCACCTCCTTGATTATCTTCTCTATATCTGTCACTCCCCTTGGTTCTTTCCTCAGGTGTTACTGACTCTGTTTCATGTCTGTGCGTTGTTTTGTTTTGTTTTGTTTGTGTTTTGTGTTTATTGTTTTGTTTTGTTTATTTATTAAAACACTCACTCCCTGTACTGGCTTCCCGACTCTCAGCGCACTCGTTACAGTGTCAAGCAGATCACACGTTTATTTGCCATGTCCGAAACATAGCAAAGTTTAAGACATGGATTTCATGTTGTAATGTTAACAAGGTACCCAAAAGTAGTTTGAAGTAATGTTTTCATTTTATTAGCTAAACAAAACTTTTAAACAGCGAGATTGTGGGGGCAATCCCCCTTGTTAGCATAGCAATGATCAAAATAACATAATTTAGGCTGTAATGACTACGTCATCACACCGTTGATATAGAAATGGACGCTAATAGTTTATTGAATCCCATTGTGACACAGAGGGGGTCACTTTTGGCCGAGGGACATTATTTGGCATGACAGGCCCCAGTTCACGAGTCAAGACTTTTTTTCCTGGGAGTTCCATCATGTGACCTTCTTACCCTACCACAGTAAGAGTAATGGTAAGGCTGAGTCAGCATTGAAAATAGCAAAGACTCTCATCACAAAGGCTATGCAGGAAGGCACAGATGTGTGCAAGCCATTTTAGAATGTATAAATACTCCCACAGAGGGCTTTGGCAGCAGTCCTGTACAGCGCTTAAAACTTGTTGGGGACTAGGGTTCCAATTTTGGAACACCCCCCGACGTTCAGCTGGAAGGGGGCGCATGGAACGCAAAAATATTCCTAAAAATATTTAACCTCCACACATTAACAAGTCCAATGGCTCAAATGAAAGATAAACACCTTGTTTATCTACCCAGCAAGTCAGATTTCTAAAATGTTTTACGGCGAAAACATAGCACATATTTATGTCAAACCACCACCGAAGACACAGCTAATTTGCATTGCCAAGTTGAAAAAAATATGCAATCAACAAACGCAGGATTAAAAGAAAAATAATGCACTAACCTTTTGAAATCTTCATCAGATGACAGTAATATAACATGTTACACAGTACATTTATGTTTTTTTCAATAATATGCTATATATATCCATAAATCTCTGTTTACAATGATGCATCGTTCAAAAAATGCTACTCAAATGTCCTGAGAAATGACGATAGCTCCGGCAGATAACGTCAGCTAACAAGAAATACACATCATAAACTTTGACTAAATATGCATGTTCTACATATATATAGTTAGATACACTTCTTCTGAATGCAATCGCTGTGTTACATTTATTTTTAACGTTACAGGTCGGCGCTCAAAAAGTAGCATTATGGCTCCTCTATCTTGGAGTCCACATAAACCCAAATTTACCACATAAATATTCCCTTACCTTTGCTGTTCTTCCATCAGAAGACCTGGAAGGAATTATACTTACCAAAAACAGCTTTTAGTTTTGCAGTCTGTGTCTTTCGGTTCTCAAACAGGACACATTTCGGTTGAAATGTAGCCAAAAGTCAAGTGGATGCGCACCAATACGTCAAACTTACATATTATATGTCGATTAAACTTGTCAAACTAACTTCATAATCAAGCTTTAACATGTTATAAAGGTGTACAGCAATCGTGAGGACGAACAGAAACGCATGCATTGTATAATCGATCTTGGAAAAAAGACAGGACCAGAGCAGAGCGCGCATAAAAGTGACCTATTTTTTCGCGTGACCGAAAGGTTTCGGCCTGCCAAAACTCTCGTGAGCGTGCAAGCTGAGATCGCGCTGAAGACAGAGAGACTGTTCCCAGACCTGTAACTGCTTGGGAAGGGTGGGGGCGATGACGTCAAAGTTGGGCCAACTTTTATGATGACAAGAGAGAGTTTGGGAGAATGACTGCCCTGAGAGTTCTGCTTTACATACAGACATAATTTAAACGGTTTTAGAAGCTTTAGAGTGTTTTCTATTCAATAATATTTTTTATTTGCATATATTAGCAACTTTTGACAAAAAAAAATATGTTTACTATGGGCACGCAATTACTCCAGCGGGGGCAGTAGACAGCGCTATCCCCAACAGGTTTTAATGTCTAGACGCACCCGCTCTCTGTTACCAACAACTCACAATCTCCTCGCACCAAAGGTCATTAGGGATGTTCAGGCACAGAATTGGGCATGTCAGGACAAGTCCAAAATTACTATGACCAGCATGCAAAACATCCGCCTGTAATAAAACAAGGCCAAGCTGTCAGAGTGCTCCTGTCACCTCACACCAGGGATGCCACATGGAGTCCTGGCACATGCATAGGGCACATCAGGTCATATGAAGTGGAACTAAAGGTCTGAACGTATTAAAGAAACCGGGGGGACATAGGCCAAGTTCAGGAGAGAACAGGAGGGCCGTGTGGGAAGACTGTGAATATCCTCTGGATGGTGTGGGCAGGACACATAATGAGAAGACAGGGAAGACCCCACCAGGGCAGTTATCTCTTCATGACCGTGTCTCCACAATTTCAGGAGGATGTGGAAGAGGAAGGAAAGACCCTGAGGCTCCCTGTCACGAATACCACCAAAGGTGTCATGTTTTGTCTTAGATTGTCTTGTCATTTTGCTTTTCCCTCTGTTCATTTTCCCCCTGCTGGTCTTTTTAGGTTCGTTCCCCTTTTTCTCTCTCCCTTCCTCTCTCTCTTCTCTCTATCGTTCCGTTCCTGCTCCCAGCTGTTCCTATTCCCCTAATCAATCATTTAGTCTTCCCACACCTGTTCCTTATCTTTTCCCCTGATTAGAGTCCCTATTTCTTCCCTTGTTTTCCGTTCCTGCCCTGTCGGATCCTTGTCTATTGTTCACCGTGCTGTGTCTGTGTATCGCCCTGTCGTGTCGTGTTTCCCTCAGATGCTGCGTGGAGAGCAGGTGTCTGAGTCTGCTAGGTTCAAGTGCCTTCCCGAGGCAACCTGCAGTTCTTGATCGAGTCTCCAGTCTGTTCTCGTCATTACGAGTGGAATTATGTCTTATGTTTGTAGAATTACTTTATTGGATTAAAGACTCTGTTTTCGCCAAGTCGCTTTTGGGTCCTCATTCACCTGCATGACAGAAGGATCCGACCAAAGAATGGACCCAGCGACTACAGACGTTCGTAACACTGCCGTCGAGATCCAAGGAGCCATGCTCGGCAGACACGAGCAGGAATTGTCTGCTGCTCGCCATGCCGTGGAGAACCTGGCCGCTCAGGTTTCCGACCTCTCTGGACAGTTCCAGAGTCTTCGTCTCGTGCCACCTGTTACTTCCTGGCCTGCCGAGCCTCCGGAACCTAGGGTTAATAACCCACCTTGCTACTCCGGGCAGCCCACGGAGTGCCGCTCCTTTCTCACCCAGTGTGATATTGTGTTCTCTCTCCAACCCAACACATACTCTAGCGAGAGAGCTCGGGTTGCTTACGTCATTTCACTCCTTACTGGCCGGGCTCGAGAGTGGGGCACAGCTATCTGGGAGGCAAGGGCTGATTGTTCAAACAATTACCAGAACTTTAAAGAGGAGTTGATTCGGGTTTTTGACCGTTCAGTTTTTGGTAGGGAGGCTTCTAGGGCCCTGGCTTCCCTATGCCAAGGTGATCGATCCATAACGGATTACTCTATAGAGTTTCGCACTCTTGCTGCCTCTAGTGACTGGAACGAGCCGGCGCTGCTCGCTCGTTTTCTGGAGGGACTCCACGCAGTGGTCAAAGATGAGATTCTCTCTCGGGAGGTTCCTTCCAGTGTGGACTCTTTGATTGCTCTCGCCATCCGCATAGAACGACGGGTAGATCTTCGTCACCAAGCTCGTGGAAGAGAGCTCGCGTCAACGGTGTTTCCCTGCTCCGCATCGCAACCATCTCCTCCTCTGGCTCAGAGACTGAGCCCATGCAGCTGGGAGGTATTCGCATCTCGACCAAGGAGAGGGAACGGAGGATCACCAACCGCCTGTGCCTCTATTGCGGATTTGATGGACATTTTGTCAATTCATGTCCAGTAAAGGCCAGAGCTCATCAGTAAGCGGAGGGCTACTGGTGAGCGCTACTACTCAGGTCTCTTCATCTAGATCCTGTACTACTATGTCGGTCCATCTACGCTGGACCGGTTCGGGTGCTACATGCAGTGCCTTGATTGACTCTGGGGCTGAGGGTTGTTTCATGGACGAAGCATGGGCTCGGAAACATAACATTCCTTTCAGACAGTTAGACAAGCCTACGCCCATGTTTGCCTTAGATGGTAGTCATCTTCCCAGTATCAGATTTGAGACACTACCTTTAACTCTCACAGTATCTGGTAACCACAGTGAGACTATTTCTTTTTTGATTTTTCGTTCACCTTTTACACCTGTTGTTTTGGGTCATCCCTGGCTAATATGTCATAATCCTTCTATTAATTGGTCTAGTAATTCTATCCTATCCTGGAACGTTTCTTGTCATGTGAAGTGTTTAATGTCTGCCATTCCTCCCATTTCTTCTGTCCCCACTTCTCAGGAGGAACCTGGCGATTTGACAGGAGTGCCGGAGGAATATCATGATCTGCGCACGGTCTTCAGTCGGTCCCGAGCCAACTCCCTTCCTCCTCACCGGTCGTATGATTGTAGTATTGATCTCCTTCCGGGGACCACTCCTCCTCGGGGTAGACTATACTCTCTGTCGGCTCCCGAACGTAAGGCTCTCGAGGATTATTTATCTGTGTCTCTTGACGCCGGTACCATAGTACCTTCTTCCTCTCCGGCCGGGGCGGGGTTCTTTTTTGTTAAGAAGAAGGACGGTACTCTGCGCCCCTGCGTGGATTATCGAGGGCTGAATGACATAACGGTTAAGAATCGTTATCCGCTTCCCCTTATGTCATCAGCCTTCGAGATTCTGCAGGGAGCCAGGTGCTTTACTAAGTTGGACCTTCGTAACGCTTACCATCTCGTGCGCATCAGAGAGGGGGACGAGTGGAAAACGGCGTTTAACACTCCGTTAGGGCATTTTGAGTACCGGGTTCTGCCGTTTGGTCTCGCCAATGCGCCAGCTGTTTTTCAGGCATTAGTTAATGATGTTCTGAGAGACATGCTGAACATCTTTGTTTTTGTCTATCTTGACGATATCCTGATTTTTTCACCGTCACTCGAGATTCATGTTCAGCACGTTCGACGTGTTCTACAGCGCCTTTTAGAGAATTGTCTCTACGTGAAGGCTGAGAAGTGCTCTTTTCATGTCTCCTCCGTTACTTTTCTCGGTTCCGTTATTTCCGCTGAAGGCATTCAGATGGATTCCGCTAAGGTCCAAGCTGTCAGTGATTGGCCCGTTCCAAGGTCACGTGTCGAGTTGCAGCGCTTTTTAGGTTTCGCTAATTTCTATCGGCGTTTCATTCGTAATTTCGGTCAAGTTGCTGCCCCTCTCACAGCTCTTACTTCTGTCAAGACGTGTTTTAAGTGGTCCGGTTCCGCCCAGGGAGCTTTTGATCTTCTAAAAGAACGTTTTACGTCCGCTCCTATCCTCGTTACTCCTGACGTCACTAGACAATTCATTGTCGAGGTTGACGCTTCAGAGGTAGGCGTGGGAGCCATTCTATCCCAGCGCTTCCAGTCTGACGATAAGGTTCATCCTTGCGCTTATTTTTCTCATCGCCTGTCGCCATCCGAACGCAACTATGATGTGGGTAACCGCGAACTGCTCGCCATCCGCTTAGCCCTAGGCGAATGGCGACAGTGGTTGGAGGGGGCGACCGTTCCTTTGTCGTTTGGACAGACCATAAGAACCTTGAGTACATCCGTTCTGCCAAACGACTTAATGCCCGTCAAGCTCGTTGGGCGTTGTTTTTCGCTCGTTTCGAGTTTGTGATTTCTTACCGTCCGGGTAGCAAAAACACCAAGCCTGATGCCTTATCCCGTCTGTTTAGTTCTTCTGTGGCTTCTACTGATCCCGAGGGGATTCTTCCTTATGGGCGTGTTGTCGGGTTGACAGTCTGGGGAATTGAAAGACAGGTTAAGCAAGCACTCACGCACACTGCGTCGCCGCGCGCTTGTCCTAGTAACCTCCTTTTCGTTCCTGTTTCCACTCGTCTGGCTGTTCTTCAGTGGGCTCACTCTGCCAAGTTAGCTGGTCATCCCGGTGTTCGAGGCACTCTTGCGTCTATTCGCCAGCGCTTTTGGTGGCCGACTCAGGAGCGTGACACGCGCCGTTTCGTGGCTGCTTGTTCGGACTGCGCGCAGACTAAGTCGGGTAACTCTCCTCCTGCCGGTCGTCTCAGACCGCTCCCCATTCCTTCTCGACCATGGTCTCACATCGCCCTAGACTTCATTACCGGTCTTCCTTTGTCTGCGGGGAAGACTGTGATTCTTACGGTTGTCGATAGGTTCTCTAAGGCGGCACATTTCATTCCCCTCGCTAAACTTCCTTCCGCTAAGGAGACGGCACAAATCATCATCGAGAATGTGTTCAGAATTCATGGCCTCCCGTTAGACGCCGTTTCAGACAGAGGCCCGCAATTCACGTCACAGTTTTGGAGGGAGTTCTGTCGTTTGATTGGTGCGTCCGTCAGTCTCTCTTCCGGGTTTCATCCCCAGTCTAACAGTCAAGCAGAGAGGGCCAATCAGACGATTGGTCGCATACTACGCAGCCTTTCTTTCAGAAACCCTGCGTCTTGGGCAGAACAGCTCCCCTGGGCAGAATACGCTCACAACTCGCTTCCTTCGTCTGCTACCGGGTTATCTCCGTTTCAGAGTAGTCTGGGTTACCAGCCTCCTCTGTTCTCTTCCCAGCTTGCCGAGTCCAGCGTTCCCTCCGCTCAGCGTTTGTCCAACGTTGTGAGCGCACCTGGAGGAGGGTGAGGTCTGCACTTTGCCGTTACAGGGCACAGACTGTGAGAGCCGCCAATAAACGCAGGATTAAGAGTCCAAGGTATTGTTGCGGCCAGAGAGTGTGGCTTTCCACTCGCAACCTTCCTCTTACGACAGCTTCTCGTAAGTTGACTCCGCGGTTCATTGGTCCGTTCCGTGTCTCCCAGGTCGTCAATCCTGTCGCTGTGCGACTGCTTCTTCCGCGACATCTTCGTCGCATCCATCCTGTCTTCCATGTCTCCTGTGTCAAGCCCTTTCTTCGCACCCCGTTCGTCTTCCCTCCCCCCTCCCGTCCTTGTCGAGAGCGCACCTATTTACAAGGTACGTAGGATCATGGACATGCGTTCTCGGGGACGGGGTCACCAATACTTAGTGGATTGGGAGGGTTACGGTCCTGAGGAGAGGAGTTGGGTTCCGTCTCGGGACGTGCTGGACCGTTCACTCATTGATGATTTCCTCCGTTGCCGCCAGGATTCCTCCTCGAGTGCGCCAGGAGGCGCTCGGTGAGTGGGGGGTACTGTCATGTTTTGTCTTAGATTGTCTTGTCATTTTGCTTTTCCTCTGTTCATTTTCCCCTGCTGGTCTTTTTTAGGTTCGTTCCCCTTTTTCTCTCTCCCTTCCTCTCTCTCTTCTCTCTATCGTTCCGTTCCTGCTCCCAGCTGTTCCTATTCCCCTAATCAATCATTTAGTCTTCCCACACCTGTTCCTTATCTTTTCCCCTGATTAGAGTCCCTATTTCTTCCCTTGTTTTCCGTTCCTGCCCTGTCGGATCCTTGTCTATTGTTCACCGTGCTGTGTCTGTGTATCGCCCTGTCGTGTCGTGTTTCCCTCAGATGCTGCGTGGAGAGCAGGTGTCTGAGTCTGCTAGGTTCAAGTGCCTTCCCGAGGCAACCTGCAGTTCTTGATCGAGTCTCCAGTCTGTTCTCGTCATTACGAGTCTGTTCTCGTCATTATGTTTGTAGAATTACTTTATTGGATTAAAGACTGTTTTCGCCAAGTCGCTTTTGGGTCCTCATTCACCTGCATGACAAAAGGTGGCTCCCCTTCCTGTTCGGGTGGCGCTCGGAGGTCGTCGTTGCCTTTCTACTAGCTGCCACCGATCCCTATTTCCTTTTCGTTTGTTTTTGTCTAATTGTTTTCACCTGTTCCTTGTTGGGGTTTTGGGATGGGTGTTATTTAAGTTTGTTTTGCCGGCTGGTGTATGTGCGGGCTTGTTGGTAATTGTTACGTTTGTGGTGTATCGTTGTCTTTTGGGTTTTCGCTGTCCGGGTTTTGTAACTAAGGTTTTGGGTTTGTTTGCACCTGCGTTTAGGGCTTCACCCATTTTTGGACCTGTTACTTTGTAGAGGACATTAAAGCGTTTTACCCCCGTTTATTTTTGCTCTCTGCGTTTGACTCCACACCCATCACTCACCCACCGTTACACTCCCAGAGGTGCCCAACATCCCAGAGGTGCCAGGAGAGGACAAGCCTACTCATTCAAGTGTTTTCTGAATAATAGTGAATACATCAAAACTATAAAATAACACATATGGAATCGTGTAGTAACCAAAAGATTGTTAAACAAATAAAAATATTTTTTATATTTGAGATTCTTCAAAGTAGCCACCCCTTGCCTTGAGGACAACTTTGTACACTCTTGGCATTCTCTCAACCAGCTTAATGAGGAATGTTTTTCCAACAGTCTTGAAGGAGTTCCCACATATACTGAGCACTTGTTGGCTGCTTTACCTTCACTCTGTGGTCCAACTCATCCCAAACCATCTCAATTGGGTTGAGGTGGGGTGATTGTGGAGGCCAGATCATCTGATGCCATTGCTCGCCAATGCTCATGTTTCTGGTCCTACACACGTCTTTTCTTCCTATTGGTGTTCTTTAGTAGTGGTTTCTTTGCACCAATTCGACCATGAAGGCCTGATTCACGGAGTCTCCTCTGAACAGTTGATGTTGAGATATGTCTGTTACTTGAACTATGTGAATAATTTATCTGGGCTGCAATCTGAGGTGCAGTTAACTCTAAACAACTCATCCTCTGCAGCAGAGGCAACTCTGGGTCTTCCATTCCTGTGGTGGTCCTAATGAGAGCCAGCTTGATGGTTTTTGCTACTGCACTTGAAGAAACTTTCAAAGTTCTTGAAATTTTCCATACATTTTCCAGGGATCTGATCTGTTTCCATAGCTCTTACTTATAAAACCTTTGCCGTACAATGTTTTTGTTATGCTGATGAATGAGGACCCAAAAGCGACTTAGCTAAAACAGAGTCTTTATTCCAGTAAATGGCAAAAGTAATAATCCTGGAACACTAAAGAAGAAAACAAAACAGGAAAAAACTTAAATCCACTCGTAGTAACGAGGACAGACTGGAGACTCGACCATTGACTGCAGGTTGCTTCGGGAAGGCACCGACCGTAGCAGACTAAGACACCTGCTCACACGCAGCATCTGAAGGAGACAAGACACGACAGGGCGAGACAAGGACACAGCACAGCGAACATCATACAAGGATCCGACAAGGACTGAAGCGGAAAACAGAGGGAGAAATAGGGTCCCTAATCAGAGGGCAAAATAGGGGACAGGTGTGAAAAGAGTAAATGAGTGAGTTAGGAGAATGAGGTACAGCTGGGAGCAGGAACGGAACGATAGAGAGAAGAGAGAGAGGGAGGGGGAGAGAGAGGGATAGAAAGAGGGAATGAACCTAATAAGACCAGCAGGGGGAAACGAACAGAAGGGAAAGCACAAGGACAAGACAATATATGACAAAACATGACAGGTACCCCCCCACTCACCGAGCGCCTCCTGGCGCACTCGAGGAGGAACCCTGGCGGCAACGGAGGAAATCATCAATCAGCGAACGGTCCAGCACGTCCCGAGATGGAACCCAACTCCTCTCCTCAGGACCGTAACCCTCCCAATCCACTAAGTACAGGTGACCACGTCCCCGAGAACGCATGTCCATGATTTTTCGTACTTTGTAAATAGGTGCGCCCTCGACAAGGACGGGGGGGGGGGAAGACGAACGGGGGCGCGAAGAAAGGGCTTGACACAGGAGACATGGAAGACAGGGTGGACGCGACGAAGATGTCGCGGAAGAAGCAGTCGCACAGCGACAGGATTATAACGACCTGGGAGACACGGAACGGACCAATGAACCGCGGAGTCAACTTACGAGAAGCTGTCGTAGGGGGAAGGTTACGAGTGGAAAGCCACACTCTCTGGCTGCGACAATACCTAGGACTCTTAATCCTACGTTTATTGGCGGCTCTCACAGTCTGCGCCCTGTAACGGCAAAGTGCAGACCTCACCCTCCTCCAGGTGCGCTCACAACGTTGGACAAACGCCTGAGCGGAGGGAACGCTGGACTCGGCGAGCTGGGACGAGAACAGAGGAGGCTGGTAACCCAGACTACTCTGAAAGGGAGATAGCCCGGTAGCAGACGAAGGAAGCGAGTTGTGAGCGTATTCTGCCCAGGGGAGCTGTTCTGCCCAAGACGCAGGGTTTCTAAAAGAAAGGCTGCGTAGTATGCGACCAATCGTCTGATTGGCCCTTTCTGCTTGACCGTTAGACTGGGGATGAAAACCGGAAGAGAGACTGACGGAAGCACCAATCAAACGACAGAACTCCCTCCAAAACTGTGACGTGAATTGCGGACCTCTGTCTGAAACGGCGTCTAACGGGAGGCCATGAATTCTGAACACATTCTCGATGATGATTTGTGCCGTCTCCTTAGCGGAAGGAAGCTTAGCGAGGGGAATGAAATGTGCCGCCTTAGAGAACCTATCGACAACCGTAAGAATCACAGTCTTCCCCGCAGACGAAGGCAGACCGGTAATGAAGTCTAAGGCGATGTGAGACCATGGTCGAGAAGGAATGGGAAGCGGTCTGAGACGACCAGCAGGAGGAGAGTTACCTGACTTAGTCTGCGCGCAGTCCGAACAAGCAGCCACGAAACGGCGCGTGTCACGCTCCTGAGTAGGCCACCAAAAGCGCTGGCGAATAGAAGCAAGTGTACCTCGAACGCCGGGATGGCCAGCTAACTTGGCAGAGTGAGCCCACTGAAGAACAGCCAGACGAGTAGAAACAGGAACGAAAAGAAGGTTACTAGGACAAGCGCGAGGTGACGCAGTGTGAGTGAGTGCTTGCTTAACCTGTCTCTCAATTCCCCAGACTGTCAACCCGACAACACGCCCATAAGGAAGAATCCCCTCGGGATCGGTAGAAGCCACAGAAGAACTAAAGAGACGGGATAAGGCATCAGGCTTGGTGTTCTTATTACCCGGGCGATAAGAAATCACAAACTCGAAACGAGCGAAAAACAACGCCCAACGAGCTTGACGTGCATTAAGTCGTTTGGCAGAACGGATGTACTCAAGGTTCTTATGATCAGTCCAAACGACAAAAGGAACGGTCGCCCCCTCCAACCACTGTCGCCATTCGCCTAGGGCTAAGCGGATGGCGAGCAGTTCGCGGTTACCCACATCATAGTTGCGTTCCGATGGCGACAGGCGATGAGAAAAATAAGCGCAAGGATGGACCTTATCGTCAGACTGGAAGCGCTGGGATAGAATGGCTCCCACGCCCACTTCTGAAGCGTCAACCTCGACAATGAATTGTTTAGTGACGTCAGGAGTAACGAGGATAGGAGCGGACGTAAAACGCTTCTTGAGGAGATCAAAAGCTCCCTGGGCGGAACCGGACCACTTAAAGCACGTCTTGACAGAAGTAAGAGCTGTGAGAGGGGCAGCAACTTGACCGAAATTACGAATGAAACGCCGATAGAAATTAGCGAAACCTAGAAAGCGCTGCAACTCGACACGTGACCTTGGAACGGGCCAATCACTGACAGCCTGGACCTTAGCGGGATCCATCTGAATGCCTTCAGCGGAAATAACAGAACCGAGAAAAGTGACAGAGGAGACATGAAAGGAGCACTTCTCAGCCTTCACGTAGAGACAATTCTCTAAAAGGCGCTGGAGTACACGTCGAACGTGCTGAACATGAATCTCGAGTGACGGTGAAAAAATCAGGATATCGTCAAGGTAGACAAAAACAAAGATGTTCAGCATGTCTCTCAGTACATCATTAACTAATGCCTGAAAAACAGCTGGAGCATTAGCGAGACCAAACGGCAGAACCCGGTACTCAAAATGCCCTAACGGAGTGTTAAACGCCATTTTCCACTCGTCCCCCTCTCTGATGCGCACGAGATGGTAAGCATTACGAAGGTCCAACTTAGTAAAGAACCTGGCTCCCTGCAGAATCTCGAAGGCTGATGACATAAGGGGAAGCGGATAACGATTCTTAACCGTTATGTCATTCAGCCCTCGATAATCCACGCAGGGGCGCAGAGTACCGTCCTTCTTCTTAACAAAAAAACCCCGCTCCGGCAGGAGAGGAAGAAGGCACTACGGTGCCGGCGTCAAGAGAAACAGACAAATAATCCTCGAGAGCCTTACGTTCGGGAGCCGACAGAGAGTATAGTCTACCCCGAGGGGGAGTGGTCCCCGGAAGGAGATCAATACTACAATCATACGACCGGTGAGGAGGAAGGGAGTTGGCTCTGGACCGACTGAAGACCGTGCGCAGATCATGATATTCCTCCGGCACTCCTGTCAAATCACCAGGTTCCTCCTGAGAAGAGGGGACAGAGGAAACAGGAGGGATAGCAGACATTAAACACTTCACATGACAAGAAACGTTCCAGGATAGGATAGAATTACTAGACCAATTAATAGAAGGATTATGACATACTAGCCAGGGATGACCCAAAACAACAGGTGTAAAAGGTGAACGAAAAATCAAAAAGGAAATAGTCTCACTGTGGTTACCAGATACTGTGAAGGTTAAAGGTAGTGTCTCATATCTGATACTGGGGAGATGACTACCATCTAAGGCGAACATGGGCGTGGGCTTCCCTAACTGTCTGAGAGGAATGTCATGTTTCCGAGCCCATGCTTCGTCCATAAAACAACCCTCAGCCCCAGAGTCTATCAAGGCACTGCATGAAGCAGCCGAACCGGTCCAGCGTAGATGGACCGACATAGTAGTACAGGATCTTGATGGAGAGACCTGAGTAGTAGCGCTCACCAGTAGCCCTCCGCTTACTGATGAGCTCTGGCTTTTACTGGACATGAATTGACAAAATGTCCAGCAAAACCGCAATAGAGGCACAGGCGGTAGGTGATCCTCCGTTCCCTCTCCTTAGTCGAGATGCGAATACCTCCCAGCTGCATGGGCTCAGTCTCTGAGCCGGAGGGAGGAGATGGTTGCGATGCGGAGAGGGGGAACACCGTTAACGCGAGCTCTCTTCCACGAGCTCGGTGACGAAGATCTACCCGTCGTTCTATGCGGATGGCGAGCGCAATCAAAGAGTCCACACTGGAAGGAACCTCCCGGGAGAGAATCTCATCCTTAACCTCTGCGTGGAGTCCCTCCAGAAAACGAGCGAGCAGCGCCGGCTCGTTCCAGTCACTAGAGGCAGCAAGAGTGCGAAACTCTATAGAGTAATCCGTTATGGATCGATCACCTTGACATAGGGAAGCCAGGGCCCTAGAAGCCTCCCTACCAAAAACTGAACGATCAAAAACCCGTATCATCTCCTCTTTAAAGTTCAGGTAATTGTTGGAACAATCAGCCCTTGCCTCCCAGATAGCTGTGCCCCACTCTCGAGCCCGGCCAGTAAGGAGTGAAATGACGTAAGCAATCCGAGCTCTCTCTCTTGAGTATGTGTTGGGTTGGAGAGAGAACACAATATCACACTGGGTGAGAAAGGAGCGGCACTCAGTGGGCTGCCCGGAGTAACATGATGGGTTATTAACCCTAGGTTCCGGAGACTCGGCAGACCAGGAAGTAGCTGGTGGCACGAGACGAAGACTCTGAAACTGTCCAGAGAGGTCGGAAACCTGAGCGCCAGGGTCTCAACGGCATGACGAGCAGCAGACAATTCCTGCTCGTGTCTGCCGAGCATAGCTCCCTGGATCTCGACGGCAGTGTTACGAGAATCCGTAGTCGCTGGGTCCATTCTTGGTCGGATCCTTCTGTTATGCTGATGAATGAGGACCCAAAAGCGACTTAGCTAAAACAGAGTCTTTATTCCAGTAAATGGCAAAAGTAATAATCCTGGAACACTAAAGAAGAAAACAAAACAGGAAAAAACTTAAATCCACTCGTAGTAACGAGGACAGACTGGAGACTCGACCATTGACTGCAGGTTGCTTCGGGAAGGCACCGACCGTAGCAGACTAAGACACCTGCTCACACGCAGCATTTGAAGGAGACAAGACACGACAGGGCGAGACAAGGACACAGCACAGCAAACATCATACAAGGATCCGACAAGGACTGAAGCGGAAAACAGAGGGAGAAATAGGGTCCCTAATCAGAGGGCAAAATAGGGGACAGGTGTGAAAAGAGTAAATGAGTGAGTTAGGAGAATGAGGAACAGCTGGGAGCAGGAACGGAACGATAGAGAGAAGAGAGAGAGGGAGGGGGAGAGAGAGGGATAGAAAGAGGGAACGAACCTAATAAGACCAGCAGGGGGAAACGAACAGAAGGGAAAGCACAAGGACAAGACAATATATGACAAAACATGACAGTTTTAACTTAAGACCTTCACTTCATACAGTTACACATATGCTTCTTTACAAAAAAACAAAAAAATCTGGATTCTGGCAATGACATTTCAGCTGGAGCTTTTGTCACGAGTGGCATGTTAATAGCATATCGGTATCTCAATGCATTTCTTGTCTATATGACTATACATTTTGCAGTGTGCAGACCTCCACAATCAACCTGAAACCCAAGATAAACAATTTTGGATAAGCCAATATGGCACGGTTGATCACCCCCCTCTCTCCCGGGATTCTTCTGACGTTTCTTCATTTTCTTCTTCAGATAGTGTTTCAGTTCGTCCTCCCAATAATACATGTTCAAAGTGGATTTCAATATTTGGGGAATAATCAGATTTTCCCAAGCAGATGATTCACTCACCTGAGCCACCACCATCCTTTACCATCCATTATGTCTTGTCCATTTTCCTACCAGTACACCAGCAGCATGAAAGAAGTTGGGACGGGATCTCTCTCCATGCTCACTCGACGCACGTGGACTCATGCCGCACTCCTGAGAGAAAAGGCATGATAGAAAAGGCAGTTTATAGCGTTTAATGCATGCTGTGCACAGGTTGCTGGCTCAGACTCAGGTCTCCGGGCAGAAGTGGTGAAGGACCATTGTGTATGCCATTGTCGCCATTACTGAAAACGGTTAGAGGTCATATTATACATGTAACGGCGTTCTTCGTTTGTAGAAAGAGAGTCGGACCGAAATGCAGCGTAGTGGTTACTCATGTCTTTAATGAAGAAAGCGATACATGAAATAACTAATACAAAATACAAAACAACAAACGGAATGTGAAATCTAATTACAGCCTATCTGGTGAAACTACACAGAGACAGGAACAATCACCCACAAAATACACAGAGAAACCAGGCTACCTAAATACGGTTCCCAATCAGAGACAACGAGAATCACCTGACTCTGATTGAGAACCGCCTCAGGCAGCCAAGCCTATACAACACCCCTAATCAGCCGCGATCCCAAAAATACAAAAACCCCAATACGAAATACAACAACATAAACCCATGTCACACCCTGGCCTGACCAAATAATAAAGAAAACACAAAATACTAAGACCAAGGCGTGACAATACATGCATCTAGATACCATCTGTGACCGACCGTCTCGTTGTGGTCTAATGTAGCAAAATTATTAAATGTGTTTTTTTTTTACAATGGATAAAAGCAGACTCAGAGCATGAAAATTGTATATCATACACTACAGTTGAGGAACAATGGAAAAGTAAATCTGCTTTGAATGTTGATAAACTTGTAACCTCACTTTTGAGAAAGTGGCCCTTGAATGTTTTGGTACCAACTGAAGAGATCTTCTTTGTCTACCCCCATTCAACATTTGTTCACACCCTTTTAAGCTTTAGCCCCACCCATCTCTTTAAGGATTCACATGTGACGCTATGTACTAAACAACCAAACATTCCAAGAATAAGGGCTGGTTTACACGATGGGGTCGTTCGTAAATTTAATTTGGAGTGCCAGAGTGTGGTCTGGGTGTTCGTAACTCAGAGTGTTGTCAAATTGGCCGTTCATAAATTCAGAGCGTTTTGCTCTAGAAAAAGAATACAGGATGTTCTAGCCGAAAAGTTGGGTTGATTAGAGTGTTCTGACATAACAACAGCAGTCAAGCACCCAAGATAACTGGCTAACTAGCTTATTCCAGACACAAATGAGACATCATTCTGACCATTTCATTCGCCCTGGCAGAGCTGGTTAGGCTGCTTTTATGTTATCCAGAGCTTTGGTGACAGCATCTGTGCTGCTGGTAACAAATTAATTAAGCTTTTTTTGTCAATGTTGACTGACACTGTCAATTTTCAACGGGTGTTGAGCATTCATAAATTTGTCAGTTATTCTGCACTCTGGCACACTCAGAGGAGAGTGCTCTGAAATCACTGTAGATAGCTAGAGCAAATTTACCAGCTACGTCTGTCAACAGTTGATGCAGTGACATCATAAACATTATTTTGAAATAGTTACTTGCTTAGTGGCGTCTTTTGTTTAAACATGCAGCTTGCTAGCTAAACAATGAACCATGATCCCAACTCATAAGGTTACTACTACCTTGCATGAATCTGCAGGTAGCTAACCAACTAGATTCAATGTTAGCTAGCTAAAATTAGGCTGCAACTAGCAAGGCAAATGGCTCTCAGATACAAATAATATTACTATATAGATCATACATGTAACTTTAGCTCTCTAGCTAACAGTACACTTTAACTTGAAATGAAAATTACTTTCTGACCAAATTAGAAACGTGCAATATCTGAAAATGCAGCTAGCTAGGCTCTCTTACACATATACAGTGGCTTGCGAAAGTAATCACCCCCTTTGGCATTTTTCCTATTCTGTTGCCTTATAACCTGGAATTGAAATAGATTTTGGGGGGGGTGTATCAATTGATTTACACAACATGCCTACCACTTTGAAGAGGCTAAATATTTTTTTTTGTGAAACAAACAAGAAATAAGACAAAAAAACTGAAATCTTGAGTAGAGCCATCTTTTGCAGCAATTACAGCTGCAAGTCTTTTGAGGTATGTCTCTATAAGCTTGGCACATCTAGCCACTGGGATTTCTGCGTTTTGGTGGGTGTCTGGTCTGTGCGTTTTGGTGGGTGTCCCTCTCTTGGCAGGTTTGTTGTGGTGCCATATTCTTTCAAAACAAAATGGATTTAATGGTGCTCCGTGGGATGTTCAAAGTTTCTGATATTTTTTTAGTACCCAACCCTGATCTGTACTTCTCCACAACTTTGTCCCTGACCTGTTTGGAGAGCTCCTTGGTCTTCATTTTGTCGCTTGCTTTGTGGTACCCCTTGCTTTGTGGTGTTGCAGACTCTGGGGCCTTTCAGAACAGGCAGATCATCTGACACTTAGATTGCACAAAGGTGGACTTTATTTTTCTAATTATGTGAATTCTGAAGGTTAATTGGTTTGCACCAGATCTTATTTATGGTCTTCATAGCAAGGTGGGTGAATACTGTAACCACCACTTTTCCTTTTTTTAAGTAATTTTTTTCATTTCACTTCACTTCGCCGATTTGGACTATTTTTTGTATGTCCATTATATAAAATCCATTTAAATTACAGGTTGTAATACCAACAAAATAGGAAAAAGGCCAAGTGGGTTGAATACTTTTGCAAGGTACTGTACATGGATGGATGCTTCTCCCTCTGTGTCACAGATGCCATTGTTGCCCTTAGTTTGAAGATATAATCCCGAGCCTTCTGTATGTTCTATTTTTGACTCCGTCTGCATAATTGCAACCAAACAACATCATTTTCTCCATCTCCTTAGCTATCATACTCTAATTACACATATTTCAAAACGCTGTCCTCCAGAAAGAGGATAGCAACACTTATGCAATTCTACTATGTGATATCTTTCATAAAAGCCGTGTTAGAAAGCATTACATACACATACTGACCAGCTCATATTATTGACAGAAACCTGCTACATGGCAGACCAATCCGAACTCACCTCTCGGCATGTCCAGCCCACTCATTATCTCAGCCAATTATGGCTAGCGGGAAGGTTGCTGACGTTTTCCATAGCTAAACCAACTAAGCTCGTAATTTAACCACTTTATTAGTATTTACAGATGGCATACAAGATTGTTATTAAGACAGAGAAGACAGACCAGAACAATAATTTAGTTTAGGGCAGTTCTGATTCAGGAAATCCAGACAAACTTTTCACTGTATGACAAATTGTTACTTCTACCAATATTCTTAAAAACCCCTGTCAGTTAAATGAAAAATAAATGAATTTGAATAACAAATCAATTTAGAATTACAGCTCTTGATAACTCCATAAGGAAATAACTGTATCCCGTAAGGCAGAGGTTCCCAAACTTTCTATAGTCCCGTACCCCGTAAACATTCAACCTCGAGCTGCACCAAGGTCAGCTCACTCTCAGACAAATGTCAAAGAGAATAACAACACACAGTTGAAACCATTTTTGCAAATTGGCTTATCATCTTGGCGATCTCACTGCAGAGTTACAGGGTCAGGGAGTTAGATGGCTAATCCTCATCTCTGGTGAGATGTGTATTGAAGCAAGACAAAAACAAAACAACAACAGCAATTGCATGTTATTTTGGCATTAATACATGTCACATATCAGTTTGTTAAACAATGTAAAAAATATATATATGTATAATTGAGTTCATAAAGCTGCATACAACCATGGTCTCTTTAAAGCAGCTCCACAATCCAGGTGTATCAGCCTAGCTCAGTGCTTTCTGTGGTGGTGGGGTGGGCAAGCAGAAAATAGGAGCATTGCGTCGGTTTTCTTTCACTCATGGGGACAATGCGCAATCGCCTAGCTTCAGTCCTTTAGTAATGGTAAAATTTCAGCCCTTTGGGTCCTACCATAGAGTTATATTATATTAAGGTCATTGGCCACAGAAATGCCGTCAAATCACGTTATATGTACAGTAGCTTTGATTGGACTGATCATGTCAACATCTTACTTTCACAATCTTAACTAGCAGTCATAATTATGAATCAAGTCTACTGGCAAATCCTTTTTAATCCTTGCCATATGAAGAGAAATAATGAAGAGAAAATATAGATAAAGCGTATCGGTGCTCATCGGCCATTGGACATAAACATTACAAAACAAGTTGGAAATCGCAAATTCAACAATGAGACAATTGGAAGGAATTGGCGAGACTGGCTAACTGCAAGCACTGCAACTGGGAAGTCTGACTGGGAAAATACGTGTTGAACGGCCATCCAACTCGAAATTGTAAATATATTTCTTTGATGACAAAATTTGTCAAAGAAGGACTGTCACGCACAACAAGGTGAGTCCAAAAATGTCTTATATGCTGCTGCATAAATTATGTAATATGTCAGGGAGATATGGTCAGCCACATCAGCTTTGTTTTTTAAAAAGGCAGTAAACGAGGCTGAATGAATTGTTTTGCTGCCAAACAAGGCTCCGCTAAAAGCCAGGTGCACCGGGGGTAAGGATTCACTCTATTGTGCTGGAAAGAAAGCTCTGCTGTTGGGACAGCTTTATGTAGGGACTAAATGTTTGTGGGCACCGCTTGTTGCCGTTATAGTACAATGAATGTATTGTTTAGTCTTGTGTTGTGTAGTGGCTTTGCTAGCATGCATCTAAAAAAAATTGGGGGAGAGTTTGCGCCATCAAGATGTACATGCTAAAATAACCACTGGGCATGTGAACTAAATCAATTTCCATAGTTACCAAAGGGCCCCAGAAGACTGGTAATTTCCCCTTTGGACGGATGACTCACATCGTGATTCATGCGTCCAAAAAAGAACCTGTCAGTTAAATGAAAAATAAATGAATTAGAATAACAAATCAAATTAGAATTACAACTCTTGATAACTCCATAAGGAAATAACTGTATCCCGTAAGGCAGAGGTTCCCAAACTTTTTATAGGCCCGTACCCCTTCAAACATTCAACCTCGAGCTGCATACCCCTTCTAGCACCAGGGTCAGCTCACTCTCAAATGTTGTTTTTTGCCATCATTGTAAGCCTTCAACACACACACACTATACGATACATTTATTAAACATAAGAATGAGTGTGAGTTTTTATCACAACCCAGTTTGTGGGACGTGACAAAGAGCTCTTATAGGACCAGGGCACAAGTAATAAAAATAATCAATCATTTTGCTCTTTATTTAGCCATCTTACATATAAAACCTTACTTGCTCATCAAAAATTGTAACTCACCACAGGTTAAAGAGAAGGGTGTGCTTGAAAAGATGCACATAACTCTGCAATGTTGGGTTGTATTGGAGAGAATCTCAGTCTTAAATGTTCCACACAGTCTGTGCCTGTATTTAGAATCCACTCTCACATAGGTACATGGTTGCAAAGGGCATCCGTGTCTTAACAACGAGACTTGCCAAGGCCAGAAACTCTGAGCGCAGCAATATCCAGAAATCTGGCAGTGGCTTCTGATTAAATTACATTTTCACAGAACCGCTTGTTGCAATTTCGATGAGGCTCTCTTGTTCAGATATTGGTAAGTGGACTGGAGGCAGGACATGAAAGGGGTAACAAATCCAGTTGTTTGAGTTGTCCATTTTGGGAAAGTACCTGCGTATTTGCACACCCAGCTCACTCAGGTGCTTCGCTATATCACATTTGACATAGTCCATAAGCTTGAGTTCATTTGCACACAAAAAAATCATACGATGATGGAAAGACCTGTGTGTTGTTCTTGTTAATGCAAACAGAAAAGAGCTCCAACTTCTTAATCAGCATACATTTTGTCACGCACATTGAATATAGTTGCGGAGAGTCCTTGTAATCCTAGATTCAGATCATTCAGGCAGGAAAAAACATCACCCAGATAGGCCAGTCGTGTGAGAAACTCATCATCATGCAAGCGGTCAGACAAGTGAAAATTATGGTCAGTAAAGAAAACTTTAATTTAAAAAAACGTGTCAATACTTTGCCCCTTGATAACCAGCGCACTTCTGTATGTTGTAAAAGCGTAACATGGTCGCTGCCCATATCATTGCATAATGCAGAAAATGCACAAGAGTTCAGGGGCCTTGCTTTAGCAAAGTTAACCATTTTCACTGTAGTGTCCAAAACATATTTCAAGCTGTCAGGCATTCCCTTGGCAGCAAGAGCTTCTTGGTAGATGCTGCAGTGTACCCAAGTGGCGTCATAAGCAACTGATTGCACACGTGTTACCACTCCACAACATCTCCCTGTCATGGCTTTTGCGCTGTCAGTACAGATACCAACACATCTTGACCACCAAAGTCCATTTTGATGTCACAAAGCTGTCCAGTAGTTTAAAAATATCCTCTCAGGTTGTCCTGGTTTCCAGAAAAGGATGTCTTGCTTAATTGACCACCCATAAACGCAACAGACATATACCAGGAGCTGTGCCAGGCTGTTGACTCATCCAGCTGTAATGCATATAATTCACTGGCTTGTATGCGAAGCAGTAATTGTTTCAAAGCATCTCCTGCCATGTCACGTTGTGAAACAGTATTGTTTGATGAAGTGATTGTCTGTATAGTTTTTTTAAACCCTTATTTAACGAGGCAAGTCAGTTATTTAGAACAAGTTCTTAATTACAATGACAGCCTATCAGGGAACAGTGGATTAAATGCCTTGGGCAGAACAATAGATGTCAGCTCGAGGCAACCTTGTCAGGTCGGGGATTCGATCCACAACCTTTCAGTTACTGGCCCAACACTCTAACCACTAGGCTACCTGCCGCCCCCGTTGTCCCAGCCATATCCGCGGCAGCAGGAAGAAATAAGTCCTCCTTGGACAGGCTTGCCTGTCTCCTTGGACATGCCACTCGGTAGCTCACCATATAAGACGCTTCTAGCCCCTTATTAATGGTATTTGTTACTTTTATACATGTCTTACGACTCAAAAGTAATCTTTATTCTCGCTCAACAAACTCCTGTGGCTTATTTTTTAACTTGTCATGTTTCTTTTCTAAATGTCTGCGCAAGAGTGAAGGTTTCCCGCGAGAGAGTAGCAGTTAATGTGACTGGATGTTAATTATTTGACTAGGCTACCTGTATTTGGCATTGTGTTGTTATTTCGTTGAACACTAGATGGTTTATTTTATTTTTGGCAGTGAAGCGAGGCTACTCAGGTGAGAAAAAAATATATACTGTTGAAGTCGGAAGTTTACATACACCTTAGCCAAATACATTTAAATTCAGTTTTTCACAAATCCTAACAGTTAGTCCTAGTAAAAAGGTCCTGTCTTAAAGGTCAGTTAGGATCACCACTTTATTTTAATTAAGAATGTGGAATATCAGAAAAATTGTAGAGAGAATGATTTATTTCAGCTTGTATTTCTTTCATCACGTTCCCAGTGGTTCAGAAGTTAAATACACTCAATTAGTATTTGGTAGCATTGCCTTTAAATTGTTTAACTTGGGTCAAGCATTTCGGTTAGCCTTCCACAAGCATCAGACTTTGTCCCATTCCTCCTGACAGAGCTGGTATTTTAAATTTTACCTTTATTTAACCAGAGAAGTCAGTTAAGAACAGATTCTTATTTTCAATGACGGCCTGGGAACAGTGGGTTAACTGCCTGTTCAGGGGCAGAACGACAGTTTTTTACCTTGTCAGCTCGGGGGTTTGAACTCGCAACCTTCCGGTTACTAGTCCAACACTCTAACCACTAGGCTACGCTTCCGCCGTATAACTGAGTCAGGTTTGTAGGCCTCCATGCTCGCACACGCTTTTTCAGTTCATCCCACAAATGTTGAGGTCTGGGCTTTGTGATGGCCACTCCAATACCTTGACTTTGTTGTCCTTAAGCAATTTTGCCACAACTTTGGAAGTATGCCTGGGGTCAATGTCCATTTGGAAGACCCATTTGCGACCAAGCTTTAACTTCCTGACTCATGTCTTGATATGTTACATTTACATTACATTTAAGTCATCTTCTCTCTTTCTTTCTCCCTCTCGGAGGACCTGAGCCCTAGAACCATGCCCCAGGACTACCTGACATGATGACTCCTTGCTGTCCCCAGTCCACCTGGCCATGCTGCTGCTCCAGTTTCAACTGGCCTGGGCCCTAGGACCATGTCCCAGGACTACCTGACATGAGGACTCCTTGCTGTCCCCAGTCCACCTGGCCATGCTCCTGCTCCAGTTTCAACTGTTCTGCCTTACTATTATTCAACCATGTTGGTCATTTATGAACATTTGAACATCTTGGCCACGTTCTGTTATAATCTCCACCCGGCACAGCCAGAAGAGGACTGGCCACCCCACATATGCTCTCTCTAATTCTCTCTTTCTTTCTCTCTCTCGGAGGACCTGAGCCCTAGGACCGTGCCCCAGGACTACCTGACATGATGGCTCCTTGCTGTCCCCAGTCCACCTGACTGTGCTGCTGCTCCAGTTTCAACTGTTCTGCCTTATTATTATTTGACCATGCTGGTCATTTATGAACATTTGAACATCTTGGTCATGTTCTGTTATAATCTCTACCCGGCACAGCCAGAAGAGGACTGGCCACCCCACATAGCCCGGTTCCTCTCTAGGTTTCTTCCTAGGTTTTGGCCTTTCTAGGGAGTTTTTCCTAGCCACCGTGCTTTTACACCTGCATTGTTTGCTGTTTGGGGTTTTAGGCTGGGTTTCTGTACAGCACTTTGAGATATCAGCTGATGTACGAAGGGCTATATAAATAAATTTGATTTGATTTGATTTGATTTGATTTAGCAGACGCTCTTATCCAGAGCGACTTACAAATTGGTGCATTCACCTTATGACAGTCACTTTACAATAGTGCATCTAAAACTTAAGGGGGGTGAGAGGGATTACTTATCCTATCCTAGGTATTCCTTAAAGAGGTGGGGTTTCAGGTGTCTCCGGAAGGTGGTGATTGACTCCGCTGTCCTGGCGTCGTGAGGGAGTTTGTTCCACCATTGGGGGGCCAGGGCAGCGAACAGTTTTGACTGGGCTGAGCGGGAGCTGTACTTCCTCAGTGGTAGGGAGGCGAGCAGGCCAGAGGTGGATGAACGCAGTGCCCTTGTTTGGGTGTAGGGCCTAATTTTCCTCCCACATGATACCATCTATTTTGTGAAGTGCACAAGTCCCTCCTGCAGCAAAGCACCCTCACAATATGATGCTGCCACCCCCGGTGATTCACGGTTGGAATGGTGTTCTTCGGCTTGCAAAACTCCCTCTTTTCTCCTCCAAACATAATGATGGTTATTATGGCCAAACAGTTCTATTTTTGTTTCATCAGACCAGAGGACATTTCTCCAAAAAGTACGATCTTTGTCCCCATGTGCAGTTGCAAACCGTTATCTGGCTTTTTATGGTAGTTTTGGAGCAGTGGCTTCTTCCTTGCTGAGCGGCCTTTCAGGTTATGTCGATATAGGACTCAGGTGCAAAAGTATCTATATCCACAGTAAAAAGTAACCTCCAGCATCTTCACAAGGTCCTTTGTTGTTGTTCTGGGATTGATCTGCACATTTCGCAGCAAAGTACGTTCATCTCTAGGAGACAGAACCCATCTCCTTCCTGAGCTGTATGACGGCTGCGTGGTACCATGGTGGTCCCATGGTGTTCATGCAGATGAACATGGTACCTTCAGGTGTTTGGAAATTGCTTCCAAGGATGAACCAGACTTGTGGAGGTCTACAATTTTTTTCTGAGGTCTTGGCTGATTTCTTTTGATTTTCCAATGATGTCAACCTCTTTGCTTGACATCATTAGAAAATCAAAAGAAATCAGCCAAGACCTCAGAAAAAAAATTGTAGACCTCCACAAGTCTGATACCACGCTCACTGAGTTTGAAGGTAAGGCCTTGAAATACATCCACAGGTACACCTCCAATTGACTCAAATTATGACAATTAGCCTATTAGAAGCTTCTAAAGGCATGACATCATTTTCTGGAATTTTCCAAGCTGTTTAAAGGCACAGTCAACTTAGTGTATGTAAACGTCTGACCTTCTGGAATTGTGACACAGTGAATTATAAGTGAAACAATCTGTCTGTAAACAATTTTTGGAAAAATTGCTTGCACAAAGTTGATGTCCTAACCGACTTGCCAAAACTATAGTTGAGTGGTTGAACAACGAGTTTTAATGACGCCAACCTAAGTGTATGTAAACATCCGATTTCAACTGTATATATTTAAATATAAATAAATAAAATTGGGGGCGTATCCCCGAAGGCATGTGCGTACCCCTGGTGTTTGGCGTACCCCAGTTTGGGAATAGCTGCTATAAGGTAAGAGTAAAATAGACTAGAGGCAGGTATCCCTCATTCAGGGGCAGTGATCTCTCTCACTTTCTCGTGGTCCCAATCACTTGTAGGACTATTGATGAACTTTTCAGAATTATCAGTGTTTGCATATTACATTTACATCTTACCCAATATCTCTAGCCTTTCTAGTGAGGGTGACCAGGCCTCACCAGAAAGTCAGAACAGAGGTCAGAGATTATTCAACCCCATTTGTATTTGTATTTGTATGTATAATGGATCACCATTAGCTGCTGACAAAGCATTAGCTACTCTTCCTGGGGTCCAGCAAAATTACGGCACTTTATACAATTTTAAAACATTACAATATATTCACAGATTTCACAACACACTGTGTGCCCTCAGGCACCTACTCCACCACTACCACATATGTATCTACATTACTAAATCCATGTGTATGTATAGTGCGTATGTTATCGTATGTGTGTGTGTCTGTGTCAATGTTTGTGTTGCTTCACAGTCCCCGCTGTTCCATAAGGTGTTTTTGTTTTACTGTGAAGGACCTCGGCGTTACTCTAGACCCCGATCTCTCTATTGAAGAACATATCAAGACCATTTCAAGGACAGCTTTTTTTCCATCTACGTAACATTCCAAAAATCAGAGACTTTCTGTCCAAAAATGATGCAGAAAAATGTATCCATACTTTTGTCACTTCTAGGTTATACTACTGCAATGCTCTACTTTCCGGCTACCCGGATAAAGTACTAAAACCAAAAAATTGTATCCTATTACTCATTTAAGTCATTTAGCAGACGCTCTTATCCAGAGCGACTTACAAATTGGTGCATTCACCTTATGACATCCAGTGGGACAGTCACTTAACAATAGTGCATCTAAAACTTAGGGGGGGTGGGGTGAGAGGGATTACTTAACCTATCCTAGGTATTCCTTAAAGAGGTGACCAGGCCTCACCAGAAAGTCAGAACAGAGGTCAGAGATTATTCAACCCCATTTGTATTTGTATTTGTATGTATAATGGATCACCATTAGCTGCTGACAAAGCATTAGCTACTCTTCCTGGGGTCCAGCAAAATTACGGCACTTTATACAATTTTAAAACATTACAATATATTCACAGATTTCCCTACACTGGCTTCCTGTCAAGGCAAGGGCTGATTTAAAGGTTTTTACTGATAACCTACAAAGTATTACATGGGCTTGCTCCTCCCTATCTCTCTGATTTGGTCCTGCCGTACATACCTACACGTACGCTACGGTCACAAGACGCAGGCCTCCTAATTGTCCCTAGAATTTCTAAGCAAACAGCTGGAGGCAGGGCTTTCTCCATTTTTATGGAACGGTCTGCCTACCCATGTGAGAGACGCAAACTCTGTCTCAACCTTTAAGTCTTTACTGAAGACTCATCTCTTCAGTGGGTCATATGATTGAGTGTAGTCTGGCCCAGGAGTGGGAAGGTGAACGGAAAGGCTCTGGAGCAACGAACCGCCCTTGCTGTCTCTGCCTGGCCGGTTCCCGTCTTTCCACTGGGATTCTCTGCCTCTAACCCTATTACAGGGGCTGAGTCACTGGCTTACTGGGGCTCTTTCATACCGTCCCTAGGAGGGGTGCGTCACTTGAGTGGATTGAGTCACTGATGTGATCTTCCTGTGGGTTCTGCTGGCCGACTCTAGCTGGGTTGGTGGTAGGCCACATTGATATTCCTTTGGATAATAGCACGGAGATAGTGTTGGCTAAAGGCCTATACTTCTGTACAAATTGTCTGACATCATATGCACCTGTTTCTTACACTAGTAGTATGCCCAGCCAGGATAAATATCAATATCCAGATACAAAAAACTAATGACACTGGGGTTGGATCTTGTTATTTTAAATTAGTTGGGGGATTTGAGGGTAGCTAACTTGTAGTATCTATCTGACTGTGCAAAAGTGTTTTATGGTTCAGGCACTGAAAGGACAACTAAAATTCAGCTACCCCTATATTGAAGGACCTTTCGATACCCAACTGCTTTCTCCGACAGCAATCTCGGCAATGGCGGATTACGATAACTACGATGACCGAGATCGGGCTTACGGTAGTTTTGGTGGAGGCAGAGGGTAAGAAAATACCTGGACGAATAGAATGTGTCAGTATTACCGTATGGTGATGCAAGAAAACGCAACGATGCCTCACTTTTAAGCAGGGGCTTGTTCGAAATTCTTCTGAAAGATAGGCCTGGGTTCAGAACACGGGCCAGACAGTGCCAGTGGCTAGCCTCTCACCGCTGCTTTGATGAATGGGAAGCCGGTATTGAGGGCGGGGAAAACTCGTGGATTGACCATAGTTAGCTACTTCCAGATGTGCGTGTGAGATTTTCCATTACAGAATGTTAGCAACTTAATTTATGTCGGTTTGACAATGCATATTATGACATGGTTATGATTGCAAGACATTTTATAATTCTCAGACTGCCAGCATGGCACTTGGCGCCAGCATCTTGTTAAAAAGCAGCCCACATGGGCTACATGTTGTGCTGCTACTAGCAAGTCAGGGACTGCGTTGAATGGCCAAATCGGGTGATAACAGCTCGAGATGTCAACATGCGCCATTCCCCGAAATCATTATCAGTACATAGCATGTTTAGCTAGTTGGTTAGCAATCATTATTCAATGCACAAGTCGTTTGATGCATAGTTAGTGGTCACGTTAGCTAGCTAGTGCGCTCGCTAGTGCGCTCGCTAGATTAGCTTGTGATAATTGCATGACGATTTATGCGGAGAACTAGCTAGCTACCTCTGCTAACTAGTCTAGTTTGGGCCCAGTGCACCCTGCATCCATTCCTATCTAGTTTGATGCGCACACTCGTCAAGCTAGCTAGCTAGGTTTGAACGATTAGCAATGAATTTAACTAACATAACGTGGGCTAAACTCGTGCATTGACACCAGGCATTCAATACAGAAAATTGTAAACGTTAAGTGCTGACGATGTTGCGGCAATACTAAAATATGTTCTGGAACTCAATCCAGTTTAGGTCATTTAGCCAGAAATTAAAAGTAGCCTAATCAACGAAAACACTTGAAAAAAGACTAGGTTACTACCGGCATAAATTACATCAAGTTAAAATATTATCCCTTGGATAGGATGAACGTAAATATGGTCATAATGAAGATCTGGGTTTTATATGTCTGCCAACACTTGTCAGTGACTCATAACATTTGTTAGTTGTTGTAATCATATTCTGCTTTAATTGATTCATACAGGAAAGGAGTTGGAGCCCCAGATCCTGAAATACGAATCTAGTGTTGTATTTATTGGGCTACTTGGCATAAATTAATTTGACACCATGGCCAAATAACTACAGATGATCACCTTAACTCTTATCAACTGCTATGTAAGATCACAACAGCCAACATGGTTATTTTACAAAAAATCACTTGAACTCCTTGTTAATTGTGGGAAAGATCTATATGCCCAAACTCTCTTCTTTGGAAGACCCTTTTCAGTTGAATGCATTCAGTTATGCAACTGATATCCCGTTTCCCCTGTTGGGGCCTATAGCTAGGTGGCTGTACATCTTGTTTCAGCCTGGTCGCTCAGTTTGCTTTGACACCCGAGGAATGCTGCAGGCATGCAGTACCCCATCTGCATTTCTCTCAACCCTGTCAGATTGGAGTGCTGTTGCCAGCAAGGGAACATGTTCCTTGAAGTTTTGGCAGTGCCCCACCACTCCTCATGAGGAGCATACATTTTAAAAAACATTTAAATCGTTATAGCAGACGCTCTTATCCAGTGTATTCGTAGGGAAAAAATTTCAGTAGGGAAAACAATTACATAGAACATTCATTGCAAGTAGACCTTTTTTCAAAATGGCTGTTATCAGTGCACAGGAACTAATGCTCTTCATTAAGAAAAATATTTTTTTTCTTTGTCAATTCTTTCTCCCGTTTCCAGACAGCCTTGTCCTATTTCCTGTATTGTATGTGCAACATGTATTTTCCTATGGTATCTGAGCTGTAGCTCTTTGGTAATTTTGATTGTTAATGGATCTGTCCAAGTGTACATAATTTATGGAAGGCTCAGTTAGTCAGCTGAAAAGTATCACTGCACTACCTCTGTGCCACAATTTTGCCTGTGACTCAGTTAATGTCCCAATTAACAACCATAATCTCCAGCTCAGACTCTCAGCCATTGATGCAGTAGTCCTTAGTAATTCTTGACCAGGAAAAACTCGGGGTCCTGTACGGTGGGGTGTGGCGATCTCTTGTAGTCTGTTCTCTCATGGAAGTGTTTGTTTCTGGTAGACCCAGAGGTGGCAGTGGACCTGGTGGACCCCGCAAGCAGAAGGATCTACCCACAGAGCCCCCATACACAGCCTACGTGGGCAACCTGCCCTTCAACACAGTACAAGGAGACATAGACTCCATTTTCAAAGACCTCAATGTCAGGAGTGTTCGACTAGTCCGAGACAAAGAAACAGACAAGTTTAAAGGTGAGCAAGCACCCGTTTGTATAGAGTAACAAACATCACAAGCCACTGCAACAGTTTTGTTTTTCTTTTTCGTAACCAATTTTCTCCTTACAGGTTTTTGTTATGTAGAGTTTGATGACTTGGAATCCCTTAAAGAAGCTTTGACGTATGATGGTGCTGTGAGTACCCACAATTAGTTTTCTCAGGTCCTCATTTGTATCTGGTTCATAAATGTAAAAGGGATACTGGTTCAGTGTTGTCACAATATTCAGTATCACAGGACTGAATTTCCAGTCGAAATTATGGAAACTAGCAGCTGTATGTTTTAAAGCTATAGCACAAACGATTTAACATTTAAACAAGTTCTTAAACTGAGACCTCAGCGTTATGACGTGGCCATGAGCAGCAATGTGAACCAAAGATATTGCAGAGTGGAACTGATGCAAGAGGCTCCGCTTGTGAGCATTCACACAGAGCATCTGCGCATGTGCATAGGAGGTCACTTCACTTTCATACAACGTGATGTGATGGCTGTGTGACAACCGCGGAGGAGATTATCCTCTGGTATGGCCCTTTTTTTGTTTTGCAAATCATCCCGTTACTTCTGTTTATTCATGCATTGCTGAGTATACCTTAAAATGACTGTACAGTTCAGTCTGCTTCGTATAGAAAATCTAAGTATTGTGATATGGGTATCGTGACAAAGGAATAAATTATGCTGTTTTTTCATAAAACTGTCTCCAACTATGATCAACTTAGTTTGTTGTGCACCTTTCATAAAATAGATTGCTGTCCAAAGTGCTTTAAAAATTAGCACAGTGATGACAAATATCATTTTATAAAAGGGACAATTAAATACAGTGATGTGCCCAACAGTGATATATTTGTAGGACATAAACATTGTTGGAAGCATTATCAGAGAAGTGGACCATGTTGTTTCATTTCCTCTTAGTGCTGACTTGTGCCTTCCCCCTCCTCAGCTCCTTGGAGATCGGTCACTCAGGGTTGACATAGCAGAGGGCCGAAAGCAAGAGAGGGGTGCCGGAGGATTCGGCTTCCGGGGGAATGACAGAGGAGGTACCTGCTCGCGCTCACTGGAATGCTAACGTGTTTGTTCCTCCTACTGCTTAGTATATTTCTTAATTATTAATATGTAGTATATTATTACAACTACAAAGAAATGTCAATTACTTACGTCAGCTGATTCAGTGTTGATCTCTTACTTTCTCTAATGAGTCAAGATGAGTTGATTTGTGGATGGACTTAACTTTAAATATGAATATGAAGTAGCAATAACTCTTGGCCTAGATTTGAATAATTATACATCTTTAATATTGCCCTGAGACTCATCTTTCACCATCATACTTAAATCCAATGCTGTCTTAAACTGTCAATTATCAGAACTTTTGCTGTTGTGTTTGCTACCTCCTAAGCATACAGTGAATTCCACTTATAAGAATAACGGAAGAATCAAACATTTGTGGTCATAAAAACATGACAAGATGCTTGTACATCACATTTATAGATCAATGGATTATGGAATCCGCTATAATCAAATCATCAGTCCTTATAAGTGTGCATTGCACTAGTACAACTACCACTACTGTTGCCTCTGTGGCCTTATTCTTGTATGTCACTACATACTGGGATTTGAGAATTTCTTGTCACTTTTCATAATGTATCCATTCACACTTACTCACTCACCTTTCTCTCCTGCTTCCTTTTATGTAGTAATTGTGTTTGACCTGTTTAGCTCTACAACCCTACAAATTTGAGCAGCTAAACTAAATATTTTCTGCCTTTAATTTCCTAACCAAAGACTTCAACTAGCTGTCTCTAGAAGCAGTACTACTAACCTAGGTCCTTGGCTAACCAGCACTAGGCCCTTGGGTTCCTCACCCCTGCCTTAGCCCTAAGCACCACTCGCCACTATTGTTAAAACTGAGCCCTGTCCCCTGCAGGCCGAGGGGGCTCTCGTGGAGGTGGTCCCAGAGGAGGTTCCAGAGACGACTATGAAGGAGGTGGGATGAGAATTCCGCTGGTTTAGCCGGTCCCCAACCGGTCATTAGATCAGGCCCAGTTTGAATCCTGCAGTTTAAGAGCCAAGCAGTGCAGTTGGTAGAGTGAGCACCAAGCTAAGGAAGCAAACCAATTGCTCCCATTTTTTGATGCTTGAATCTGCGGAATAGTTTGATATAAGCAGTATGTAATTTCCTCCCCCATAAGAATTCCGTTTTTTTTTTGCGATTTACACAGGTATTTTGTCCCTTGGTGCATTTTGTTTGTTATCCCTCTGTTATCACTCATACAGGAGGTTCCTCATTCTCATTTGTCACCTTACAGGGCTGTTCCAGGTGCTGGGCAAGGACGGATATTTAATTTAGTTAGATCTGCAATGTTTAGAATGTTACTGATAGGAATGTGGTGTTTAGAGCTCACAAGATTCCTTATCTTTATTCTACGAGCTAATCATGTCTGTTCTACACTAAACTTTATCTGAACATTCTGTAACATTGCACTCCTGCATGAGCCCAAGGCGGTCTAAAATGTATTTTTCCTCTGCATCTCCTCGTAAAGGCTACAGAGGAGATGACGACTTCGGACGAGGCCGAGGAGGTGGCCGCGGTGGTGACCGAAGGGGGGGCGGTGGAGGAGCAGGCATGGGGGGACGCTACAGGGACGGCGGACCACCACCGCGCGCTGGAGCGGATGACTTCAGAGAACCCTCTGACGGTGTCAAAATCTCTCTTATCTCATATAAAATACTCTAGACCAGAGGTACTCCCAAGTGTGGAGGTTTTTTCTTCTTTTTTTTTTCTTCTCCACTGGTTGGTTAATTGATTTGATAGATCCTCAACTGGTGTCCCAAGCCTGAATTCGTCCCTGATTTAGGGGAGAATATTGAAAATAAGCAGTACTTCTGGCATCAGGGAAAAAGCACCCTAGGCAATGTTTAGTCATGGAAGAATGGATCCATTGAAAGGGATTTTTGATTACTTTGTTTTGTTACAGTACAGCTTTTGTGAAGGTGTCAATATTGACCCCCTCATTTAATCTCCCAAAAAGCCCTGAACCCAGTGGCCACCTATTTGATGTGATAACATTTGACTTGACCAGTTAATCATGTTAGTCATTTTTTCCTTTGCTTTCCACAGAGGAGAGGGCACAGAGACCACGGCTTCAGCTGAAGCCACGCACGGTGGCTGCTCCGCTAAACCAAGTTGCCAACCCCAACTCTGCCATATTTGGCGGAGCCAAGCCGAGAGAGGAGGTAATTCTGAAAGACAAACCTTAAGAGATTGACCAAGCCTCAGAGCCCGGAGGGAAGGGCAGGGGGCGGTGTAGAAAAATGAACAGATGCCAACGGGATACGTTAACGTCTTTCGTTAGCATTCCTTTATCGGAGATGACAAACTGAATAAAACCCTCTGAGTGAAATATTTATTCGAGACAGAATAAAAGCAAGATGAGAACACACATACTCTTGGAAAAATAATACAACACACCAACACCCAAAGAGCAGCTTGTGAATGCATGTCAACTGTTAACATGGTTTTTATGTACACCTCTGCTTCTGTGACTAGTGCCTGCTTTGTCTGTAGTTCTGTTGGGAAGGTCCATCCACATGTTGATTGCGGTAAAGAATGAATACAATTGAGCTGGAAAGTAACCAACTTTTCAGTATTTTTAGTAGTGTATTTCACTGTGATATTTGACCCTCTGTGTTGGAATTGAAGTGTGTCTTGACTCTGAATTGGTTGTTATGCTTCCATGTGGGTAGGCATTGATCCCCACAAGAATTCTGCCCCTGTTTACAAATCAATATAACATGAATTGTTAGAATAGAACGGTTTGCGCTGATGGTTTGGTTCATGGCAGTTGTGGCTGAGCTTCTGTAGGGAGTCCAGAAGGTTTTGTTATCACTGTTGGTCTACCCAACACCTTCATTGTCTGCTCCCCTCCTACACACACACCAACAAGAAACCTTGATCAGAAATGTGCTACTTTTGTTTGTTTTACCCCTTTGACATCCAAATATAAATTGGTGTTGCGTTAACTCATTGTTCAGCCATATGTTCAGTTTGGGAACAGTGCAGAAAGTAACAAACAATTGTTATTAGTGGAGCTGTTATGGTCATTGTATCTGCTTAACTATCCAATTGTATTGTAGAAGTTGTTAACTATTTTGTTTCAAATATTAAATCATTTAACATTTCCCTTGGAATTGAACCTGTCTAACCATAATGTTTTTTTGTTTCCCATTCTCAAAGCTTGAAAAAGAGGCAGATAAAGAATAGATATATCCACGTGGCTGCATTATTCTGGAAGTCTACTCTGGATCTACTGGCTTTGTTTACCAAAAATCTTTCAAAGACTTCTCCCAAAGAGCTGGCTGGGGAGTCAGGCGCTGGGTTCCTCTTTCTGCTTGCTAACACAAAGCAGGCCTTCATCTAATTGGTAAAAAAGCAGTTGGACCCAAGGCTGCTGTGAGGGGCAGGGGCCAGGCCTATGTCAACCTGACCCGTACCCCACACACATCAAAAGGAACTCGGGACAGGGGCTTCAGTTTGGTTCTGTTGCCTTTGGGTAAGGACTTTGATGTGTCATTTTCTCTTACCTTTCCCAAGGCATCCTTTGTGTTCACCAAATGATTTGCAGTTTTAGACAT
The DNA here is from genome assembly GCF_021184085.1 of Oncorhynchus gorbuscha. Taxonomy (NCBI): domain Eukaryota; kingdom Metazoa; phylum Chordata; class Actinopteri; order Salmoniformes; family Salmonidae; genus Oncorhynchus; species Oncorhynchus gorbuscha. The sequence goes on from NC_060185.1 coordinate 55,341,146, forward strand.
ACAGCTGTCAAAAGGCTGTTCCTTTGGTGTCTTTTATATCTTTTCCTCCTAAATTTCTGCTCTATTTGTGAAATGATTATCATTTCAGCTTCAAATTTCCACTGTCTTAAATATTAAATGATAACATTGCCAAGAGAACTGAATCCTTATTGTTGTCTCTCAATGTGTATTTCTGGAACCTGATTTTGAAAGATTTTTGATCTTAGTCTGTTAAATCCAGGCAAAATGGCTTCCTGCATAATGGAGTGATGCCGAAAGTGTTTTAGATGAGCGGCTGAAGCGCACACTAGATTAAATCAGAAACATGGGTTATTGCAACGGTCTCGATGTCTGGCAACTTTTGACTTCCACATCTTAATAGTTATATGCATTTTATCAAAAAAATGGATCACTTAGACACTGCAAAATGTACTACTTTAAACAGGAAACTGAGAAAAAAAATTGCTCTCATTTGTCCCATGGAGACTGGCTAAATCTAGTCTGCCTACCAGTAGATTGTGTGGGAGGATGCTTTTGAGAATGTGTTGCAACCATTTTTATTTGCATTTTACTGGTTATGAAATTTTAGTAAGTGATACCTTGTTCTTACTGTATTATAGAAAGATCTGTTTTTTTCTTTTTTCCTACACTGTTTATGGCAATAAAATGTATCATCTTACATGAATTCTTAATGTGTTTGAATGGGATGGGTGAATAAGTAAAGGCAAATGAAGTAGTTCTCTGAGAACAAAGCAATGTGAACATAGAAGAAAAACATTTTAATTTAATGGAGCAGGGCAGGTGTTTTGAAAAAGTAAACTGTATGGAACATGCATACATGTCCATTTAAGTTATTATTGAGTATTCCCTACACATTCTTTCTATGTTTGCAAGTGTCTTTCTGCCCACATTAGAAACAATGTATTGCATGCATGCAGAGAACCTAATTCCTCATCCTCAATGCTTTGCCCACATGATTACAACATAATGCAGAGTATATGTAGAATACCGTTTGGAGGCCTGTTATGCTTGAGGTGCAGGGACCGGATCCTTTTCAGTGTGTGTCTGAATGCCAGACAGAATCTTTGTTCTGAATTTGTTCTGAATTTATGGTTAGTTGAACTTTGAGAACAGGGGTGTATTCATTATGAACTGTTTAAGAAGCAAACTGAGAAACAATTGTTTCTATTGGACAAATTTCAGGTAGGTCCCACCCTGTTTTTATTTGCTTCTGTTTAAAACGTATTGCAACAATCACTGTAATGAATATGCCCCCGAGCAAGAATGTTTGCTTTATTTTGAATAACCCAATATGTTTTAAATTGGCTATTTGTTTTGCAGAGTAGATACAGCTGGAAAAAAACAGGGTTTGGTATTTTGAACAATCTTTTAATAAAACAATTGAACTGTCTGTCACTGCTTACATGAAAAGGTTGGGTATTTGTTTTATCTGAAGGAAGTACCCATATGAAATGTCGAATCTAGCATGAAAAACAATTTCACATTTAGTCCTTTGGGGAACAATCTTGAAAAAGGTCAAAGTATTAGGCCACTGTGTTGACCACATTTTGTCAATAAATCTTCACTAAACATGTTTTGGTGTGTCAAGTACAACACATTTCATTGCCTGCTGACTCTGTCCAATAACTTACATGGCTTGTCATGCATATTGTCATTGTGTTCTTGGCGATGTCTGTCTGAGTGTGGACCTTACTGAGATTGTAATGTTAAGAATTGATATGTTCTGTCAAACCTTTGACTGAATGGCTTTCCGAAAGAGGAGCCAATGAATATCTGGAAGGATGCAGTAGAGTTGAGGTAGTATGAAATAAAGTTGCCTTGCTGTATTTTTATTTTATTTATTCCTCTCTACAATGTTCTGAAAGATGCATCCCTAATGCATATTTAGCATCAAATATTTCAGTTTTGCAGATGGAAATTAGCCTGAGTGCCAATATGTGCTGTCATGTTAACTCGTTGTCATGACAAAATATACAGCAATGGAGTTGGCATTGGCAAGAGCACAAACAAATCTGGGACCGGGCTAGATGGAAATGTTTGACAGATTTATATTCTGCATGAGAAGTCTTTATGTTCTGCTAGTTTCAACCCTTTCAATAAGCCTATGGTGAATATAGGCCTACCCCATATGAACACTCGCATTTGTATGCACAATACCAGGGCCACAAATAGGCAAACGTGGAAGGGTGCTGATACAAATGTCATGAATAGGTCTGACTTATTTTACATATCCAAGAAAGATGTTTGTTCTACATGCTGTATTTCCATCTGAATGTGGCACAACGTTGTGCCTGCTGAATGCAAACCGGTTGTCATCGGCTATGGTGGACAGCCTGGAATTGAAATTGCCATAAAAGGCAGACTCCACACTTCCAATGAGATGTATGGGGTTGCATCGCAACCTCTAGGTAAACCCCACAACAGTGTGTTTGAATAAATGTGCAGGGAGTTGTATAGCCTGCTGGTGCAGTGATCAATTTGCAGGTCCTTTGGTAATCAAACTAGGCAGGCACACATACAGTTGATGAAATATCTGAGAGAGACTGCTCTGTAGTGGACCGCAGATGTATCGTGAAGTTCAATGTGAAAGAGGAAGTGTTCTGCTTCTTTGGCTCAGTCACTTTGGTCAGCCAGGCATGGATACAGAGGTGGACCCAGATCCAGCCAGTGGAAACGGAGGTAAGCAAGACTATCTGACCACATAACTTTATTTTAACCCAAAGGTTTTGGTGCACGGTTTCCTGTACCTAGAGTAAATACTCCTGGATATAGCAAGTTCAATAGACATTATTTATTGAGCAGTCTTTTTTTAAATGCATGCCAGAAAAGCCACTACATAACATATTAATTGGACTATAACGGTGACAAAAAGTGTGCACAAACTGTTAGGGCCTACATAAAGCTGTCCCAACACCTTACCACTGTTACACCTTGTTATCAGCAGAGCCTTAACTGGCAGCGAAACAGTTAATTCAGTCTCATTTACTGCCTTTAAAAAACCATAGCTGATATGGATAAATCTACTGACATTTGAGATGCACAAACTATGGCATAACTAGATGATGATCGGACAAGAAGCAATACGCAATTTTGATTTGTCAATATAACAATTTGTTCAGCACTTTTGAAATGTACAGTGACAGAATTCAGAACATGGGCCGTTCTTACAGTATTCTTCCTGTACACCAAGTAAGAACCATAGGATAAATAAAGGGGGTATATATAAGCAGAGAAACAAAGCTCTGACAATATTCAATGACATTTCTCTAAAACATGCTATTGGCTACATGTGCAACACCAAGTCAGAACAGTAGGCTAAATTAAAAAGGAGCAAATTATTAGGGTGAGGCACATGGGCTACTAACAGCTTACTACACAACATACACTTAGTATTACTTTTTTAGCTACAGTATAAGTCTGTATATAACTGTTATATAAACAGTACAAGTCAAAAGTTTGGACACATTCAAGGGTTTTTCTTTATTTTTACTATTTTCTACATTATACAATAGTAGTGAAGACATCAAAACTATGAAATAACACATAGATAATCATGTAGTATCCAAAAAAGTGTTGTGTTAAGCAATATATTTTCTATTTGAGATTCTTCAAAGTAGCTGATGACAGCTTTGCACACTCTTGGCATTCTCTCAACCAGCTTCATGAGGTAGTCACCTGGAATGCATTTCAATTAACAGGTGTGCCTTGTTAAAAGTTCATTTGTGGATTTTCTTTCCTTCTTAATGTGTTTGAGCCAGTCAGTTGTATTGTGACAAGGTAGGGGTGGTATACAAAAAATGGCCCTATTTGGTAAATGACTAAGTCCATATTACGGCAAGAACAGCTCAAATAAGCAAACAGAAACGACAGTCCATCATTACTTTAAGACACGAAGGTCAGTAAATCTGGAACATTTCAAGAACTGAAAGTTTCTTCAAGTGCAGTCACAAAAACAATCAAGTGCTATGATGAAATTGTCTCACATGAGGACTGCCACAGGAAAGGAAAACCCAGAGTTACTGCTGCTGCAGAGGATGAGTTCATTAGAATATCTGCACCTCAGATTGCAGCCCAATTAAAATATTCACAGAGTTAAAGTAAAAGACATCTCAACATCAACTGTTCAGAGGAGAATGTGTGAATCAGGCCTTCAAGGTTGAATTGCTGCAAAGAAACCACTACCAAAAGACCCCTTTAGAAGAAGAAACTTGCTTGGGCCAAGAAACACGAGCTATGGACATTAAACCGGTGCAAATCTGCTGAGTCCAAATTTGCGATTTTTGGTTCCAACCGCTGTCTCTTGTGAGACGCAGAGTAGGTGAATGGATGATCTCCGCATGTGTGTGGTTCCCACTCTGAAGAATGGAGTAGGAAGTGTGATGGTGTGGGGGTGCCTTGCTGGTGACACTGTCAATGATTTATTTAGAATTCAAGGCACACTTTACCAGCATGACTACCACAGTATTCTTCATCATTTGATTTTCAAAAGGACAATGACCCAACACACGTCCAGGCTGTGTAAGGGCTAATTGACCAAGAAGGAGAGTGATGGAGTGCTGCATCAGATGACATGGCCTCCACAATCACCCGACCTCAACCCAATTTAGATGGTTTGGGATGAGTTGGACCGCAGAGTGAAGGAAAAGCAGCCAACAAGTGCTCAGCAGACTTGAAGGAACTCCTTCAAGACTGTTGGAATAGCATTCCATGTTAAGCTAGTTGAGAGAATGCCAAGAGTGTGCAAAGGTGTCATCAAGGCAAAGGGTGGCTACTATATAATATCTATTTTGATTTGTTTAACACAAAAATCTCTGAAACAGGAAACACTTATCTCTCTCACTAGCTTATAGCACCAACTGGCAGAGCAGCTCACAGATTACTGCACGTGTACATAGCCCATCTATAATTTAGCCCAAACAACTACCTCTCCCCCTACTTTATTTATCTATTTGTTTATTTTGCTCCTTTGCACCCCAATATTTCTATCTCTACCTTGCACATTCTTCCACTGCAAATCTACCATTCCAGAGTTTTACTTGCTATATTGTATTTACTTCACCACCATGACCTTTTTTTGTTGCCTTTACCTCCCTTATCTCACCTCATTTGCTCACATTGTATATAGACTTATTTTTCTACTGTATTATTGACTGTATGTTTATTTTACTCCATGTGTAACTCTGTGTTGTTGTATGTGTCGAACTGCTTTGTTTTATCTTGGCCAGGTCGCAATTGTAAATGAGAACTGGTTCTCAACTTGCCTACCTGGTTAAATAAAGGTGAAATAACTAAAATAAATAAATAATTACAAACAAAACCAGATTTGCTTTAGCTTTTTCAGCAACAATGAAAGAATAGGTTCTGTAGTGCCATCGTTTGTGGGTAAGTTAAATGTTTAAATGTTTTTCTACTATTTCTGATGGTGTCATAATACAGGTACCAGTAGGCTGCTAATGCTGTTAGACACTAATCTCTGTAACTGGTGAGCAAGGGCCCAAACCAACACTCTTCTTCTCAGTGTCTGGACTTAGTGGAATCACCAGTGCACTGCCCTCAACTAGGCATCAACTCACCCAAACGAATATTCACTTTATCTGACTGAAAAATAATTTACTTTACTTACTTAATTCATTCTGTCCCCATTTCTTTTACACACCAATATGTAAAATATTTGAGTTACTGATATGTTCTATGTTAAATAGCAGTGGCTTTCATAATAGGCCTATAAAATGCATGTGTTTGTCTATTCCAGAGGGTTTCAGTCAATGACGAATGATTGTTGACGGAATCCGTAAGACCACACTCAGTCAGCTGTATAAGGAAATAAGCAAACAGGAAACCGCTCACCCAGAGGCGGTGCTCCTAGTGGCCGGGGATTTTAATCAGTTTTACCTAATTTCTATCAGCATGTTAAATGCGCAACCAGGGGGGAAAAAAGTATAGATCACCTTTACACACAGAGATGAGCACAAAGCTCTCCCTCACCCTCCATTTGGCAAATCTGACCATAATTCTATCCTCCTGATTCCTGCTTACAAGCAAAAATTAAAGCAGGAAGCACCAGTGACTTGGTCTATAAAAAAGTGGTCAGATGAAGCAGATGCTAAACTACAGGACTGTTTTGCTAGCACAGACTGGAATATGTCCTGGGATTCTTCCAATGGCATTGAGGAGTACACCACATCAGTCACTGGCTTTATCAATAAGTGCATTGAGGACATTGTCCCCACAGTGACTGTACGTACATACCCCAACCAGAAGCCATGGATTAGAGGCAACATTCGCACTGAGCTAAAGGGTAGAGCTGCCGCTTTCAAGGTGCGGCACTCAAACCCGGAAGCTTATAAGAAATCCTACTATACCCTCCGACGAACCATCAAACAGGGAAAGTGCCAATACAGAACTAAGATTGAATCGTACTACACTGGCTCCGACGTCCGTCGAATGTGGCAGGGCCTGCAAACTACTACAGACTATGAAAGGAAGCACAGCCAAGCTGCCCAGTGACACGAGCCTACCAGACGAGCTAAATCACTTCTATGCTCGCTTTGAGGCAAGCAACACTGAGGCATGCAATGAGAGCATCAGCTGTTCTGGACGACTGTGTGATCACGCTCTCCGTAGCCGACGTGAGTAAGACCTTTAAACAGGTCAACATTCACAAGGCTACTGGGCCAGACGGATTACCAAACTGCCCAGCCCATGGAAAGATATGCAAGAACTGTTCAAAATACCATCATTGCAAAAGTGTGTTGTTCTGCCCCAGGTACTAGCTCCACTCAGAACAGGCTCATATTCTCCACTCGCTCTCAGTATGAACACACAGAAATCCGAACTGTCTCCACCAACCATGTGTCATTCAAGACATGCACTGTGCAGCTGAGCGAGGTGGGTTTGCCTTTGCTACTGGATATTGCTCAACCTTGCCACTTACTACAAGTTTTTCAGTAACCTACCACTCCAACAGCTCTCCACTGCCCTGTGTGGGTACTGTAGCTCCAAGATGGACATTGCAGGCACCCTCCATATCCTAGTGTACTACGGTGCCAAGCATCTACCGCCATTCACATTTTACGTTGCAAAGCACAGTGCCAAACTCCTGGGCCTCGACCTCTTCACAGGCTTGGAGGTGACTGAGAGATGACAGTGGGTCTGCTATCCACCAGGCTACCTGCACCTGGCAACAGAACTGGCCATCTCTGTTTGATGGACTTGGCTGCCTCACAACCTTTACTCACAGGCCCCTACTGAACCTGGACGTGACTCCAGTCATGCAGCCCCTGCGGTGTATCGCCTTTGCACTGTGTGATGATGTCACAAAAGAGCTCCAGTAACAGTTGGAGGCAGACATCATTGAGCCAGTCAAGAATGCCCCCTGGATTTCAAACTTGGTCATTGCAACCAAAGTCAGGTGGAATCCAGACCTGTGTGGATCTCCATGCTCTGAACAAGGCTGTCCCGGATAAGTACGCCTTGCCTACAGCTGAGGAGCTGACCACACAATTTCACGGCTCCAGGGTCTTCACAAAGCTCCACCCGCGTCAGGGTTATCTTCAGGTACCCCTCCACTCAGCCCGCAGAGACCTTCGTCACACACGCTGGTGTGTTCAGATACACACACATGACTTTTGGACTTAGCTTTGCCCCCAACTGCTTCCAGAAGGTGATGAGTATCATCCTCGCTGGAATACCCGGGGTTGCAGTCTATCTGGACGACACCGTGTTCCCATGGCCCCGACCTCCACATGACCATCGACTCCACAGAGTATTCAGTACTCTACTGCAGAACAACCTGACCCTGAATGGTGCAAGTGCACCCATGCAGCTCCAGCCATCGAGTTTGTGTGGTTCCGCCTGTCGGCCAAAGGCATTGCCCCACTTATGCCAAACATTGAAGCAGTTCACCACATCCCGGAACCTACCTCAGCCTCTCAGGTGGCCTCATTCTTGGGCATGACAGCCTACTACCTCCGGTTTCTGCCCCACTACTCTCAGACCACAGCCCCAGTCTTGGCTCACTTTGACCCCGTCTGCCCCACCAATGCCACCTGTGATTCCTCAGCTGGAGCACTAGGAGCTGTCCTCTCACAGCTGCAAAATGTCATTGAGAGGCCCGTCACCTTCGCCTCGAGGTCCTGAGCCCCACTGAGCAACAGCACACTGTTGGTGAACGAGAAGCACTGGCCTGTGTCTGGGCGTGCAAAAGGTGGCACCTCTACCTGTATAGCTGGCTGTTCACGCTCCGAACCGATCACCTGTCCCTCACAACGCTACTGTCAGCCTCATGAACTGGCCCACAAGCCACTTCAGCTGCACAGATGGGACGACCACCTCAGACAGTATGACTATCAGCTGCAGTTCACTCCGGGGAGGGATAGCACGGCTGCAGACCTTCACTCACGCTCAATCGACACTCCTACTCCAACCGTCTTGCCAGACGACAACGAAACAGAGCTTGTACAGCTTGCACTATTTCCCTGGCACCTTTCGCCAGGTTGAAGAATGAATTTTCTTGCTGGGAAGAGTTCTGTGTCTCTTGAGGGTTTTGCACTGTAGTTCCGAGTGGCCAGCATGCGCATGTTCTATCCATGGCGCACAAAGGCCACTTGGGCATAGTGAAGGTCAAGCAGCAATGTTGAGACCTTGTGTGGTGGCCAGGCATCAACCACGACATTGAAGCCCTGGTCGGGGATTGTGCTGAATGTCTCCTCAGTGGAAATACAGAAAAGTCCCCCTCCCCCCATGCAGCCTCTCACAAAGCTGTGCCATGGCTATAAACACATTGAGCTTAACATATTTGGCAAGATCCATGGATGCGCAGTCCCTCACTATCAGCGCTTCCTGGTGGTGGCGTATGACCGCCACTCTAAGTGGCCAGAAGTTGTGTTGGAACTGTCACAGCACAGGCCATCGTCGACATCCTAGACAGCCTGTTCACAAGGTGGGGCCTACCCCTCACCCTCACCATGAACCATGGGCCCCAACTAACCTCTGCCGAGTTCTCCTCCTATCTCAGCAACAACAGATCTGCACTGCCTACTACAGTCCACAAGCTAACGGAGGGGTGGAACGCTTCAACCAAACACTGAAGAATGGTATCAAAGTGCACCTGGTCCAGGGGTGCACGTTCCAAACTGCCTTGAACCAAACGCTAATGCACTACAGAGCAAGCAAACACACAACAACACAGATCTCCCCGGCATCTCTTATGCTAGATCGTGAGATGGAACTTCCACTGGACAGACTCAGAACACAGACCATGGCTGCACCGGCGACTAGGTCACCCAAGCAAAGCAGGTAGTAACCAGGCACCAAAGAGCAATGAAACAGCGTTTCGACAAGGCACACAGGGTGAAGAATCCGATCAGCGGTGCAACAAAATGGTCTCATTCTGGTCGGACCCCTTGCAGGTCAGTCGACAACTGGGGTCCGCCACCTTCATGCTAAGCAATGGATTGCGCTGGCACGCCAGCCGCCTCAGAAAAGTCCCTGGCCCTCAATGAATACAAATTCCCACTCCTCTTTCACAGGCCAGTACAAAACAGACATACAGGCCAAGGACAGCCCTTGATGGATCTCCTCCACTATATTTTACATTTAGATTTTTGTAATTTAGCAGATGCTCTTATCCAGAGCGACTTACAGTAGTGAGTGCATACATTTTTTGTACATACACCCACTACTACCACCCAAGCGCCAGCCTCTGTGGGCTCCCCAAGGGCCAGAGCCAAAAGCTGTGGTGGCTGAAGAACGGCCTATGCAGGCACGAACTCGCCCTGCTCATCTTGAGGACTACTTAACCTCCTTCCATTCTTAGGCTCTGTTAGGTGTCTTAGCCTGTCTAGTTTGGAGAGTCGTTGTTTACCTCTTCCGTTAAGGGTTAATGTTTTTCTCACAGGTATCACTCTAGGTTCTTTCCCTATGGAATTTGTTATATATGGTATCAGTCCCTGGTTTTGGAAAAGGGGGGAAATGTTATGTACGGTACGTCGTAGTGTACGTTGTTATGGTTTACGACAGTGTGCTACTTTACGTACGAATGGGTTGTCAGAATGAGTGGCACATGTCATTAAATGTCACAGTGATGTACAATGTGAAACCGTGTAGATGTGCGTTCTTCTACAGCTAAGCTAGATATAACACTACTGTGGCAATTTGATCATAATGCAGGCCTACCAGAGTGGCCTACCATTAAAAACAATGGAGAAAATGCATTGCATAACATTTTAACATGGACAAAGCTGTTCTATCATTCTGCCTACAGTAGCAGCCAATGTGTGGTTTTCAATGTAGGCCTACGTTCCATGAAACTTTTGAAAAAAACATGCAGGGCTTGACATTAACCTGTTTATCGACTTGTCCTTTAGACAAGTAAGTGATTGAAAATGTTGTGTTGTGTGGTGCAAGAAATCACTTTACAAAATAAGATGCATTATTATTCCCATAAAATTATTACAGAGAATCAGACAAATTATGCTACCCCCTGCCTATTGGCTAATTAGCTTATTCAAGACTATTTAAAAAAAAAGAAGCTCTTTACCTGACTCACTTTTCAAAGATATCTAAAAATGTTTTGTGCTTTTGTATAGGAAGCTCAAAACACAGATGCGTTCTGCCTACAACAAAATCTCTTGCATACTTTGTTATGTTTCGGTATGTTGCACTGAAAGTGGCTAATATTTCATTGATTGAATCGCAATTACCACTGTAAAGGGAAACGTTGATAGTGTTAACAGGGAAAACTCTAGAATAGTTGTAAACAAACTTTTCTGAGTCAAGATCACGGAGTCAAATGCATGCCAAGATCTACCGCTCAGATTTTGTTTTGACTTGACTTAAAACGTATTCAACATTAACCAATTAAAAACAGTACTGTAGCAATTAGGTTTGTGAAGTAAGCTACAGGCCCAACACATTATCCCCACATATTGGCTTTGCTTGAATTGTTGAATACGGACATATTTTTAAATTATATTTCAAAATTTGAGGTAGGCTCTATGATCACACCGGTAACATATTTGTTGTTGTATTTACTTGTGAAGCACAGCTGAGTGAGTATACATGTAATTATTTTTTATGTTACTGGGCTGCTGGTGCTTGGTCAGTCTCAGTGGAGGGAGAGAGCAGCAGACTAAGGGTCTGCCACTCAACATCCCTCCACTCTCCTTTTCCTCCACTGACACTGACCAAAAAGGGACACCGACTTCCAGCTGATGGCATAACTCGAGTCGCACCAAATTATATATGCCTCATGCACAAATTCATGTTGTTACTCCTATGAACAGAGAAAGTGAAATATTCCTTGATATTAAAAAAGAACCAAGCCGCTAATAATAACAACAATGCAAGCCTATAGATACACTTTACTACTCATTCATTACTGCTGCAGTGCTTGTTGTAGCGCTGAGTGGAAATAGTAAGAATGTATATTTTATGGCTTATAAAAGTGTTGAATAAAAAGTGTTGACAGTGCTGAGTAAGAACTTAAACATAAACTCACTTAGAAATACAGAATCTCTTTGCTGTAGTCCATACAGCTGTAGTCTCTCTCTAGTCATGTTTTTAAACGTTTGGAAATCTCACAGTAACAACTTTGCTGTAGCTTTATTTCATGCCTGCTACGTTACTGCAGACACGGTCTTCTGAGCCATCGGTTTGGCCAGCGTTTGCTCTATAGTGAACTTGATTTGCTCTCTGGGCCCGCCGGGAAGGCAACGTTTGTACCTTCAGACATGAAATTGTTCAAAATGGCAACAGTTCAGGGCAGCTGAATCGCGTGCACTTAGCGTCAACAGGCGGAGATGAAAGAAAAAATATATAGAAACACATGGCTTTTTCGTTTTTTTTTTTTTACATAAATGTTTGGCGATCAACTAGGGATGGTTTGCCGATCGACCGGTTGGTGACCACTGCTCTAGAAAATTGAGTAAAGTTTAATCTCGTGCTTCTCTCTGTGGGATGAGAGATATTTCGGCGCGGCAGTCTCGGGGCTACCTTTAGAGAGAACATTGCTCACATCTGTAATCGCTGCCAAATGTGTGAATATATATGTAAATTTGATATTTTTGTAAATGCAAAAATGTATCTTAACAATTTAAATTTGTCATTATGGGGTATTGGGTGTAGATGGTTTTTGAATTCAGGCTGTAACAAAAAAATGTGGAATAAATCGAGGGGTATGAATACTTTCTGAAGGCACTGTAATGATGGGGATATACCCGTGATAATCATCCTTTGCAGTACTATGTTTTACTGCTACAACCAAATAGTGGCAGAGACATTCTGGATAAACCAATGGGTTTACAATGTGTGATATTTATTTGCAATGTAACTGATGGCATGTAATCACTTTAAATTGTTGAGGACTCTATTCATTAATCGCGTCGTTTTATTAGTGTCCACAAGAGGACACTACTTCCCTGGAAATAAAATGCTTGCAAAACTTATGAAAACTTTCGTACGTGTCTGCATTCAACTAGCGAGTCGAAATGTACGTGCACACGCATCAGCAACTCTCTGGGGCTACAGAAACTGGCCGGGGGAGTGTCACTGGCTAGAAGCACTTTCTTCCTGTTTCACTCCAACTAGCTAACTTCGATTTATTCCTTGTCATTTTGTGAGTGTCGGAGAACATTAGCTCCACAAAAGTCATCCTTAGTTCGTGAGCTACTTGCCAGCTGCTGCTAGCACGCGTTTCACGACCCCGGGCTTCGTGTCGAGGTAGCTATTGCCGATCATTTCAACTCGATAAAGTTAACAGCAGGAGCTAGCTAGCTTCTAACGTTAGTTTACTAGCCAGCTAGTATGGGCAGATGGTCTGCATTCGCTAGTATCTGAACAGCTCAAATGTATTGGTAACTCAACGTAGTGAATTTACTTTTTGTGGTATGTTAGTAGGCAAACAAGTGACTGACAACAGCAGATTAATGGGAACACGTATTATGAAAAAAAGCTAGCTACATTGTTTTCTAGTCTTAACGTTACAGCTTTCTTTCCGGTCTTACTAAATATTTACTTGGGAGGATGATGGCGTGTCCATCTGTACGGGGACATTCCCCACAATTGTTTTGGTTCTGTGCCTCGTTCTGAGTGTGGTGGCTAACTACATACCGTATATATGGGTGGCTATATCTGTGTGATTGTGGACCCTACCCTATATCTTTGTTTTGGACTTTGCGACCCTGCCACTATTGCTGTCACAGTGTAATGTAAGTTACAGAAGTTGTATTAATGTCCACTAAACCTAACTAACTAGGTATACGTAAAGCCTATTGTAGTGCAAACGGTGACAACTGAGACACACTTGCTGTGTGGGGTTTTGAGTAGTCTACTCTGGTTTCTCAGTTCCTTTACAGTACACAAGTCATTGGACGAATGCGTCTTAAGTACATTGAGTTTCGTTAAGAGCTCCGACGCTCGGGCGGAACACGCATCGCTTGCGGTACGGTTTTGGAAGCATAAGAACTTGATACACACCTTCTTATATTGTTATTGTTCCCACACGGCCATCTATCCATGTTATACATCGTGTGTTTACGGAAGACTGTGTTAATTATTAGAATGCCAGAAACTACTTTAGTCACCGAAAAATATTTTCTAACTGCCAGTTAAAACAGTGTACATCAGTGGAGGCTGCTGAGGGGAGGACGGCTCATAATAATGTCAGGAATTGAATGGCATCAAACACATGGAAACCATGTTTGACGTATTTGATACAATTCCCCTATTTCTGCTCCAGCCATTACAACGAGCCCGTTCTCCCCAGTTAAGGTCAATCACCACCTTCCGGAGACACCTGAAATCCCACCTCTTTAAGGAATACCTAGGATAGGATAAGTATTCCCCCCCCCCCCTTTAAGATTTAGATGCACTATTGTAAAGTGACTGTTCCACTGGATGTCATAAGGTGAATGCACCAATTTGTAAGTCGCTCTGGATAAGAGCGTCTGCTAAATGACTTAAATGTAATGTAAATGTAAGGTGCCACCAACCTCCTGTGGTGTACAGTGTCTATTTTGCATTTGTGAAATTATTTTGTGATGTGAAAGTAAAGGGCTTTATGTTAATAGAACCGTATTGCAATTGATAATCGAGTCACGTTTAGATGGAGTACTTGGCTGTCAGAGGTAATCTTGGGCTACCCTGACCTACGCCACTAAAGCCAGTCTACAGCCACTAAAGCCAGTCTACAGCCACTAAAGCCAGTCTACAGCCACTAAAGCCAGTCTACAGCCACTAAAGCCAGTCTACAGCCACTAAAGCCAGTCTACAGCCACTAAAGCTAGTCTACAGCCACTAAAGCCAGTCTACAGCCACTAAAGCCAGTCTACAGCCACTAAAGCCAGTCTACAGCCACTAAAGCCAGTCTACAGCCACTAAAGCCCGTCTACAGCCACTAAAGCCCGTCTACAGCCACTAAAGCCCGTCTACAGCCACTAAAGCCAGTCTACAGCCACTAAAGCCAGTCTACAGCCACTAAAGCCAGTCTACAGCCACTAAAGCCAGTCTACAGCCACTAAAGCCAGTCTACAGCCACTAAAGCCCGTCTACAGCCACTAAAGCCCGTCTACAGCCACTAAAGCCCGTCTACAGCCACTAAAGCCCGTCTACAGCCACTAAAGCCCGTCTACAGCCACTAAAGCCAGTCTACAGCCACTAAAGCCAGTCAGCATCAAATGTACACTGGGTGTGAAGTGTCTTTTTTAAATTTATTTTTTCATCCAACTGTTGGTTAACATTGATAGGGTAAGATAGCCTATATCGGGGCAGAATGTGCCTACTAGCCTGTAGGCTACTACTTTAGAATAAGGAGGGGGGACAGCTGTCTTTCACTTTGTATTATTATCAATTAGAAAATGTAACATTACATGGACATGGTCAGACTAATGTTAGTTTTACAAGTGACTCCTTTATTGTACAACTAGGCTTCCTTAACTCTGCACTGCATTCAGGCGTGAGACCTTTGCAGTTGGCCCCTGGATGCCTGAGGCACCAAGTCACTTTTCCCTCAGCTGTTCTCCACTTGATGCAGCCTGGTAGCAGGCATTTCCTTAGCAGCAGCTGTTGTGGATCTGCCTTTCTGTTTGGTAGGTGCTGTTAGTTCTGTCTTGTTTTGGTCTCTATGGCAGTGTGTTTGTGTGTAGCCTAGCTATTAAGTTCCACAGTGGAACCAGAGAATAAACAAGTGACTGAGAATTGGCCCTGCAGTAGTTGAAAACTGATCAATCCAATCCTATTGTCAATTCTTGAGAGATTGAGGGTGTAGCCTAAAGTTAGTTAGTAGACCTCACCTTACATGCTGTAAGGCCTGTATGTATTCATAAAGCGTCTGAGTAAGATTGCTGATCTAGGATCCTTTTGACCTTTTTGATCATAATGAATATTATAAACCGGATGGTTTGTGCCCTGAATGGATATTTGCTGAAAAGCTTTGGTATTTGACAAATGTATTGTTACTGTTCTAATTACATTGCTAACCAGTTTATAAGGCACCTCTGGGGTTTGTGGTATATGACCAGTATACCACGGCTAATGGCTGTATCCAGGCACGTGTAGTCATATACCACACTGCCTCAGGCCTTATTACTTAAATATTGCTTGGACAGGGGGACTTGATCCCAGATCAGCACTCCTACTGAATGCCAAGGTAACCTGTCTAAATGACTATCACCCCGTAGCACTCACATCTGTAGCTGTGAAATGCTTTGAAAGGCAGGTCATGGCTCACATCAATGTCATTATCCCAGACCCCCTGGACCCACTCCAATTCACATACCGCCCCACCAGCCCGTGCTCCTGCAGCTCTGACTGAAAACAAGCTCTGAATTAATGATGGGAGCCTTACTTCTGGTAGCCAAAAGCCAGCTACCTGCTCTCCTTACTGACAAAAGTTTGAGGCCAACACCATTCACTTCACATCTCTCATTTCAATTGCAATCCCAGTATCATTGATTGAGCTGTATACGACACTGCACGTCCGAACATAATACCACCAATGCACTGTAACATCAGCACTTCAGTTGTTATTGATATATCCTAGCCTACCTACTCAACCTCTCTTACAGGTCTTTCTCCACTGCATTACCCCAGCCCTTGCTCATGCCCTTCAAATAGCTCTAAAGTTTGCCCCACTCATACATACCCTGCCTCTTTAGTCACTCACTACTCACTCTGTTCATGATCTTGCCCATTCAACACATCCGCAATCCTTACTCTTTTCTTTTTCTCCCACAAACTCTTAACTCAGTGGTCTGGCTTCACTAACCCACTCTCAATATTAACACGTGTGTGTCCAGGTGGTGAGACCATCTAAGAGTTGGTGTGGAGCATGTGGACGTCCTGCTGTAACTGGTTCTGTCTGGACACTGCCACGGTGGAGGAGAGCAACAGTAGCATGCGTCACCAGGCCTATACTAACTCAGGTTACAGCAGCTACCCATCACCCCCACTCCCGGAACACACATGCAAAGCCTGCGGAAGCCGCTTCGTCACCCTTGCCAGAAAGGTAAAACACTCTCAGCCCACCCTTTCCCAAATCCGGCCTTTGAGATCTGTAGAACGGCAGGTTTTTCATCCATCCTCTCTAATCCGTGGTTAATTCAGACCTGGCCAATTAGAAATTGATCAACATTGATAAAATAGTTATCCAGAGACAGGTGAACTCATGGGTATCATTTTTATGTCTCTGTCCAGTATGAATGAAGTTAGAGGTAGTTTCGTGAGCCCATACTAACTAGTGTTAGTGCAATGACCGGAAGTCTACCGGAATGGCTAGCTTGCTGAGAAAAGAGAACCAGCAAAACTGCAGAACTCAAGACTTGACTCTTGACTATCCATGCTGCTCTTAGCTTTTTTTATACACTCTACAATACCTCCATTATCTAGTGGAGGCATGAAAAGGGTCAAAACCAATGCAATGGTTATGTACTTTAATGTACCGGAACTAGCCTCAGGGCAAGATTTGAACAAGACGAGCATTTATGCTTCATGGTCTTTAATATCTAGACATTACGTTGTCAGTGTCCGGTTGCAGCCAGAGTTGGTACAAAGCCTGGGACAAGTTTTAAAAGGAACTCTTTTGGTCCCATAATTTACTGAATTATAACAGCTAGGGAGGGAAAATATGCTAACAGACACATGATTGACAGTGATTGTGTGTCGGTCTCCTCTCCCCCGCAGCATGTATGCGTGGACTGCAAGAAGAACTACTGTGGCAGTTGTTCGGCCCAGCTTGAGCCCCGGCAACGCCTTTGCCACACTTGCCAGCGGTTTCACGGCACGCTTTTCGAGCGCACCGAGCTGATGAAGCTCAAGGTGAAGGACCTGCGCGACTACCTCCACCTGCACGAGGTCTCAACACAGATGTGCCGTGAGAAAGAGGAACTGGTGGAGCTGGTCCTGGGACAGCAGACACCATCATCCTCTGGCCCAATCATAAACCCTCTGACCCAAACACAGACCCCCACCGTGACCCAGCATGAGACAACTCCTCTTCCAGCCCCCACTACTACCACCACCACCACCACACCCTCCACACACTCCGACCCCACCTCCACAGACAATATCCCTTCACAGCCGCCACCCACTCAGGAGGGCAGTCAGGTGAGGCCCGAACCCAAGAGAACCTACTATACCACACACGACTAACCCCTTACCCTTGTTTGTCTGTCAACCATTAATTTACAATTTTGTCCATCGCTTCACCTTTTGTGTTATGTAGCATTAACAATAGCTTGAGAATAGATTACTAACCTTCTGTATGGCCCCTTCAGTTAGAGCATGGCTAACTCTAGCTTGCTAATTAAGTGTTTTTGGTGTGTGGTGGGTTTTTGCTCGTAGACCCCGTCTGTGTTGTTGCCCTTGGGTCCTGAGGAGCCACTGGACACTGAGGGAGATACAGAGCTGCAGGGAGAGCCGGAGCTGCAGGTACTACAGCCTGACACTGCTATAGTAGTACTGATGGCCCTAGCCATGGTACTACTATAGCAGCGATGGGAATCCTCTCCTTAGCCCTGGGCCTTTATCCATAAAGCATGTCAGAGTAGGAGTGCTGATCTAGGATGAGCTCCCCCCTGATTCATTAGTCTTATGATTTTTAGATCAGTGCTTGATTTTATTTTAAAATACATCAAAATGTTACACCAGGCAACAGATACATATACCAAAATTTCAGAGGAATATAAACACAGTCTAAATACTTGTTTCCATTGTGGTCCTCTATTGGTAGGCAAGGGCTGCAGTTAAAAAACAAGTGACATGGGCACTGCCATAGATTCATTCAATCATACAGTGGCCAAATATTTAAATGTGTACAAAATATAAAGGCTATCTCAACATTAACCATGTCTTGCAGGAGTGTTTGAACCTACGACTGTCAGAAACAGTTTAAAACAAAAATCTGACGGGAGTTTGTTTCACTCTACCACTGCTGTATATAAAAATGTGTTCTGACCATTAAAGTTCTTGAATCTATATGGCACAAAGTCTGTGGCACTGCCTCTGGTGGTGTAGGAATTAGTCCCTAACCACATAAAAATAGTTTTTCAGATATTGGGGGGGGGGGGGGGGGACTTTACCCTACACAATTTTATGGGCCAACTTCAACTGAATGACCCTTTTATCAACTGCTAGCCGCTGTAGTTCACAGAGCTGAGGATGTACAACATGAGCCCGAGGTCTAAGATTCAGAATGACCCCTGACATTTTATTCTGGGCTGTTTGTAGCTTGTTCTTGATTAACTTGGGGAACCACTCTACAGTACCAGATAGTGCACACAACCAAAAATCAAAGTGAGGCTACACTAATGCTGCTAAAAGGGTTTTCATGGTCCCTTTGTCTAGAAAATTATTTCAGGTCTTGGCACATACTCTGAGACACTTCATGAATACAGACCCTGATCTCATATGGGTCTCAGAACCTGCTTAGGTTGCTAAATATATTTTTGTTTTTACTATGTGTGGCCTATACAGAATGAGAACAAACATTCTGTGAAATAGAGGCCTGTAACATTTACCAGATTTGACCTCCATTGACGCAAGATGGGTTTCCTCCTCGAAGCTTTTAACTGTGATGGCTAGAACCTGCTTTGGCAGGAAGTTATTAAAGGCTAGCATTCTCAGAAAGGGTAAAGGTTGATATGACGGATTTACTACGACTTACTATGTTAAATATTAACTCAATTAAGGAAGTTGACCGTTGTATTATTTGTTAGCAAATCCGCACAACCTCTCTGGTTAATGGTGGAAACAGGAATTGAAACTGTTTGTTGGATCAATATTAGAAAGAGGAGTGTCCTATAGTGCCAGTCAAGAGTTTGGAAACACCTACTCATTCCAGGGTTTTTCTTTATTTTTACTATTTTATACATTGTCGAATAATAGTGAAGACATCAAAACTATGAAATAACACATGGAATCGTGTAGTAACCCAAAGAATTGTTGAACAAATCAAAATATATTTGAGATTCTTCAAAGTAGCCACCCTTTGCCTTTACCAGCTTTGCACACTATTGGAATTCTCTCAACCATCTTCATGAACGCATTCCAATTAACCGGTGTGCCCTGTTAATTTGTGGAATTTTTTTCCTTAATGTATTTGGGCCAGTCAGTTGTGTTGTGACAAGGTAGGGCCAGTATACAGAAGATAGCCCTATTTGGTAAATGACTAAGTCCATATTATGGCAAGAACCGAAATAAGCAAAGAGAAACGACAGTCCATCATTACTTTAAGACATGAAGGTCAGTAAATCTGGAACATTTCAAGAACTGAAAGTTTCTTCAAGTGCAGTCACAAAAACAATCAAGTGCTATGATGAAATTGTCTCACATGAGGACTGCCACAGGAAAGGAAAACCCAGAGTTACCGCTGCTGCAGAGGATGCACCTCAGATTGCAGCCCAATTAAAAGATTCACAGAGTTCAAGTAAAAGACATCTCAACATCAACTGTTCAGAGGAGACTGCGTGAATCAGGCCTTCATTGTTGAATTGCTGCAAAGAAACCACTAAGGACACCAATAAGAAGAAGAGACTTGCTTGGGCCAAGAAAGACGAGCAATGACATGAGACCGCCGGAAGTCTGTCCTTTGGTCTGATGAGTCCAAATTTGAGATTTTTGGTTCCAACCGCTGTGTCTTGTGAGACTCAGAGTAGGTGAACGGATGAACTCTGCAAGTGTGGTTGCCACCGTGAATCATAGAGGAGGATCAACGGGTGCTTTGTTGGGAACACTGTCAGTGATTTTATTTAAAATTCAATGCACACTTAACCATTATGGCTACCACAGCATTCTGCAGCAAAACGCCATCCCATCTGGTTTGCACTTAGTGGGACTATCATTTATTTTTCAATAAGACAATGACCCAACACACCTCCAGGCTGTGTAAGGGCTATTTGACCAAGAAGGAGAGTGATGGAGTGCTGCATCATTTTTTTTATTGAACCTTTATTTAACTAGGCAGTTAAGAAAAATCCTTATTTACAGATGACCTGGACTCCACAATCACCTGACCTCAACCCAATTGAGATGGTTTGGGATGAGTTGGACGACTGCAGGGTGAAGGAAAAGCAGCCAACAAGTGCTTAGCATATGTGGGAACTCCTTCAAGACTGTTGGGAAAGTGTTGCTGGTTGAGAGAATGCCAAGAGTGTGCGAAGGTGTCACCGAGGCAAAGGGTGGCTGCTTTGAAGAGTCTCAAATATATAAAATATATTTTGATTTGTCTAACACTTTTTGGTTACTACATGATTTCATATGTGTTATTTAATAGTTTTGATGTATTCACTATTATTCTTGAATGAGTAGGTGTGTCCAAACTTTGAACTAGTATTGTATGTGTTTATTGTTCTTGGCTTCTGTACCAGTCTGCCGTCTGTTCATTGTTAATCTATCATTCTCGCCTGTTATGTTGGTGGTGATGGGGTAAGGGTTTTGAATGGGTGTCAGAAGGCCAGGGTTGGTTAGGTTTTGGTAAAATACGAGGTGGAGATAGACCAAGGATAATGGTTTCAAAACAATTTTACCTTTTTTAATTTATAATTTTAATTTAAAATGTCATTTTAAGAGGTTACCATAGTTTTGTAAATTTTTGCCAACATGCATTACAAATGTATACACCACATGTTTTAATGTATTAAACTTTGGCACATGCCATTAGGCTATAGGAGGATTGAAAGTGTTACGATATGGCTGTGATAGAGTAAGGGTTGAGGTCAAGATATGCTCTGCGTTTGCTGAAATACAAGTGTAATTTCAGACTTTTGCGACACCCTTTCAAATTATTTTTTCATCTTGACATATGGTGAGTTTAGATATATTTAGTTTACTCATACTGTAGGAATGTTTTAGACCCTCCAGTGCCATTGTGCTCAGACAGAGTCCCATTGTAGAGCAGTGTTTTGTTGTTTGATGGCTGGCTCTCCATGTCTGCATGGTGTGCCCCATTATTCACATGTCTGTCAGAAATGTAGGCCCTTGTAGCCAAGCAGTAATCTATTCTTATCCCCACTGATGGATTTCAGCTTTGGCATGTAATGTGGCGTGTTGCCATTTCCTGCACTGTGGCTGTGAATGCCCCATGTGACTGACACTGTTCCTCTTAATACAGTTTGGGTTGGGGTAGCTAAACAACATAGTTGATGTTCGCAAATTTTCGACCTAGAAATAGATCTCAAAGAACCAAAATCCATCTTGTGGTGTAGGTTCTAGGCCCGTCTTCAGTGTCTAAGAGCAGTAGTACTGATCTAGGATCAGTTCCCCCATGTTGTTAATAATAAGGTTCCAAAAAGGCTAAACTGATCCTAGATCAGCACTACTTTGAAATTCTTTATGAATATGGGCCCTGTACACAGTTAGTGTATGGATGGATCCCTTTAATCAATAATTATGACATTCAAACATGATGGCTGTCAATGTGATGTGATTGTTCACGATTTCTGTCTGACCTTAGAAAATCAGGAATAGCCTATCATTTGTGTCATTCCATTCTAATGAACCTGTAACCTTTTTCACTAGATTTTTATTTTATGCCAATCAAGCGCGCTTTAAGGAGGGTGCAACGTACTGAACATGGCTGTTAAATGTCAGGAATCGAGCTGAATTGATACCTGACTCTTAAATGGACGAGTTGGTTATAGATCAATGCATGTCCGTTTTACAGGCCCTTAACACAATGTATCTGAACGTTCCACAACATTGTTCACTATTGAATGCAACTCTGATTTTGTTATGCTGTTGCTCAGTCCTCAGACACAGATGAGGTGCTGGCACCAGGCCGCAGGGCGTCGCTGTCAGACCTGGCCACGGCAGATGACATCGAGGCCCTCAGCGTCCGGCAGCTCAAGGAGATCCTAGCCCGTAACTTTGTCAACTACAAGGGCTGCTGCGAGAAGTGGGAGCTAATGGAGAGGGTCACCCGCCTCTACCATGACCAGAAGGACCTCCAGAATCTGGGTAAAGGACGTTTTACCTGCAATGATTGTGATATATGGTTGTTTTCCCTACCGGCATCATAGTTGAACTGGGGTGTATTTACTAGGAATCAAACAGGACGTAACTGGGAGGGACATAGGACGAAGCTGTGCGGGACATTCTGAATTTGTCCAATAAGATCCTTGTTTTTGTTGAAAAAAAGATTGTTGCAAAGCAGTTTACTACGATGTGCACTAATAAATACACCCCGGATAGTAAGTTGTTCTGGATAAGAGTGTATGCTAAATTACTCAAATTTAGAGGACTGTAATATGAGACATCCTGTTTGAACTTCTATTACAGAAGCCCACTGTTTTCGCTTACTCACTTAGCTAGGTAGGGCTAATATACAGTGCAAACCCCTTGATTTTTCCATATTTTGTTACGTTACAGCCTTGTATTTTATGTATTTTAGAATAAATAACAATATCACTCTGACAGAGCTCCAGAGTTATTCTGTGGAGATGGGAGAACCTTCCAGAAGGACATCCATCTCTGAAGCACTCCACCAATCAGGCTTTATGGTAGAGTGGCCAGACGGATACCACTCAGTAAAAGGCACATGACAGCCCGCTTGGAGTTTGCCAAAAGGTACCTAAAGGACTCTCAGTCCATAAGAAACAAGATTCTCTGGTCTAATTAAACCAAGATTGCACACTTTGGCCTGAATGCCAAGCGTCACGTCTGGAGGAAACCTGGCACCATCCCTACAGTGAAGTGTGATGGTGGCAGCATCATGATGTGGGGATGTTTTTCAGCAGCATGGATTGGGAGATGAGTCAGGATCGAGGGAAAGATAAACGGATCAAAGTACAGAGATCCTTGATGAAGACCTGCTCCAGAGTTGGGGTGAAGGTTCACCTTTCAGCAGGGCAATGACCCTAAGAACACAGCCAAGACAACACAGGAATGGCTTCGGGACAAGTCTCTGAATGTCGTGAGTGGCCCAGCCAGAGCCTGGACTTGAACCCGATCTAACATCTCTGGAGAGACTTCAAAATAGCTGTGCAGCTACGCTCCCCATCCAACTTGACAGAGCTTGAGAGGATCTGCAGAGAGGAATGGGAGAAACTCCCCAAATACAGGTGTGCCAAGCTTGTAGCGTCAACCAAGAAGACTCAAGGCTGTAATCGCTGCCAAAGGTGCTTCAACAAAATACTGAGTAAAGTGTGAATACGTGATGTGATATTCCCATCTAAATTTGCAAACATTTCTAAAATCCTGTTTTTGCTTTGTCATTATGGGGTATTGTTTGTAATTTGAGGTGGGGGGATGACAATTATAATAATTTTAGAATAAGGCTGTAACATGACAAAATGTGGAAAAAGTGAAGTGGTCTGAATACTTTCCAAATCCGCTGTATATAATTATTAGAACCTCCGATTCCCACTTCAACTGAGGCAGCAACACTGCAGGCTCCATGGCAACTTCCACCCCAATATGTTTGTAGTTTCACAAATTGTTGTGAAAATTCACAAATTATGGAAAGGCAGCTAATGATATGGCATGTGCATTTGTTTGTCTGATTTGAGGCTTGACACATGCAACACGAAATACCTCTCAAATTAAATGTTTTCCTATTACTGAAGTTTATATCTTGTAAAACAACAGGGAATTTGTTCATTGACATTTTTTGGTTTTATTATTCCATTTTTGAAAATGAATTGCATCATTCAAGGAAGTGTTTAACATGCTTTTTTTCTCCATTTTATTCTTCCCTGTATCCTCCAGTTTCAAGTACAAATGACGGCACAGGTGAGCCCCCCCCCCCCCGCGCGTTTAAGGCAATGCAAAGCTCCCCAAGATGAAAGCTGAAACTCTTCCGCTTGGCATGACAATGGTGAAAGTGCCTTGAACAATCAATTATGAGATTTAGGTATTATAACTCTCAGATTAATAAATTGGTTGAGTGTTAACTTCTTATGGCTGCAGGGGCCTCAGTCTGTTGCTAAAATATGCATATTATTATTAATAGTATTGGATAGAAAACACTGTTTCTAAAACTGTTTGAATGATGTCCGTGAGTATAATAGAACTCATATGGCAGGCAAAAACCTGAGACGAAATCCAAACAGGAAGTGATAAATCTGAGGTTGGTCGATTTTTAACCCAGGCCCGATTGAATTCAGTGGGATATGAAGTTGCACTTTCTAGGGCTTCCACTAGATGTCAACCGTCTTTAGAAACTTGAATGAAGCTGTGTTGTGGGACTGAATAAGAGCTGAATGAGTCAGGTTACTGGCAGAGAGCCATTTCCTGGTCACGCGCATTCCACATGATATCCACCTGCGTTCCATTGCTCCTCTAGACACAAAGGAATTCTCCGGTTGGAACTTTATTGAAGATTTATGATTAAAAACATCCTAATGGTTGATTCTATACTTAGTTTGAAATGTTTCTTCGACCTGTAATATAACTTTTTGAAGTTTTTGTCCGAAGTAATGCTCGACCTGCACGAGCGTTTGGATATGTGTACCTAACGCGCTAACAAAAGTAGCTACTTGAACATAAATAATGGACATTATCGAACAAATCAAGCATTTATTGTGGAACTGTGATTCCTGGGAGTGCATTCTGATGAAGATCATCAAAGGTAAGGGAATATTTATAATGTGATTTCTGGGTTCTGTTGACTACAACATGGCTGCTAATTTTATTATTTTTCTGAGCGCCGTCTCAGATTATTGCATGGTTTGCTTTTTCCGTAAAGTTTTTTTGAAATCTGACACATCGGTTGCATTAAGGAGAGGTACAGTGGGGCAAAAAAGTATTTAGTCAGCCACCAATTGTGCAAGTTCTCCCACTTAAAAAGATGAGGCCTGTAATTTTCATCATAGGTACACTTCAACTATGACAGACAAAATGAGATTTTTTTTCTCCAGAAAATCACATTGTAGTATTTTTATGGTGGAAAATAAGTATTTGGTCACCTACAAACAAGCAAGATTTCTCTCACAGACCTGTAACTTTTTCTTGAAGAGGCTCCTCTGTCCTCCTCTGTCTGTGTTGCCCAGCAACAGTCCCAAAACATCACTGCTCTAGAGGAGATCTGCATGGAGGAATGGGCCAAAATCCCAGCAACAGTGTGTGAAAACCTTGTGAAGACTTGCAGAAAACGTTTGACCTCTGTCATTGCCAACAAAGGGTATATAACAAAGTATTGAGAAACATTTTTTTATTGACCAAATACTTATTTTCCACCATAATTTGCAAATAAATTCATAAAAAATCCTACAATGTGATTGGACTTGTTTTTCTCATTTTGTCTGTCATAGTTGAAGTGTACCTATGATGAAAATTACAGGCCTCATCTTTTTAAGTGGGAGAACATGCACAATTGGTGGCTGACTAAATACTTTCTTGCCCCACTGTATATCTATAATTCTACGTGTATAACTTGTATTATCATCAACATTTAAGATGAGTATTTCTGTTGATCGATGTGGCTATGCAAAATCACTGAATGTTTTTGGAACTAGTGAACGTAACGCACCAATGTAAACTCAGATTTCATTATATAAATATGAACTTTATCAAACAAAACGTACATGTATTGTATAACATGAAGTCCTATGAAGATCATCAAAGGTTAGTGATTAATTTTATCTTTATTTGTGCTTTTTGTGACTCCTCTCTTTGGCTGGAAAAATGGCTGTGTTTTTCTGTGGCTTGGTGGTGACCTAAACATAATCGTTTCTGGTGCTTTTGCTGTAAAGTCTATTTGAAATTGGACACTGTGACGGAATTAACAACAAGATTACCCTTTTAAAACAGTATAAGATACATGTATCTTTGAGGAATTTAATTTGAGATTTCTGTTTTGAATTTGGCGCCCTGCACTTTCACTGGCTGTTGTCATATCATCCCGTTAACGAGATTGCAGCCCTAAGAAGTTTTAACAAGCTGTCTTTGGTCAACTGAGTCCAAGCTAGTATTTAATGAAATGTGTTTCTGTGTAAGGGTGTTTTTTTCCCTTGTTTTTTTCTCCCAGACCCCAGTGGTACCCCTGGCCAGGAAGAGAACCTGTGTAAGATCTGCATGGACTCTCCTATTGACTGTGTCCTGCTGGAGTGCGGCCACATGGTCACCTGCACCAAGTGTGGCAAGAGGATGAACGAGTGCCCCATCTGCAGGCAGTATGTGGTGCGCGCCGTTCACATCTTTAGAGCCTGAGACCTACTAAGCCTTGGGAACCCCCCCCCCCCCCACCTACCTCCCGTAAATTAACAAGGGACTTGCTACATGTGGCCTTACCACCCATAGGGCGGCAGGGTAGCCTAGTGGTTAGAGCGTTGGGCTAGTAACTGGAAGGTTGCAAGTTTGAACCCCCCGAGCTGACAAGGTACAAATCTGTCGTTCTGCCCCTGAACAGGCAGTTAACCCACTGTTCCTAGGCCGTCATTGAAAATAAGAATTTGTTCTTAACTGACTTGCCTAGTTAAATTAAAATAAAAATTGTATAAAAAAAATAGGCTAGACCAGGGGTATTCAACTCTTACCATATGAGGTCCGGAGGCTGTTGGTTTTCTGTTCTACCTGATACATATTTGCATCTACCTGGTGTCCAAGGTGTAAATCAGTCTGTGATTAGAGGGGAACAATGGAATGAAAGCATTGGAACTGGCTTTGAGGTCCAGAGTTGAGTTTGAGGGGACTAACCTCCTCTCCCTCCAGTTCTCCACTGCTCTGATGGTCCTGGAGACCCAGAGTACTGGTTCCCCCTGCTGGAGGGATGACCAGGGGAGGTTATACCTTCAAGAAACCACACAAACCCCAATGACTGGACACGGGCACTTTCTCCTTTTATTGACTGGACTCCTACAGCTCATATCTTAAAGCCGATAAGGATATTATGTCATATTATTAGAATAAGAGTGCCTAATAACATATGTATTTTTCCTTTGGAGACCTACTACAAGTAAATACAAATACAAATCATACAATACAAATCATATATGACCCCTTACTGTATATGTATATATATGTATGTATGTATTTATGTATATGTATGAATGTATGAAGGAACTGTGTGTGGTGTGTGTGTATATACATACACACCCACACAGTTCCTTCGGGAAAGTATTCAGAACCCTAGACTTTTCCCACATTTTGCTACGTTACAGCCTTATTCTAAAATGTATTCAGTTATTTTTTCCCCCTCATCAATCTACACACAATACCCCATAATGACCAAGCAAAAACGGTTTCTTAAGTTTCTAATTTATTAAAAATATAAAACTGAAATATCACAAGTATTCAGACCCTTTCCTCAGTACTTTGTTGAAGCACCTTTTG
Source organism: Oncorhynchus gorbuscha (assembly GCF_021184085.1). NCBI lineage: Eukaryota > Metazoa > Chordata > Actinopteri > Salmoniformes > Salmonidae > Oncorhynchus > Oncorhynchus gorbuscha. The sequence continues at coordinate 55,368,908 of NC_060185.1, forward strand.
GCAGCGAATACAGCCTCGAGTCTTCATGTGTATAACTCTACAAGCAGATCCTGCAGATCCTCTCAAGCTCTGTCAAGTTGGATGGGGAGCGTTGCAGCACAGCTATTTTCAGATCTCCAAAGATGTTCGATCGGGTTCATGTCTGGGCTCTGGCTGGGGGTACTCAAGGACATTCAGAGACTTGTCCCAAAGCCACTCCTGTGTTGTCTTGGCTGTGTGCTTAAGGTTGTTGTCATGTTGAAAGGTGACCCTTCTCCCCAGTCTGTGGTACTGAGCACTCTGGAGCAGGTTTTCATCAATGATCTCTCTCTATTTTGCACCGTTCATCTTTCCCTCGATCCTGACTGGTCTCCCAGTCCCCCAGTCCATGCTGCTGAAAAACATCCCCACATCATGATGCTGCCACCATGCTTCACCGTAGAGATGGTGCCAGGTTTCCTCCAGACGTGACGCTTGGCATTAATGCCAAAGAGTTCAATCTTGGTTTCATTAGTCCAGAGAATCTTGTTTCTCATGGTCTGAGAGTCCTTTGGTGCCTTTTGGCAAACTCCAAGCAGGCTGTCATGTGCCTTTTACTGAGTGCCTTCCGTCTGGCCACTCTACCATAAAGGCCTGATTGGTGGAGTGCTCCAGAGATGGTTGTCCTTCTGGAAGGTTCTCCCATCTCCACAGAGGAGCTCTGTCAGAGTGACCATCCTTCTCTACTGATTGCTCAGTTTGGCAGAGCGGCCAGCTCTAGGAAGAGTCTTGGTGGTTCCAATCTTCTTCCATTTAAGAATGATGGAGGCCACTGTGTTCTTGGGGACCTTCAATGCTGAGAAAAAAACATGTTGTACCCTTCTCAAGATCTGTGACTCGACACAATCGTGTCTCAGAGCTCTACTGACAATTCCTTCGATCTCATTGCTTGTTTTTTGCTTTGACATGCACTGTCAACTGTTGGACCTTATATAGACAGGTGTGTGCCTTTCCAAATCATGTCCAATAACTTGAATTTGCCAATCAAGACTCCAATCAAGTTTTAGGAATAGGATAATCAATGGAAACAAAATGCACCTGAGATCAATTTCGAATCTCATAGCAAAGGGTCTGAATACTTATGTAAATAAGGTATTTCTGTTTTTAATAAATGAGCTTTGTCATTATTGGGTATTCTGTATAGATTGACGAGAAACATTTCAATTAATCCATTTTAGAATAACGCTGTAACGTAACAAAATATGGAAAAGGGGACGGGGTCTGAATACTTTCCGAATGCATTGTATAATCCCCAAGTGCTCTTAATAATAGATTGGATTCATGTAACTGTTAGAGTTGAACCCCAGTAAAAGGGAAAGCAGTTACTTTAGTGGTTGAGCTGAGAACACATCCATAGGATTATTCTGTGTTTGTCGTTTCTCTGCATTTGGAAATGCAGCAACGTCCACTGTGGTGGTCGAGTTTAAAAGCCTTAAGTCTGTTAAGGGTTCAGAGCTTGATAAGTTACAGCGGCCAGGGAAATACCTGCAGATTGGGGCTGGCTGGCTCACATTCTCCCAGCGTGCCGCTTGTGCCTGGGGCCTCCAACTCAAAAGTGTGTTGCTGTGTGCCAGAAATTAAATGCGTGCTTGTTCTGTAACCCATAGACACTGCATACATTGTTTCTCAATTAAGCCAGTTGACATAAGCAAAGTTGACAGACGTTCACTCAATCCCTCTGCTGTGGAATCAGGTGGAGACATGGTTTTAGTGCTTACACATTAGCCTGGTCCCAGATCTGTTTATGCTGAATTGCCAACTCCTATGGTTATTGTCATGTCAAACCGAGAGTACCCTGAAGGAGAGGCCTTTTTCCCCCATGCAAACGGCACTACCCACCATACTTTGTACGTACACACTACGGGTGCCATGCACCAACGAGGAGAGTGGACCGTGAAGGTGACAAGGACCAGAGACGTCCTGACCAGCGCAACAAACTAATGAGGCAGAATTACTTAAGAAGCTTCTGACCTAGGGGGTTTGCATGACAACGACCATAGGAGTTGGCTATACAGCACAAACAAATCCGGGGACCTGGCTACTTATGCTGACAGTGGGAGAGAATATGTGGATCAGTGGTCCTTCACTACTCCAACTATATCCAAGAGCTTTAGCCTTCCAATACTCAACCGCTCGTTGACTGTATTGCTATCTTTCAACATTGACCAAAGGCCCTTACCCATGCTATAGTATTTAGAATTTAGATAAATCCAACCATGTCAGGATAGCCTGGTGTATAGTTAGATCTAGTTGTGCATAATGTGTTTTCATGACACATGTACATGAAAGATGAGTTGTCAAAAGTACAAGCAGATATTTGGCATTGCCCAAGATGGTTAACTCTTAAAGACATCTCATCTGTTTGGCTGTTTGGTTAAGTACCTTAACTCCAAGATGATTTAATTAATGGAGTTGAGTGCAGACTAGAGTTATTTAGAAAAAATATATATTTACGAACCTCCAACTCCTTCGAGTCGCTGTGCAGTTGATACTTAATTTTTTTTCAAATTCTTAATCCCGTACCATGTTTGTCCTCTGTTTGCATGCCTTTCTTTGCTGAAATCCATAATTTTTAATAAAACTTAGTCAAATACAACCACTGACTGTTTCCTTTTTGAGATTTAATTGACACATGCGCATTCACGCTGAGTTGCCATCTTAGAACAACAGCAATGAAAAAACAGTCGGTTGTATTTTGATTAACGTGTAATTAAAAAGTAGGCATTTTTGCAAACACAGGCCTGAAACAACAAAGATAGGTACACGGTAAGGGTTTAAGAATTTACATTGTTGAAGAATCGACTGGGAGGTTCAATTAAACTCTAGTCTGTGCTCAACTTTGAGTTGAGGAACTTGGCTACCGTTTGGCATGAGTCTAAAGGTTCAACAATGGTGAAAGTGTCTTGAACAATGCATTGTCCATGATCACCTGTAGGTATAACTCTCTGATTTAATGACCGGTAGTTGAGTGGTTTGCATATTCCAGTGTTAGACCTCCAGTCCCTCCCTATCCCTACTGACCATAATGAAAGATTAGACTCTTAATAAGTGGCTTTCAAAAAACAGCACCTTTATTCATGACAGTGAGCACACAATGTACTTTTGAAAAGAATGCAACGTTGTGAAATCGTGTGCTTGATCGGTTAGATGGAAAATGTGTATTGTCAAGATGATAGAGCACTAAGCTACATTAAATCAATTAAGCTCTGTATAGCATAAGGAAGGAGTCTGGAATTAAGATGGCTCCTTTTTGTCCCAAATTTCACCCTCTCTCCAAAATAGTGCACTATATATAGGGGATGGGGTGCAAATTGGGACACCGGCATTGCTTGATGAAAAGAAGTGTACTTGACCTACAGTACCAGTCAAAAGTTTGGACACCTACTTATTCAAGGATTTTTCTTTGTAGTGAAGACAATGTAGAAAATGGTAAAAATAATCTATGAACTAACACATATGGCATCATGTAGTAACCAAAGAAGTGTTAAACAAAGATTTATTCTGAGTAGCCATCCTTTGCCTTGATGACAGCTTTGCACACTCTTGGCATTCGCTCAACTAGCTTAACATGGAATGCTATTCCAACCGTCTAGAAGGAGTTCCCACATGCTGAGCACTTGGTGGCTGCTTTTCCTTTACTCTGCAGTTGTCCTCGTCATCCCAAACCATCTCAATTGGGTTGAGGTTGGGTGATTGTGGAGGCCAGGTCATCTGAAGCAGCACTCCATCACTCTGCTTCTTGGTCAAATAGCCCTTACACAGCCTGGAGGTGTGTTGGGTCATTGTCTTTTTGAAAAACAAATGATAGTCCCACTAAGTGCAAACCAGATGGGATGGTGTTTTGCTGCAGAATGCTGTGGTAGCCATACTGGTTAAGTACGCTTTGAATTCTAAATAAATCACTTGACATTGTCACCATCACACCTCCTCCATGCTTCATGGTGGAAGCGACATGTGTAGATCATCCGTTCACCTACTCTTGCGTCTCACAAAGACACGGCGGTTGGAATCAAAAATGTCAAATTGACTCCTCAGATCAAAGGACGGACTTCCACCAGTCTAATGTTCATTGCTCATGTTTCTTGGCCCAAGCAGGTCTTCTTACTCCTTTAGTGGTGGTTTCTTTGCAGCAATTCGACCATGAAGGCCTGATTCACGCAGTCTCCGCTGAACAGTTGACGATTAGATGTCTGTTGCTTGAACTCTGTGAAGCATTTATTTTGGCTGCAATTTCTGAGGCTGGTAACTAATGAACTCTAATGAATGGAGCCAGTTTCGTCATAGCGCTTGATAGTTTCTTCAAGTGCAGTCGCAAAAACATTCAGTTCTTGAAATGATCCGGATTTACTGACCTTCATGTCTTAAAGTAATGATGGACTCATTTCTCTTTGCTTATTTGAGCTGTTATTGCCATAATATGGACTTGGTCATTTACCAAATAGGGCTATCTTCTGTATACCACCCCTACCATGTCACAACACAACTGATTGGCTCAAATGCATTAAGAAGAACTTTTAACAAGGTACACCTGTTAATTAATTTAAATGCGTTCCAGATGACTACCTCATGAAGCTGGTTGAGAATTTCAAGAGTGTGCAAACCTGTCATCAAGGAAAAGGGTGGGTACTTTGAAGAGTCTCAAATATATTTGGATTTGTTTAACCCTTTTTTGGTTACTACAAAAAATATTTCATAGTTTTGATGTCTTCACTATTATTGTACAATGTAGAAAATAGTAAAAAATAAAAAGCCTATGAATGAGTAGGTGTGTCCAAAATTTAGACTGGTACCATATTTTTCTTACTGATAAATGAGGCTTTTTGAATTTATATTTACTTGCCTTTGATTTTTAGGTTGCGATTAGATTTTTAGCATCTGCAAAAGAGTTCATAAATACCATTGAATTTACGGACCTTGAATTTACAGATGTGACTTGTCTTTATTTTCCACCAGATCTCTTAACAGCATTTTGAGCCAAACATTATATTTTCTTAACTGCTTTGATACATCTCTGAAAGACTCTTTAATATAAAAACTACCAAATAATTGTAGGTACATTCTTCTGAATTTCTTCTAATAAAAATATTTCCACATTTTCTTTGTCTTAGGCCAATTATTTACCCAGAGAATGTCACAGTAGACTGAATGGTGATAACTGGTTTTTCCAGTCTGATGACTCGGGTTGGGGTGTGTGTGCATGTACGGTAAGATGCAATCCCATGAGTTCACCTCACTTAAAGGTAACTTCTCAGATTCCTATAATGACCTCGACTATAATGTAGTGCTCTTTGAGAGGATGGAGCAGCTGTATTTTGTTACAGATGGTTGCTTTCTGCTCCATAGTGAAATGTTTGTCAATCAGTAATTAAACTAAGCAGTCCATCAAGTATTTAAAATGGACTCATGGTATGCCTTCAATAAGTTATTTGGTCCTAGTGTTTTACAGTTTGAATGATCCTTTTTCTGGGAATGCCTTCAAACTAATTGTAGAGATGTAGTGTTTTTGTATTTGAATATGCAATAGATTATTACAAATCTGAAGTGCGTCATGCACATTATTATACCCCTCAAGCACATGCCAAAGTAACCATCATTTGATATACTTGTATTTTGTCTAATTCGACAGATAGCAACTGGTTTCATTTTCACTCATTCAAACATTATCTGCATTTTCAACACAATGTAGTAAGACTATCAATTTGGTGTAAAGACTAATAATTTTGTAGACCGCCATATATTCCACTTTCAATCTACAATGAATGCAAGGTTACAGTGAGCAAACCACATCCTGGTACATGGAGGGCATTTAAGCCAATAGACACTAGTGCCACCTTATGGTAACAATGATTTATAATGACATAAACATTTTAGTCATTTGGCAGACACTTTTCCAGTGACTAACAGTTAGTGCATTCATCTTATGGTAGCTAGGTGAGACAACCACATATCACAATCATAGTAAGTAAAACCTTTCCTCAGTATAGTCAGTACTAGTAAGACGAGTGAGAGTTGCATAAGGAAAGGTATTTTTGGGGGGAGGGGAGGTGCTGTTTGATTTTTTAAAATATGATTTTATTAGGATCCCCATTAGTCGATGCCTATGGCGACAGCTAGTCTTACTGTGGTCTGACACAACGAAAAATACATTACAGACAAAATACTTTACAATTCACATATATTTAAAAACAACATGTGTGCACATCTATCAGTTACACATACTTGTCAGTACATATGCACCAAAAGTCACTTGGTGGAGAGAGGTTGTCCTGTGAGGTGTTGCTTTATTTGTTTTTTGAAACCAGGTTTGCGTTGATTTGCGCTATATGAGATGGATGGCAGTTCCATGCAATCATTGCTCTGTATAATACTTTACATCTACTTGAATTTGTTCTGGACCACATTGGTTTGTTCTGGACTGTGAAAAGACCCCTGGTGTAATGTCTGGTGGGGTAAGTTGACTATGCCAGGTATTCCCAAACTGGGGATACGCGCGATGCCATCGGGGCCTGTCAAATAAAAATATGATTCAAATTTTTAAAAATAATAATAATTAAACCAGTTAAGCAAAATAACAGCACAATGTCAAATACAGGTAGTGAAATAATTAACATCCAATCACATAAACCGTTACTCTCTCACGGGAAACCACACTTGAGCAGACATTTAGAAACGTAACATGACCATTTGACAAATAAGCCACAGGAGTTTTTGAGCGAGAATAAAGATGACTTTTGAGTAGTAACACATGTATAAAAGCAACAGATATCATTATATGGTGAGCTACCTAGTGGCTAGAACAGGCAAGCCCCATACTATTGTGGAGGACTTAATTCTTCCTGCTGCTGCAGATATGGCTGGGGCAATGCTGGGGGAAAAAGCAAAGAAATATATACAGACAATGCCTTCATCTATTTCACGATGCATCAGTGACATGGCAGGAGATGTTTTGAAACAATTACTACTTTGCATAGTAGAGCATTGTACAGTGGGGCAAAAAAATATTTAGTCAGCCACCAATTGTGCAAGTTCTCCCACTTAAAAGGATGAGAGAGGCCTGTCATTTTGATCATAGGTACACTTCAACAATGACAGACAAAATGAGAAACAAAAATCCAGAAAATCACATTGTAGGATTTTTAATGAATTTATTTGCAAATTATGGTGGAAAATAAGTATTTGGTCACCTACAAACAAGCAAGATTTCTGGCACTCACAGACCTGTAACTTCTTCATTAAGAGAACAGTGTTATACATACACAAAACCATAACCCCAAGTATTTTATTCTACTTTTATTTATTTTCACTCTGTCCTCCACTCGTTACCTGTATTAATGGCACCTGTTTGAACTTGTTATCAGTATAAAAGACACCTGTCCACATCCTCAAACAGTCACACTCCAAACTCCACTATGGCCAAGACCAAAGAGCTGTCAAAGGACATCAGAAACAAAATTGTAGACCTGCACCAGGCTGGGAAGACTGAATCTGCAATAGGTAAGCAGCTTGGTTTGAAGTAATCAACTGTGGGAGCAATTATTAGGAAATGGAAGACATACAAGACCACTGATAATCTCCCTCGATCTGGGGCTCCACTCAAGATCTCACCTCGTGGGTTCAAAATTATCACAAGAACGGTGAGCAAAAATCCTAGAACCACACGGGGGGACCTAGTGAATGACCTGCAGAGAGCTGGGACCAAAGTAACAAAGCCTACCATCAGTAACACACTACTCCGCCAGGGACTCAAATGCAAAACTATTATTTTGGCAGACAATTATTGTGATTCATCCTATATTGTCCCTAACATCTCTGACCGCGTTTATCTATCTGTCTTGGCTGTGTATAGGCTACTTGCAGTAGGCCTATAAAACAGATAAGGACTTCTTAGTGTATGCATCGCTCAGGTGGGTGTCTAGGGTATAGGGTTGGGTACCGTTCCATCATGATAAGATAAATAAATAATTATAATTTATTTTACAATGTAAACTCAGCAAAAAAAGAAATGTCCTCTGTTAAATACATTTATTTTCAACAAACTTAACATGTGTAAATATTTGTATGAACATAAGATTCAACAATGAGACATAATATGAACATGTTCCACAGACATGTGACTAACAGAAATGGAATAATGTGTCCCTGAACAAAGGGGGGGGGGTTAAAATCAAAAGTAACAGTCAGTATCTGGTGTGGCCACCAGCTGCATTAAATACTGCAGTGCATCTCCTCTTCATGGACTGCACCAGATTTCCCAGTACTTGCTGTGAGATGTTACCCCACTCTTCCACCAAGGCACCTGCAAGTTCCCAGACATTTCTGGGAGGAATGGCCCAAGCCCTCACGCTCCAATCCAACAGGTCCCAGACGTACTAAATGGGATTGAGATCCAGGCTCTTCGCTGGCCATGGCAGAACACTGACATTCCTGTTTTGCAAGAAATCAGGCACAGAACGAACAGCATGGCTGGTGGCACTATCATGCTGGAGGGGCATGTCAGGATGAGCCTGCAGGAAGGGTACCACATGAGGGAGGCGGATATCTTCCCTGTAACGCACAGCGTTGAGATTGCCTGCAATAACAACAAGCTCAGTCAGATGATGCTGTGACACATCGCCCCAGACCATGATGGACCCTCCACCTCCAAATCGATCCCGCTCCAGAGTACAGGCCTCGATGTAATGCTCATTCCTTCGATGATAAACACGAATCCGACCATCACCCCTGGTGAGACAAAACCGCGACTCGTCAGTGAAGAACACTTTTTGCCAGTCCTGTCTGGTCCAGTGACGGTGGGTTTGTGCCCACAGTTGTTGTAGATGATGTCTGGTGAGGACCTGCCATACAACAGGCATACAAGGCCTCAGTCCATCCTCTCTCAGCCTATTGCAGAGAGTCTGAGCACTGATGGAGGGATTGTGTGTTCCTGGTGTATCTCGGGCAGTTGATGTTGCCATCCTGTACCTGTCCCGCAGTTGTGATGTTCGGAAGTACCGATCCTGTGCAGGTGTTGTTACATGTGGTTTGCCACTGCGAGGACGATCAGCTGTCCGTCCTGTCTCCCTGTAGCGCTGTCTTAGGCGTTTCATAGTACGGACATTGCAATTTATTGCCCTGGCCACATCTGCAGTCCTCATGCTTTCTTGCAGCATACCTAAGGCATGTTCACACAGGTGAGCAGGGACCCTGGGCATCTTTCTTCTGGTGTTTTTCAGAGTCAGTAGGAAGGCCTCTTTTGTTTTCCTAACTGTGACCTTAATTGCCTACCGTCTGTAAGCTGTTAGTGTCTTAACGACCGTTCCAGAGGTGCATGTAAATTAATTGTTTATTGGTCATTGTACAAGCATGGGAAACAGTGTTTAAACCCTTTACAATGAAGATCTGTGAAGTTATTTGGATTTTTACGAATTATCTTTGAAAGACAGGGTCCTGAAAAAGGGACGCTTCTTTTTTTTGCTGAGTTTATATACCATATCTGCAAAATTGAAAGCTCTCTCTGTCACAACACCTGCTTGCAGACACACATGGGCACTGGCACTTGCAACCATTTTCACTCACTTTTCCAAACACACACCCCCACCTTCCATCAAGATACACCTGCACATACCCACATACTGTCTCTTCTATGTCCTCTGTTTGCTGTGTTTTTATCCCTACCATGTTGATTCCTACCTAATTTCGGACTTCTGTGATCTAGTTCCTTATATTTGAAGAAATATTATTGCAATAATTATCCTTTCTTCTCATGCTGTCTTTTATCTATTTATAAATACTATAAATACAAGTTGAATACAATTTACAACATTCCCTATCTTTAATTGTATAGTGTATTTGTAATTTATTTCTTTATCAATTGTTTTTGTTTTTTTCCCAGTTTTTTTAAATTACAATCCCTACCATGGATAGTATTGGGTGTTCCATTATTTGACTCCTCTATGGGAACTTTGTATTATTTAGAATAGCCATAGAGAATTCTTAGTGTCTCGTAAAGTTGGTTATCAATGTACAGTTTATCGACTAGGAGAGTTACACATTTCCCTTTTAGTCTATTCACCTTGAATGAAGAGTGGGTTTGCGCCGTTCTGCAATTTTTTTCAGGAACTCTCCAAAAGATTTCTGAGGGAGTGCACACATGTGGCTATTCTATGTTTAGTGGCTAACAAATAAACAGATCCTCATATATGCTTAATTTAGAGTTATTTATGCATCTTTAATTATCATACTAATGTTGGGCTGCATGATGCGACTAATGAGAATTTGAAAAAAGTTGCATGAAAGGCATGAGGCTGCACACGTCATCAGTCTCTCATTCACAATTTGACAAGCACTTAATATAATAATATTCTTACCCATCAGACTATTCTTTACCATTTAGAACCCAATAGAATTCTAGAATGCTGATCGTAGGGAAGATGGAAAAAGCAACAAACAGCTGGGATCTAGACAGTTACAAGCCCGGGACAATCCACGGTCCCAGCCACAAGGGCTAACCAAATCACGGGCTGCGTTCAAGCGTTCAAGCTAGACTAGGTGCTATGCCAAGCAGCTCACCAGACCCCCTAGGTCAGCAGGATACCTGGACAAATAGCAGCGGTCCCAGCAACTGATGCCAACCGTGTCACGGAATCCTTACTCAAAAAATAAGTAGCTAGCTAGTAGCTAAACTTTCAATTTAACACTTTTTCAGATTTTCCAAAACAACAAACTGAGATCTCCCTCATTACACGTTCAACAGAAAGTTCATTACCGTTGTATCTTCTTGTCTAAGAAATACTAAAGAAAACAACTGTACTTTGAAACACAAGTCCGTCTTTATTCAAGTTAACCGGAGCCGTACAATTATTGTGCATTGAGCTGAGATCTCCCACTCCTCTGTGTGGGCTGCGCATCCACTAAGTGGCCACATGGCCTCCGATACACTATACCACAATTACTGACTTCTCACCAGTGAAATCATAACTAGTAAACGTTTCCACTCTTCCACTATTGTGAAACCAGTCATGGAAGCAAACTGAAAAGCATATCAATATGACAAACATACAACGCTGTAACCTTATTCGTCATTTTAATTGTATGGCCTTTTAACTTGCAATGATGAAACTTGGCGACTCAAGCACAATGGGTAGGCTACTACAGCCTGGAGCATGTGATGGCAATGCATTGCGCAATGGCAGCCCAACCAAATTTTTCATTTTGGCACTCTAATGTTTTAATTATGTGCCCAACTTTCTCTGTTTCTTACTATTACTATGTTCAATATTAGCCAATATCGACTGTCAGTAATAACCACACATTTTTTATTTGACCAGGTAAGTTAACTGAGAACACTTTCTCATTTCCAGCAACACCCTGAGGAATAGTTACTGGGGAAGAGGAGGGGGATAAATGACCCAATTGGAAGCTGGTGGCCATGATGGTATGAGGGCCAGATTGCGAATTTAGACAGGACACCACGGTTAACACCAATACACTGCCATGGGATCTTTAGTGACCAAAGAGAATCAAGACACCCGTTTAACACCTATGGTGGAAAATTGCAAGATTATGTTATAATACTTTTATTGCATCAAATGGTTGTTTTATGCAACAGAATAGAGGATTCTGATAACTATTGTGTGCGTGTTCTACTGAGGATGAGACTCTTGGAGATAACACTGACGGGAGGTTTACAATGTCTTTTGGGTGGTAAAACCTAAAGAGACCACATTCCAGAGCATGAGTTAACTTCTCTAGGGTAGGGGACAGCATTTGGAATTTTGGATGAAAAGCATGCCCAAATTAAACAGCCTGCTACTCGGGCCCAGAATATATGATAAGATAAGATATGATATGAGTATAACAGAACTGATTTGGCACACAAACTTTTTTTTTGTCTTCTATTCAATGCCATTACAGTATCCATTGACTTGGGACTCAATTTGCAGTTCCTAGGCCTTCCACTAGATGTCAACAGTCTTTAGAAATGGTTTCAGGCTTGTATTCTTATAAATGAGGGAGTAAGATGAGGGAGTAAGGGCAGTCTGAATGAGTGGACCCTGACGCGTCACAGAGCTTTTTCATCCGCAATCCCGAGAGAGTGCATTTCTTGTTTACCTTTTATATTGACGACGTTATTGTCCGGTTGAAATAATATAATTTAGGCTAAAAACAACTTGAGAATTGAATATAAACATTGTTTGACATGTTTCTAGGAACTTTACGGATACAATTTTGATTTTTTTGTCTGCCTATTTTGACTGCGTTTGAGCCTGTGGATTACAAAAGAAAACGTGAAAACAAAATGGAGGTTTTTGGATATAAAGAGACTTTATCGAAAACAAAAGGAATGTTTATTGAGTTAATGAATGTCTTTTGAGTGCAACCATATGAAGATCATCAAAGGTAAGGGCTTAATTTTATCTCTATTCCTGAGTTTTGTAACGCTTCTGCTTGGCTGGTTACTTTTTGTAATAATTTGTCAACTGGGCTATGTTCTCAAATAATCGTAAGGTAATGCCGTAAGGTAATGCCGTAAAGCATTTTTTAAATCTGACACCGTGGTTGGATTCACAAGAAGTTAATCTTTAAACCTATGTAAAATATGTTTTGTTTTCTGAATTTTTATCATGAGTATTTCTGTATTTGAATTTGGCGCACTGCAATCTCACTGGATGTTGGCCAGATGGGACGCTAGCATCCCACATACCCTAGAGAGGTTAATGCTTCTGTTCTATATGGTACCAGGGAGAGATGACCCCAGGGCCAGACCCTGGTCTGTACACAAAGATGACTGTTTTTACAGCAGATACTATCTGCTATGAATTAAAGGTATCTTTGATTCAAATCTTAACCTTGTGACCCATTCTATACATCTGTTGTTTGTCATGTAGGTTGAATCTATCTTGGCTATAAAATACCTTTGTACTTTTGTCTCGGGGCTCTCAACGAACCATCTGAAGATGAATCGTCGACCAGCCATCATTATCGTAGAGCACTCAATCGATTCACTTTATATGTGTTTGTCTCTCCTCATTTGATAGTAAAGAAATTAGCCACCACATTTGGCGACGAGGATGGGATGTGAATATTCACTTGGTGACCGCTCCTGATGACCTGGATAAATTGTGCATGACGGATCCCTCAAACTTGGGATCTCAGGGAGACCACACTTCGGGAACGAATAAGATGGCCCCACCTTTGATCTGAGAGGCAGTGAGCCAAGTGGATACCACATCTCGAACATAGTTTTTTCATAAATAAAGAGGTGAGCAAAACACGCAAAGTCGAGTTTTTAAGAAAAGCCTCTGTTATGTAGGCTCTGAGTGTGTATTCCTGTGTGAGGGGGGGCACCTTGGAGGCGTAAACAGGACACCTATCATTAGTCGGTTGCGGGCGACCTAGAGCCGTCCTGACCCTGAATTGATCACAGTGGGGATTGGTGCGGTATGTAGGGGTGAGGGGCCAGGGTGCCTGTGGGTTCTGTGTGAAGCACGGTACCTGGTGAAACCCTATTGGAAGAAGGACCTCATTCTGAAATGTGTCTGTGTCTGTCTAAGTGATCCTCCTCCAATTATTTTAAATGTCCTAGATATGCACTGGGTTTGGTAATTTAGTGTTAAATATCTAGAATCTGTGTGAGCTAGTTTTGGCCATTTAACGTTAAAACATCCGGAATCTGTGTGAACTAGTTAAGACCATTTATGATGGTACGGTGCACCTGTAATTGTTTTAAACCTGTACCACATTTTAGAAGTATTGAAAGATGTAAATGTTGCATTATCCTAGGAACTAACCATGAGATAGAAACTAGAAAATATTCCCGCAGGTTGAAATATTGTTGAAAAACATCTAATAGATTAGGTATGTTTGGGAATAGCATTGTGTGACTGTGATATGAGTGTTGTGTAAATTAGTCTTAATCTGAAGTTTGGATAGTAACATATATAAATATTCTTAATCAGATGATTGACATTTGAATAATAAGCTGTGATATAACATTATCTTGGGGTTCTGTTCCTTCACTGCCCATCATTTTAGAAAGCAGCGGAAGGTCTATTGTTCCTGAGAGGCTTGATTTTGCCGTGGTCTCTGGGAGGTTAGAGAACCGTTGAGGATCCCATGATGGGCCGGTCATTGTCCGGGAAAGAAAAGTTAATTTTTTTGGTTCTGCTGGGAGTATGTTTGGAGAGCTGCTTCGTAGCTATGGAGAGTCCCTGGAAAATCAAATAGAATGGTTATCGTGAGTACCTAATAATTTCTTCCGTTTTATGTGGATTCTGTAAAGATACAATTCATAATTTTCAATTGTGTATAATCAATTATTAGAGATTTGATAAAGTAATACTGGGAATATAATTAGATACAATTTAAACCAACCATACGTAGGTTTTGAGTTGGTATATTTAATGGAGAATTTGATAAAGATGAGGTTTAAGCATGATTAAACACTGTCTACAAAGTCTGGGCAATTGTGCTCTACGTAGAAACTGATCGGAGTGTGTCCACTTTTGGTTAACGATGTAACTATTAAATCAAATCAAATTTTATTTGTCACATACACATGGTCAGCAGATGTTAATGTGAGTGTAGCGAAATGCTTGTGCTTCTAGTTCCGACAATGCAGTAATAACCAACGAGTAATCTAACCTAACAATTTCACAACAACTACCTTAAGTGTAAAGGGATAAAGAATATATACATAAAGATATATGAATGAGTGATGGTACAGAACGGCATAGGCAAGATGTAGTAGATGGTATCGAGAACCGTATATACATACATATGAGATGAGTAATGTAGGGTATGTAAACATTATATTAAGTGGCATTGTTTAAAGTGGCTAGTGATACATTTAGACATACATTTTTCCATTATTAAAATGGTTGGAGTTGAGTCAGTATGTTGGCAGCAGCCACTCAATGTTAGTGGTGGATGTTTAACAGTCTGAGGACCTTGAGATAGAAGCTGTTTTTCGGTCCCTGCTTTGATGCACCTGTACTGACCTCACCTTCTGGATGATAGCGGGGTGAACAGGCAGTGGCTCGGGTGGTTGTTGTCCTTGATGATCTCTATGGCCTTCCTGTGACATCGGGTGGTGTAGGTGTCCTGGAGGGCAGGTAGTTTGCCCCCCGGTGATTCGTTGTGCAGACCTCACTACCCTCTGGAGAGCCACAACTGCTCTGCCATACCAGGCGGTGATACAGCCCGACAGGATGCTCTCAATTGTGCATCTGTAAAATTTTGTGAGTGCTTTTGGTGACAAGCTGAATTTCTTCAGCCTCCTGAGGTTGAAGAGGTGCTGTTGCGCCTTCTTCACCACGTTGTCTGTGTGGGTGGACCAATTCAGTTTGTCCGTGATGTGTACGCCAAGGAACTTAAAACTTTCCAGCTATAAAACGCTTTTTGGATTTTCTCCGTCCGGGTACTACTACATGTGAAATATATCCCTCTCTGGGATATGTGGGATGCTAGCGGCCCACCTAACCAAAAGCCAGGGAAAATGCAGAGCGCCAAATTCAAATAAATTACTATAAAAATCAAACTTTCATTAAATCACACATGCAAGATAGCAAATTAAAGCAACACTTGTTGTGAATCCAGCCAACATGTCAGATTTCAAAAAGGCTTTTCGACGAAAGCAAAAGATGCTATTATCTGAGGATAGCACCTCCATAAACAAAGCGAGAAACCATATTTCAATCCTGCAGGCGCGACACAAAATGCAGAAATAAAAATATAATTCATGCCTTTGACTAGCTTCTTTTGTTGGCACTCTAATATGTCCCATACACATCACAAATGGTCGTTTTGTTCGATTAATTCCGTCGATATATACCCAAAATGTCCATTTATTTGGCGCGCTTGATCCAGAAAAACACTGGTACCAACTTGCGCAACGTGACTACAAAATATCTCAAAAGTTACCTGTAAACTCTGCCAAAACATTTCAAACTACTTTTGTAATACAACTATAGGTATTTTTTTACGTGAATAATCGATCAAATTGAAGACGGGATGTTTTCAGCGTCATCTTTGTAGGCTGTAGTGTGAGGTGATGTAGTTTCTCCTTGTATACAGCCTCAGACAGCAAAGATATGGCTTCTCCAGTGTCCACTTGAATCCGTACTGCGTTTCCATCCAGTAGCGGTGTCAACCAGTATCTGTATTCATTGTCTGAAATGGACAAAACATGCAAAGATTCTTCCCCTTCAGACAGGGTATCACTTTGTTCATTCTCTGTGTGCTCCATTTTATGCACTTTCTTTTTGTACTCCTTGAGGTCGCTTTTCCTTTGTTCAGTACTTTTGTTTGATTGTCTATTTTTGTTTTTACATGCGCGTTCGATGTGAACCTTTTTTCCACAACTTCTGCAGTCTTTGCACCAACACTCCTCTGCTTGGTGACCTGGTTTCCCACAGTGATAGTATGGCTTGCCACGTCCTGCCTGGTTTTTAAAACTCCGTAGACACCTTATGCACTTGGGTCGATGCACTTAGCTGTTTTGCATCTTTATTTGCAATTTCCATTGACGTACTCCTATTGCTCTCTGCAATGTTACGTTACTCTCAGTCAAAAGGTGTTTCTGAATTGCCTCGCTGCGTATGCACCACACTAACCTATCACGTATAGTGTCACTCATTGATCACCCAAATTCACAGATAACTGTGTCAATACAGCCACAAACTGTGAGATTGATTCCCCCTCTTGATTTCTCTTATGAAACCTGAATCTCTCTGCGATTATCAGTGGTTTGGGAGAATGTCCTTTTAAGGTAGCCACAAATTGATCATATGATTTATCACCAGGTTTTTCAGGAATGTTTTTCCTCCGATAACAGTCAAAAATGTTGGCACAACGACTTCTGCTTTAATTCCATTTGCCAACACAAAATAGTCTAAATGTTCTGTGTAAGAACTCCATTGTTCCACACATTCATCAAATGTTCCTATTTTTCCAACCAATGCAGACATTTTTGGTTTATTACCTTTCAGATGGTCCCTTACTCCCAGACCCTATTTTTTTCTTTTAACTCACGCTGACTTCACTTTCTCTAGCAGCGAAACTCTTCCTATCCCTCGAGGGTCTCGTTGCTGTGACATCAAAAGCTAGCTAGCATCACTCGACTGGATAGCTCCACGTTTTGTTTGCGAAAACCCCCCCCGAATTTAACTCAACTTTCTGCCGAAGATAATGAGCATAAACGTGAGAACGTTTCTTCCTCGTCGTAGCACACTGTATTACTTATACAACTAATATAAGGACAGGACATGAGACGCGGGAGTAGAAATTAACGTGGGCATTGTTTTAATGCGTTTCAGAGGAAGAACATTTCAAGCCTTTCAACATAGGTAAGAGGGGTAATAGGTGCCCTAAAGGGACAAAACTGGAATATCAATGCACAACAGCACTGTTAAGCAAAGTGTAGCTGCAACTGTGCAAACCTCCAATTGTCCTAATATTCCACCCACTAAAACCTCCCCCCATATCTAGGAGGTCTGTTGTCACTAAGACCAGCTCCCTGACTAATGACGCACATGTGCGTCCTAACATGCTGACCAGACCGCACGTACGTGTGTGTCTATGTGCGCCATCACGCGCATGTTAATTTGTTCGTCCACACCAGAAGCGATCAGGACACGCAGGTTGAAATATCAAAACAAACTCTGAACCAATTATATTCATTTGGGGACAGGTCAAAAAGCATTAAACATTTTTGGCAATTTAGATAGCTAGCTAGTTGTTGCTAGCTCATTTGTCTTGGTATATAATGTATTTTTTATTAAATTAACCATTATTTAACTAGGCAAGTCAGTTAAAAACAAATTCTTATTTACAATGACGACCTACCAAAAGACAAAAGGCCTCCTGCGGGGACGGGGGCTGGGATTAAAAATGACAAATAAATCAAATATAAATATTGGACAAAACACACATCACGACAAGAGAGAACACAACACTATATAAAGAGAGACCTATAAGACAACAATATAGCAAGACCGCAACACATGACAACACAGCATGGTAGCAACATAACAACAACATGGTAGCAACACAACATGGTAGCAGCACAAAACATGGGCACAGACAACAGCACAAAGGGCAAGAAGGTAGAGACAATAATGCATCACACAAAGCAGCCACAACTGTCAGTAAGAGTGTCCATGATTGAGTCTTTGAATGAAGAGATTGAGATAAAACTGTCCAGTTTGACATTGGGTTGTTATTTTACTTGAAATGCACTAGGTCCTCTACTCTGACAATTAATCCACAGATAAAACGGTAAACCGAATTAGTTTCTTATCATCGCTCCTCCTTCCTTCAGTCTTCTTTTTCTTATTTGGACTTTATATGGCGGTTGGCAATCAACTTTACAGCATTACTACAACCGACCTGAGTGTGGACCTAAGTTCATCTTTCAATCACCCACGTGCGTATACGCTCCTATAAACCAATGAGGAGAGGCCGGACTTGCAGCGTGTTGAGTGTCACAATTTCTATTTTAGCGCCTGGCCACGCAGACGCATGCGAGCAGTGTGGGTGCAATGATTGAATAACACGTATGTGTACAATTTATTTTGCAACGCGAGCGTAAGCATGTATGGCAAACACTTGGCCGCCAAATGGCGTAGGCCAGAGGGAAATATTGGCAGTCCCACGAAAACATAATTCAATGCTGCCACCCTTCACTCACACATTCAAAGCCCCATGTGTCTATTGCATATCTATGTGAGTGCTTTTTAAGAGAACTAACTAAATAACATGGAAAACAGTCAGAAAAAAATACATTTAATTATAACAATAATATTAGAAATAATAAAAGCACAATATTATAGATTCCCACTCACATTAAGAAAGCAAAGGCTATAAGCATTTCAGCCCAGCCTGCTCAGTTCATTGGATCCAATTGTTCGAAAAATGTGTCTAACGCATTTCACCCAAACCCTCTGAATCAGAGAGGTGCGGGGGGTTGATTTAATCGACATCCGCGTCATCGGCGTACAGAGGGCAGTGGGTTAACTGTCTTGCTCAGGGTAGAACAACAGATTGAATCCCGAGCTGACAATCTAGCAACCTTTCGGTTACTGCCCCAATACTCCTAACCGCCAGGCTACCTGCCGCCATCAAATAAGACATTCAGTGCTAACAATGTAGAGCGAATAAACCTGTAAAACCAACCCTCTCTCCACCAACACACATTTAGTTTTTATTCCAGTGTCATTGCCTCGGCGGTTTTTACACAGGTCTATATCATTAGAATCATAAATACAAGGGTAGCGTATGTAGCTCATGTAAAAATATAATATACTTCTCGCTAAGAGAAGTGTTTCCATAGGCCAGTTATTGTTTTGGCTCTGCAATTAACTTTAATCAGTTTATCCCAGTGTTAACCATCCAGCCACACACTAATAGAGACAACAACCCTTTTGCCAATACCTAATCCATTTGCCGGTGTGTATCGGAACAATAATACTTCCTTTACATTTTTAATATTCAGATGTATTTTTTTATGTGAAACAATGACACCAATTATTGTAGGATCGCATAGGCCTAGAGAACCTAGACAGATTTTTAATTATGTAATCCTATCCTTGATCTATTCATGTTTAATTGGTTTTATTTGAAAATCTGTTTGTTCGGATTCACATCCACCAAAAGTGCCACACGATATAACAGCTTTTAAATTGTATTATAAACTGGGTGGTTCGAGCCCTGAATGCTGATTGGCTGACAGTTGTGGTATATCAGACCATATACCATGGATATGACAACATGTTTTTATGGCTCTAATTATACTGAACAAAAATATAAACGCTCATGCAACAATTTCAAAGGTTTTACTGAGTCACAATTCAAACAATTTAAATAAATAAATTTGGCCCTAACCTATGGATTTCCCATGACTGGGTAGGGGTGCATACATAGTTGGGCCTGGGAGGGCATAGGGAGTTGGGCCTGGGAGGGCACCCATTTGGCCCACCCACTGGGGAGCCAGGCCAAGCAAATCAGAATTTTTTTTGTTTACCCCACAAAAGGGATTTATTACAGACAGAAATACTCCTCAGCACCAACCCCCCTCAGTCGATCCCACAGGTGAAGAAGCTGGATGTGGAGATTCTGGGACCAATTTCTGGTACTGGCACTTATATATAACACTTATATTTTTGTTCAGTATTTGCAGGCCTATCCTCAAATGTTTTAATGGATCAACATTTCAGTTAATAGACCTTCATCAGGGTTGGTTCCACAGGACCACCATGTGAGGGCAGCATGTCAACACAATACTACAGAGCATTTGGGGTGGCAAGTAGCCTAGTGGTTAGCGTGTTGGTTGGGCCTTTAACTGAAAGGTTTGCAAGATCAAATCCCCGAGCTGACAAGGTAAACATCTGTCATTTTGCCCTTGAACAAGGCAGTTAACACACTGTTCCTAGGATGCCATTTTAAATAAGAATTTGTTCTTAACTGACTTGCCTAGTTAAATAAATGTAACTCCACATTCAAATCCTGGGCTTGGATTTAAAGTTGCATTGTTGACAAGAGCTGATGTCTGCATCGTTTACCGTGTGAGATCTCTGTGGATGTCAGGGAAATTGCCATTAATAGTAGCACTGTGTGCAGTGCACTTGTCCTCTAATCGAATCAAATCAAATGTTATTTGTCACATCCGCCAAATACAACCTACATTGAAATGCACACTTACAAGCACTGCAGTTAAGAAAAATATGCGTTAAGTATTTACTAAAATAAACTGAAGTAAAAAAAAATATTATTATTTTTATTTATTTATTAAGGAGCAGTAATAAAATAACAGTAGCAAGGCGAAATACAACGGGTACTGGCACAGAGTCAATGTGCGGTGGCACATGTTAGTCGAGGTAATTGAGGTAATATGTACATGTAGGTAGAGTTGACTATGCATGGATAATAAACAGAGAGCAGCAGCAGCAGCAGCGTAAAAATAGGGGGGGGGGGTCTGGTCAGGAGTCTTATGGCTTGGTGTTAGAAGCCGTTACAAAGCCTTTTGAACCCAGACTTTGCGCGCCTGTACCGCTTGCCGTGCGGTAGCAGAGAGAACAGTCTATGGACTAGGGTGGCTGGAGTCTTTGGCAATTTTTTGGGCCTTCCTCTGACACCCCCCTGGAATAGAGGTCCAGGATGGCTGGAAGCTTGGCTCCAGTGATGTATTGGGCTGTACACACTACCCTAGTGTACTGCCCAACTAGTGCCAGTTGGAGCAGTGCAATACCAGGTGGTGATGTAACCAGTCAGGATGCTCTCGATGGTGTAGCTGTAGAACTTTTTGAGGATCTGAGGACCCATGCCAAATCTTTTCAGTCTCCTGAGGGGGAAAAGGTGTTGTAGTGCCCTCTTTACAACTGTCTTGGTGTGTTTGGACCATGATAGTTTGTTGGTGATGTGGACACCAAGGAACTTGAAGCTCTCAACCTGCTCCACCACAACCCCGTCAATGAGAATGGGGGTGTGCTCGGTCCTCCTTTCCTGTAGTCCACAATCATCTCCTTTGTCTTGATCACATTGAGGGAGAGGTTGTTACCCTGGCACCACACTGCCAGGTCTCTGACCTCCTCCCTATAGGCTGTCTCGTCGTTGTCAGTGATCAGGCCTAACACTGTCAGCAAACTTAATGATGGTGTTAGAGTCGTGCTTGGCCATGCAGTCATGAGTGAAAAGGGAGTACAGGAGGGGTCTGATCACGTAACCCTGAGGGGCCCCTGTGTTGAGGATCAGCTTGGTAGATGTATTGTTACCTACCCTTACCACCTGGGAGCGGTCCATCAGGAAGTCCAGGATCCAGTTGCAGAGGGAGGAGTTTAGTCCCAGGGTCCTTAGCTTTGTGATGAGCTTTGAGGGCACTATGGTGTTGAACGCTGAGCTGTAGTTAATGAAAAGCATTCTCACATACAATGGCAAGAAAAAGTATGTGAACCTTTTTGAATGACCTGGATTTCTGCATAAATGAGTCATCAAATTTGATCTGATCTACATGTAAGTCACAACAATGGACAGTGTTTTTAAACTAATAACACACACATTGTATTTTTCGTCTATATTGAATACATCATTTAAACATTCAGTGTAGGTTGGGAAAAGTATGTGAACCCCTAGGCTAATGACTTCTCCAAAAGCTAATTGGAGTCAGGAGTTAGCTAACCTGTTGTCGAATCAATGAGACGAGATTGGAGACGCTGGTTAGAGCTGCCTTGCTCTATAAAAAACATTCACAAAATAATTTGAGTTTGCTATTCACAAGAAGCATTGTCTGATGTGAACTATGCCTCTAACAAAAGAGATCTCATAATACCTAAGATAAAGAATTGTTGATTTGCATAAAGCTGGAAAGGGTTACAGAAATATCTCTAAAAGCCTTGATAATCATAAATTAGGCAAATGGTCTATCAATGGAGAAAGTTCAGCACTGCTGCTACTCTCCCAAGCAGTGGCTGTCCTGCAAAGATGACTGCAAGAGCACAGCGCAGAATGCTCAATGAGGTTATGAAGAATCCTAGAATGTCAGCTAAAGACTTGCAGAAATCTCTGGAACATGCTAACATCTCTGTTGACAAGTCTACGATACGTAAAACACTAAACAAGAATGGTGTTCATGGGAGGACACCAAGGAAGAAGCCACTGCTGTCCAAAAAAAACCATTGCTGCACATCTGACGTTTGCAAAAGTGCACCTGGATATTCCACAGCTCTACTGGCAAAATATTCCGTGGACAGATAAAACTACAGTTGAGTTCTTTGGAAGGAACACACAACACTATGTGTGGAGAAAAAAAGGCACCCTCCCAACATCAAAACCTCATCCCAAATGTAAAGTATGGTGGCGGGAGCATCATGGTTTGGAGCTGCTTTGCTGCCTCAGGGCTTGGACAGCTTGCTATTATCAACGGAAAAATGAATTCAAGTTCATCAAGACATTTTGCAGGAAAATGTTAAGCTAACAGAAGTTGGGTGATGCAACTTACTTACAAATAAGTAAATCAACAACAGAATGAAAAACACCTTCTGGAGAGGCTCAGTCAGTCCTGACCTCAACCCAATTGAGATGCTGTGGCATGACCTCAAGAGAGCAGTTCACACCAGACATCCCAAGAATATTGCTAAACTGAAACAGTTTTGTAAAGAGGAATGGTCCAAAATTCCTCCTGACCTTGTGCAGCTCTGATCCGCAAATACAGAAAACGTTTGGTTGAGGTTTTTGCTGCCGAAGGAGGGTCAACCACCTGTTGCGACTCTAGGGGCAGTATTTTCATTTTTGGGAAAAGAACGTTCCCGTTTTAAACGGGATATTTTGTCAGGACAAGATGCTAGAAAATGCATATAATTGACAGCTTATGATAGAAAACATAAAAGATATTGTCTGAGTATAACAGAACTGATGTTGCAGGCGAAAGCCTGTGAAAAATCCAATACGGAAGTGCCCCATATTATGAAAGCGATGCATTCCAATGAGTCCCTATTGGGCTGTGAATGTGCTATCAACCAGCTTACGCTTTCCCCAAGGTGTCTACAGCATTGTGACGTAGTTTTACGCAGTTATGTTGAAGATTAGCCGTAGGCGGCTACATTGCGCAAGTGGTCACCTGATGCCCCCAGAGAGATTCTCGTGTAGAATACAGAGGTAGCTTTACTCCAATCGGTCCTACTGAAAAACTAATTGTCCCGATGGATATTAGATGTTATAGATATTAGAAAAACACCTTGAGTATTGATTATAAACAACGTTTGCTATGTTTTCGTGACTGTAATTTCAGTGCGATTCCTCAGCCAAACGTGAAGAACAAACGGAGCTTTCGCCTACAAGAATAATATTTTGGGAAAAAAGGAACATTTGCTATTTAACTGGGAGTCACGTGAGTGAAAACATCCGAAGCTCAAAGGTAAACGATTTAATTTGATTGCTTTTCTGATTTCCGTGACCAAGCTGCTAGCTGGACAAAATGCTATGCTAGGCTATCGATAAACTTACACAAATGCTTGTCTAGCTTTGGCTGTAAAGCATATTTTGAAAATCTGAGATGACAGGGTGATTAACAAAAGGCTAAGCTGTGTCTCAATATATTTCATTCGTGATTTTCATGAATAGGAATATTTTCTAGGGATATTTATGTCCGTTGCGTTATGCTAATTAGTGTCAGGCGACGATTACGCTCCTGCATGCGGGATGGGGAGTCAGTAGAGGTTAAATCCAAGAGTTCACATACTTTTTCCACCCCGCACTGTGAATGTTTACACAGTGTGTTCAATAAAGACATGAAAACGTGTAATTGTTTGTGTGTTATTAGTTTAAGCAGACTGTGTGTCTACTGTTGTGACCTAGATGAAGATCAGATCACATTTTATGGCCAATTTATGTAGAAATCCAGGTATTTCCAAAGGGTTCACATACTTTTTCTTGCCACTGTAGGTGTTTCTTTTGTCCAAGTGGGAAAGCGCAGTGTGGAGTATAATAGTGATTGCATCGTCTGTGGATGATAATGGTGTTGATGTGACCAGCCTACCAAAGTTCTTCATGGCTACAGACATGAGTGCTACTGGTCGGTAGTCATTTAGGCAGGTTTCCTTGGTGTTCTTAGGCACAGCCACGGCACTAAAAGTAAAGACACAAATTGAGATTTTTTTTAAAAGTAATCTTTATTTCAAATTTGTTCTCATACAGACCTTAAGGCATCTGTACAAAGCACAGTTCCCATAGGTGTGTAAAAACCCCTTCCCTTAGCTGTTGGACAGGTAGGTTTAATTATAAGCTGATATGTTTTTGTGCATTTTTCATCCTTAAATGTATTCTCTTAAACAATAATCTTAAATTACAGCTATTTATTATTTCTTCGTTTGATTTCTTTACAGCGTTCAGACAGTGAGCTAAAGAAAGAAACAGTGTTTATAGCCATCAAGTATGTACATACAGAAACAACACATCACACACAGCAAACTGCACAGCACTACGGGATACCACATAAATTCAATGCTCCAAATACAGCTATATACAGGTCCATACTATGGCACGATGTCGCTACATCACCACTGACTTTATTGGAGGTGAGAGGTGTGTGTGTGTGTGTGTTTGAGGGGGGATTCAAATTGTTAGTTTATTGTATGTCCCTTTTCATGGTGTGATGAAGGGCAAAGAGGGGGGCTGGCAGGTGGAGGAGTCAGTGACATATAAGGGATGGGGATTTAAAAATGAATATAAGGAGCACACGACCATGCTACTGTAGCTTCCCCTGATCCATCCCTCCAGTAGCCAAGGGGGCAGGGCCTGTTCCTGGCCGGATGGAGGGGGGGAAGTGGATTGAGGAGGACGGTTCAGTGGAGATGGGTGAGGGCATTGATTACACGTAAAGACGGCATTGTGCAGCTCTAGTGGTTTTCCTGAACCACTACTCGACCACTTTGACCCTGAATGTGACGCGCCCCAGGAACTTGTCGCGGTCGTCACTATTCCGCAGGTCGGAGCCCTCGATCTTACACTCCATGGTCAGCTCGTTGTTGTAGTCTTCCTTGGTCAGCAGAAGCTTGACCGCAACCAGGGGCTGAACGTAGGTTGACTGGCAAACACACAGGGAGAGATGGAGGGAGACCACTGTTAATTCATATATTCACAGACGTGCGCACATCCATACACATAACAGTGGTTGTCATGACAATACACTGACAATCAATTTGCACTCAGTGCCTCAGGTGAATATAGTCCACCCACATACTGTACATTTCCCAGGATTCTCATCTCCCCAGACTGCCTTGACAATAGTAACATTTACTACTTGTAATTACAATTAAATTATTCTGCATTCAATCTCATTAACAGTTTCCTTCACAATATAAATATGTAGCGTAATGTACTTACATGCAAATTCTTCCCGTAATAAGGGAAGTACATCTTATCGAAACGCCCCTCGGATGGGAAGTACTGCATCTGCAGGGGGCTTTCTCTCTGTGGGTGGAAGGGGATGAGGAGGAAGAGGTGGAAGAAGAGGAAGGAGGGGGCGAGGAAGAGGTGTGAGATCACAGAACTATACATATTAATGCACTGGGAACGTACGAAGCTGCCTCCACTGACTCTCAGGACAACAATCTGACTAACTGTATACAATGACATAAAACAATCCTGGAGTCTACAAACACACACATACTGTAGCTTTACACACGACAGGTGTAAACCACCACATACTGTCACAGGACACAATGTAGTTACCACCCACTCACACATACCAGTACACACGCACACACAATCTGCCACCAGATGGTTCTCTATGGTTATCAGAATGGTTTATGGTGGAGAGGAGAAATTCAAATGAATTCAGAGAGAAAGAGAGGAGGACAGATGGAGGGGAGTTAAAAGAGCCAGTGTTTCTTTGTAGACCTCCAAACATTTGCAAACAGGTCACAAAGGTTAGAGTTGACAGTCTCGGTGAGGGAGGGATGGAACCCAGAGCGTGCGCGCTCGAGAGAGACATTGTTAGAATGTCAGAGCCAGAAGAAAACCATGGAAACACCATTAGTGGGAGCCATGGGCAGCGGAGCAGAGTTCTAAAATCAACGGGAAGGAACCTTTTCAGGTTCCAATGCATTACCATAACAGATACATACACCAACTGCAGTTATATACAGTCAGTGACAATAATTACCAAAAATATCAACACTTTAATATGGACTATTCCTCTGTCTATATTGTCTTTGGGGTGATTAGTTATAGGGGTTAGATTAGAAAGCTCTAAAACATGAACGCCATGAATGCTGTTTAAAGCAGCAGAGGACAAAGCGCCACATCACAGAGGTGGACAGAAGCAGCGCAGAAAGGTAATGGAGAAAGGCTAGGGCTAGGACCATGGGGAAACATAGGGGTCTAGGACCCGATTTCATACCCACCAGTGTACTGCTGGCCCTACAGGCAGCGTGGAGAGAAATCAAATATTGACACTTGTGTGAAAACACAGACAGAAACACACATGTGCATTCCTACATAAAGCACACATACAAATACAAAACAAAAGACACGTTAGGGAGTACAAAACCTGTCTCAAAGTCCTAGCACACAAAAACACAACCTGGAGTACACACACACACGACAGACACAGACACACACGACACAGACACACACACGACACAGACACAGACACACACACACACGATTCATTGTTATACCCAAAAGAAAAACGGTTTGTTTGCTTTACCTTAGCTGTGCAGTTAATGTAGGGGTCCCCGCGCGGTTTCAGTCCAATGATCTACAGGAGTGAGAAGAATATCATAAAGACTATTATAGCAACCTTTAGTGAGTTCAACATTTTGTTCTGGTAATTCTTACACATTTCCTCAAGCTTATTTACATGTAAAAATGATCAAGACACACCAGATTTCAGAATGGTCTCAAAAATGGAAGCACTGATTTGAGTTAAAAGATGTTGAGAAGTAGCTCAGTTAGTGACGCAAGAAAATGATTTGGTTTGAGCTGGCCATATAAGGACCAGTCTGTAGATCAGGCACGTGTGCTGCCCGCTTACTGAAAGGCCAAGGACTTGTACATTCATAAACATAGCTGCCTCAGAGATGCCTAAGAATCTTCTTAATTTCCCCTGATAGGATTCATTAAGTTAGATTGAATACCAATCAGGCAACACAGGCCAATCAATGCACTCTGACCTCTATCCCTGCAAACAGAGATGCTGACACAGAATGCTCTGTCGGCACAGAGGATATTCCAAATAGTGATTAAGAAACAAGTGCAGTGGAAAGGACAGAATAATCATTTTTCAATATGAATTTGAACAAACTCTACTTCTGCATGAAGACAGAGAGAGGAAACACTGAAAGCTGTAGTTCAAAGGCAATGGATCGAAGATAAGAAGGTACTCGTGTAGGGGAGGTAATTCAGTGAACCACGCTTGTGTGATGAGTGACCTTGCCTGAGACCTGATGACTTGTGATAGCTCCCAGAGCTAATGGCTTAGGCTTTAAGCGCCAGTCTTAAGGCTTTAGCTCAGTGGGCTAACGCTGTCCATTTCATTTTGAGAAGAGTCCGACCAACGATCCCCAATCGGGGCACTCACCCTGTTCATCTTGACTAGGACGCAGGGTTTGCCCTCAGCGTAGCCAAAGGTGGTGTCAGACAGGCCGGAGCACTGCCGGAGCAGATTGCGCTTGAACTGACACACCTTCTTCTCCTCCTGATCATCCTGCTCATAGTACTCTCCCACCATACACAGCTCGTTCTTCTCCTGCACAGTGTCGTTGTATTCTGAGGGGTCCCAAAATAGGGCACAGACTCAAGTTCCACTGTATTTGACAGCCTGCTATTTACCTGGTACAGACAGTATTCACCTAGTAATGTACTGTATACAAAAGTGTAATTAACTGCAACTACTTAAACTAATTTCCTTAACCAATAAAACTGCATTTGTGCATAGATGTCAGATGTACACATTCTTTAGAAAACTAAATGGGACTGAAAGAGGGGATCTATCACTCACGCTGAAGGAAGTTTTCCAGATACTGGACATACTGGCCGTACTGCTTAGGGTCGGTGCGGTTGAAGACGATGTCCAAGGACCGGGGCCTGATCACCAAACCTGAGGACAGGTAGGGGGAAACATGTCACGTCAACTGTTTGTGTAGCAGTGTGATGTTCCCCTAGGTTATGCACCAAGTTATGCACCAAGTTGCACACAAGGACCAATTCAAATAGGCCAGGTCAAGAGGGGATGTTAATAATTTGATAATAATAATAATAATAATAATAATAATAATTCAGTGTGTTTTTAAACATTTAATTAGAGCTGCATAGCTAATGTTATTCTTTGGAGTACAAACACTTTTCATATCAATATTGTACATACATGTGATTGTAGTACATACATGTGATCATAAAAGTTTTGTATATTTTGGTTTGGCCCATCGCGGGTTCTGTATTTCCGTACCCCCTTAATTGTTCTCTTTTGCCTGACCTTCGGATAGCAAGGTATGTTGTCCTTGGCTCAAATTGTTTAATATAAAACCGTGGTAATGTTACCCAATGTACTGTTATGCTACCATAAGTTTGTTACAATGTCGATAATATAAAGATTTATGTTAACAAGTTTCACAAAGCTCGCTAACTAGGGTATCTATTGTAACTTGGGACAGTTTTTGAGTGAGTGTTGATGTGCTTGCGCAGGTGCCTGAGAGCTAGGACTGTGTCAAGGGTTAACATAATGTGTGTTGTCTCTTCGTGTGCAGGTATGTTTTTTATTTTGTACGAATTATGTTGTGTATCATTTTACTTCTATTGTATGGTGTGCGGTTGTGCATTGAATGTGTGCACGCAGCACCTGTTATTTCCTTTTGGTTCTCTTTGCCTGACCTTCGGCTAGCAAGGTGCCAGAGAACTAGGACTGCGCCAATGGTTAACATAAATGTGTGTTGTCTCTTCATGTGCAGGGCAAATAAAATAAAAATTCAACTAGCAGACCTCCAGTTGTGGCAGCGTCCTAATTAAAAGTACACAACGCAGAACGAACCACGCTACATCTGCACCTACTTATGGTCCAGGCAACCTCGCTCACGTGACGAGAATCCTTGCCTGAGACTAGAGCTGTTACAGTGATCGTATTACCGCCACACCGGTGGTCACGAGTCAATGACAGCAGTCAAATTCCACGTGACTGCTTAGTATTATTGACTGTATGTTTGTTTTACTCCATGTGTAACTCTGTGTTGTTGTATGTGTCGAACTGCTTTGCTTTATCTTGGCCAGGTCGCAATTGTGAATGAGAAGGTGAAGGTGAAATAAAAATAATAACAAAATAAAACAGTCACAGTAATTAGGCTTCTTCAAGCTCTGATTCTGCTGATGGTCATCAATTAGCCTACCAAACTTGCTAACTGCCTGGTACTCAGCACTGACAAATGCAAATCGAATCAAAAGTCGAATCAAATACTTCAGGAGAGCTCATGTCCGCAACATTTCTATAGGCGTGAAAAAACAGAGTGAAAAATATTACCCTATCTCTTGTGAATGATGCCCATCTTTTGTGCAGTAAGGCAAGAAACAGAGTATGCCTTTTTTTTGCAACTTTTTCAAAACACATTTAGCCTAGCCCATATGTTTTGATAAGGTTTGTATCACAACTAAGTGGCCAAATATCCTCTTAAAATGAAGCATTATGCCACTTTACAATGGGTGTAAAGCCTAACTGGTATATATTTTATAATGAAATCATTACATGCATAATCACATTTGTGGTCACTTTTGAGAATGGTGTTTTCCCGCTAATTGATTGAATTTTGGGATCGATCACATCCCACAACTGTCAGACTATGTTTGGAATATTTATTTCTCGCACAGACTTGAATAGTTCAACTTTTGTACTATGGGGGATAGTACATTGACATAAGCTAGTGTTTTTGGTGTCATTAAGCCTACTCTTCATGTTGGCTGACGAAAAGTATATGTGGACAGTTCTTCCAATATCTTCAATATGCACCGCGGAATTGGATAAGGATGCGCGCAGTTGCCTCCCCGGTGTCTGTCTTCCCGGTGTCTGTCTTCCCGGTGTCTGTCTTCCCTTGTAGCCTGTGATCACGTGACGGGCATTGGCTAATAAGAATTTAGCTATCTGAGAGAGCCATGTGAGTGAGTGCTTCGGAGCATGCAGCTGGGAGAAGGAAATTATATTCAGCTCAAGGGCACAACGGCTAAAGGTATGGATTTTTTAGGGGGCATTAAGGTGACACAAAAGGGATGCTGCCGGGAAATTCAAGGCATTATCAAGTGCTTGTCAAATTGTGAATGAGAGACTGATGAAGTTTGTGGAGCCTGCGCAAAAAAAAACAAAGCAGAGCTCATGCCTTTCATGCAACTTTTTTCAAATCATCATTAGGGTCACATCATGCAGCCTTAAAATGTCTTAAAAATCGAAACATATAGCCCAACATTTGTATCACAACTAAAATTGCAAAAATAAGGAGGACCTGTTTCTTTGTTAACTGCTCAACACAGAATAGCCACATGTGCACACTCCCTCAAATAGTTTGGAGAAAATATCCTTTATATTTTATTCATGTTCAATTTGTATTCTTCATACTATAAAATAATGCCATGGAATTCTAAGCAAATCTTGTCTGCTAAATTAACAAGTGTAGCTCACAGCCATATTGCACAGCCAGATCAGGGCCTAACATAAGGACAACTCAGAATATGGTATTTTCTGTTCTTCTAAAATAGGTCTAAAGAAAATGTAGTCTGTCTAAAATAAATAATGCATTTATTGTGATGGTGTAGGCTTTATTACATGGATTTATTAGACTTTTAAAAATGGAGATGTTCCAAAAATGTGTGGTCAATTACCGTGAGACTGGCAGTTATTTGCTTGACAATCAACGGCTGACAACATTTTATGAACAGTCACAGCCCTAGCTGTGACCTGAAGATTTGTGTTACACCTGAAGGCCTGGGCTTTAGCTCAGCAGACTAACTAATTTCTGGTGTTATGCAGATGACCCCAGTTTAAATCCAGGCAGTCACACTAATAATACTATTATTGTTATCAAAATCTTATACTACAATAAGCCACATGTATTGCTTATGCTGCCTGACGGCCATATATTGTAATACTGTATCTATTGTTCAAATGGGTTGCGGAGTGAGTTGATTAAAAAAATATATATACTTTAATACCTAAGACAAGTTTTCACAACAGCCAATGTTATTAACACTCGTCAGATGAAACCCTGCTGGCAAAGAGGGTCAGCTGTGACCGATGGTCAAAACAGAGGTGTGTCCCAAATGGCACCCTATTCCCTATATAGTGCACTGCTTATGACCAGAGCCCTATAAGCCTTTGTCAAAAGTAATGCACTATGTAGGAAATAGGGTGCTATTTGGGACTCAGACAAGCCAACTGAAAACGGCCGGCTGAGGAAGCCTTATTATCAGGAATTTGTGATGGAATTTCACTCGTAGCTGATTCAGATGAGTATGTCTTAGTTTTGACCTCAAGGCGTCAACACCCAGGACAGCATTAGAAAGTGTGTGGTGTGATATACGACAATGGAAGGACTCCAAAAGAGGGGACAATGGGAGAGGACACAGAGTGAGAGAAGGTGACAGGAGACTGTGGGTGGAATAAATTGTCACGAGGAGTGTGTGCGTGTGTGTAAGAGAGAGAGAAGCTTGCTATACTGTACCTGCATTCCACAAATTTTTTGCCAAACCCCAAAAAGCAGCTGGTCAGAAGGTTTGCATCTTAGCGGCAACTCTACACCGCCTTAGGCACACAGCACATTTTACAAGAGCAGAAAGAGTCAAAAGATATTCAACAAGGCTGACTGTGGATGGCAGAAGACATAAATGTGCAGTATGGCTAAATTGGTAGAGCATGGTGCTTGCAATGCCAATATCGTGGGTTCAATTCCTGCATGACTAAGTCTCTTTGGAGAAAAGTGTGTGCTAAATGGCATATATTATTATTATATACAGTATTAGGACATAGGCCTAGAGGAGGGGAGTTCGTTTTTATGATGGCCTCTCTGTCAGGGCAATGGAGAGAGGCTGTGGGGACAGAACAGATGGGTGCTGTACTGGTGGACCAGCGGGAGGATGCATGCAGAGCCTGGGAGACAGACTCTCTCTCACTCCAACAGACACATACACACACCTCTACTCCATAATTCACAGGATTACATTTCTAACTCTTCTATTTTCTTCTGTAACACTAACACAGTATTAATTAACAGGTTTTTGAGACTCGGCCGGTAGTTTTTCCATTTCTAAAATTACAATATCGGGTCAGTCAGTGTTTGACTGATCTGTTTATTCCCTGAGTGCTTGCATATTTTGGCAGTGGCAGCCAGCTCCTCTGTCACGCCAGTAAGGCCTTCAGTGGGACATGGCTGCAGAGTCTGAGACATTGTGCAAGCCAGGCCAGGCGCTAGCAGAGCAAGCTCTGGCGTTAGTGAGTGAGCTCACCAGCCAACTAGCAGGCTCCCATTCTGCAGGAGCCTCGGCTATGCTTCAACAGTGGTCCAGACGACGCAAGAAAAGAAACAGCGCTGTCCATGAGAGATAATGACATATTTGAGAGATAATGACATATTCATATTGTGAGTGAGTGAGTGAGTGAGTGAATATGTGAATTTCAATTTGAGCACTGTTCTGTTTAGGTTGAGTGTCTGTTTCGCTGCAGCGTAATAAGTCACCTGGACTGGCCACTCGGTCGCGGTATGTAGGAATGTTGTCGTCTAGTGTCTGCAGCATGACCCACATGGTGAGTGTGAACATCCCTGCCAGGAAGCCATAGAAGACCAGGTAGAAAAGCAATATCAGGGCTGAGGGGAGAGAGAGAGAGTAATTATTCTCTGTTAATCACACAATCTCTGTTAATCACACAAAACAGATCAAAAGCATTCCTCCCATCAGTGTAAGTCACATGACTTGAATCTTTGACCCCATAATTAGACATCCACCATAGTTCCTGGAGAATGCTGGAGAGGACAATGTGAAAGAAAATATCAGGATCAGCACAGTACGGAGAGAGAGATAGAGAGAGCTTGTCAACTGTGACTGACCCCAAATTAAGAAATCTGTGACTATGTACAGTGAGCAAAGCCTTGATATTGAGATATAGGCCACCACAAGCCCACTGCCCATAAAATGAGGTGGAAACTGAGCTACACTTCCTAACCTCCTGCCAAATGTATGACCACAATACACACATATTTCCCACAGATCACACAAATCATTTGAAAACAAATCAAACATTGATAAACTCCAATATCTTAAAGGTGAAATTTGTGGCCCATTGCCATGAGAAAAGGGCAACCAGTGGAGCACAAACACCATTGTAAATAAAAACATTTCTGTTTATTTATTTTTGCTATTTGCACATTGTTACAACACTGTACATAGCCAATAATATAACATTTGTAATGTATACAATCTTTTAAAACTTAACACTGAGTGTAATGTTCACTGATTTCTTATTTCCCTTGTTTTTTCCCTTTTGTTTATTGTATATTCCATTTGCTTTGTAATCATATGTAAAGCCCTTGTAATCATATGTAAAGCCCTTTGAATATAATTGAAGAGAGAGAGTGTCACGAGGCCGACCGAGGGTGGTTCCCCTTCCCGGGCGGGTGGCGCTCGGCGGTCGTCATCACCGGCCTATTAGCTGCCACTGATTGTTTTTCCTCCCCCTCCTTGTATGTTTAGTGGTAGCACCTGTTTATGTTTAATTAGTTTGTCTTTATTAGACAGCCGGCCCGCCTGGTTGTTGTGCGGGATTATTTCATTGTAAACCTTCGGCTCTGTTGTAGAGGTACGTGCTTAGTCGTGATTTTTTCTATGTGTACTTTTTCCCCTGTGTTTGGGAACGTTACTTTTGTGTGCACCCTGTGGTGCGTTGGTGCTAGTAAAGACGCACAGCATTGAACTCTGTCTCCTGCATTTGACTCCACACCCACGACACCCGGAGCATTACAGAATCCCGCACCTATCGGATTGATGGAGTCAGCAGGAGCAGCAGCCAACCCTCTCCCATCGATGGAGGAACGGGTTCTCCACCACACCACCGTCCTCCATCGGATCGGATCCGCGATGGATCAGGTGATGGAGAGAATGGAAAGATGGGAGAGGAGTGGTCTCCTCTCTCCACCTTCGGCACCCACGGTTCCGGACTCCCCATCTCCCGACTCAGCACCCTCTGACGCTACCGAGGGCTTATGATGGAGCGGCGGCGGGTTGCCAGGGGTTTCTGCTTCAGCTGGAGCTATACCTGGCCACCATCAGACCCACTCCCTCAGGAGCAGAGAGGGTGAGTGTCCTCATCTCCTGCCTCACGGGTCGTGCTCTGGAGTGGGCGAACGCAGTCTGGAATGGCCCAGACTCAGCGCGGGAGCACTACACAGAGTTTTCCTGCCGCTTCCGTGCCGTGTTTGATCACCCTCTAGACGGCCGAGCGGTGGGAGAACGACTATTTCATCTCAGGCAGGAGAAGAGGAGCGCCCAGGATTACGCGCTGGAGTTCCGGACCTTGGCAGCCGGATCTGGGTGGAACGACAGGGCCCTTATGGACCACTACAGGTGTAGTCTCCGAGAGGACGTCCGCCGGGAGTTAGCGTGTCGGGACACCACTCTGTCACTGGATCAGCTGATCGACATGTCCATTCGACTGGATAATCTGCTGGCTGCCCGCGGGCGTTCAGAGAGGGTTCTGTGCGTTCCACCACCCAGCCCCTCCGCTCCCATTCCCATGGAGTTGGGAGGGGCTACGCCGAGGGGTCCTGGAGGAGGTGGCCTTCCCTGCACCAACTGTGGTCGGAGAGGGCACACGTCTGATCGGTGCTGGGGGGGGGGTCCGTCTGGGTGTAGAGATGGCAGGCGGAACACTTCTCGGTCACCCCAGGTGAGTCAGCATCAAACTCACCCAGAACCCCTTGTTGGCCATATGTTTGTCTTAATCTCTTACCTTCACTTTTTTCCCTCTTCCCAGCATAGGGCGCTAGTCGATTCAGGCGCAGCTGGGAACTTTATGGATCGCGGACTCGCCCTTAGGTTAGGGGTTCCGCTGGTGCCGATAGATTCTCCTTTCCCCGTGCACTCCCTAGATAGCCGGCCATTAGGGTCAGGGATGATCAGGGAGACCACGGTCCCACTGGACATGGTGACGCAGGGGAATCATAGGGAGCGTATCAGTTTTTTTATTATTGATTCGCCTGCGTTTCCAGTGGTGCTGGGGACTCCCTGGTTGGCCCGGCACAATCCTAAAATTTCATGGAGACAGGGGGTTCTCCAGGGGTGGTCAGAGGAGTGTTCTGGAAGGTGTTTGGGAGTTTCCATCGGTGCCACGTCGGTGGAGAGTCCAGACCAGGGTTCCACGGTGTGCATTTCCCCCCGAGTATGCCGATTTGGCAATCGCTTTCAGTAAAGTGAAAGCGACTAAATTACCACCTTGTCGACCGGGAAGGGATTGTACGATAGATCTCCAGGTGGACGCTGCGCTTCCCAAGAGTCACGTGTACCCGCTGTCCCAGGAGGAAACGTTGGCAATGGAGACATATGTCACGGAGTCGCTGGGACAGGGGTACATTCGGCCCTCCATTTCACCCGTCTCCTCGAGTTTCTTTTTTGTGAGGAAAAAGGAGGGAGGTTTGCGTCCGTGTATCGATTATAGAGGTCTAAACGCCATCATAGTGGGGTATAGTTACCCTCTACCTCTCATCGCTACGGCGGTGGAATCGTTCCACGGAGCGCAGTTCTTCACAAAACTGGACCTCAGGAGCGCGTATAGTCTGGTGCGTATTCGGAAGGGAGACGAGTGGAAAACCTCATTTAGTACTACATCCGGCCACTATGAGTACCTCGTCATGCCGTATGGGTTAAAGAATGCTCCAGACGTTTTCCAATCCTTTGTAGACGAGATTCTCAGGGACCTGTGCGGGCAGGGAGTGGTTGTTTATATCGATGACATTCTGATCTACTCGGCCACTCACACCGCGCATGTGTCTCTGGTGCGCAAAGTGCTTGGTAGACTGCTGGAGCATGACCTATACGTCAAGGCTGAGAAATGCGTGTTCTCTAAACGAGCCGTCTCTTTTCTGGGATATCGCATTTCCACCTCGGGGGTGGTGATGGAGGGTGACCGCATTAGGGCCGTGCGTAATTGGCCGACTCCAACCACGGTAAAGGAGGTGCAGCGGTTTTTGGGTTTTGCCAACTACTACAGGAGGTTTATCCGGGGTTTTGGCCGGGTAGCGGCTCCCATTACCTCACTGCTGAAAGGGGGCCCGGTGCGGTTGCAGTGGTCAGCAGAGGCGGACAGAGCATTCAACAGGTTGAAGGCACTGTTCACTGATGCGCCCGTGTTGGCGCATCCGGACCCCTCTCTAGCATTCATAGTGGAGGTGGACGCGTCCGAGGCTGGGGTGGGTGCCGTGCTATCACAGCGCTCGGGTATGCCACCAAAACTCCGCCCCTGCGCTTTCTTCTCAAGGAAGCTCAGCCCAGCGGAGCGTAACTATGATGTGGGGGACCGGGAGTTCCTAGCGGTGGTTAGAGCTCTGAAGGTGTGGAGACACTGGCTTGAGGGGGCTAAGCACCCTTTTCTCATCTGGACCGACCACCAGAATCTGGAGTATATTCGGGCAGCTAGGAGACTTAACCCACGTCAGGCAAGGTGGGCCATGTTCTTCACCCGGTTCCGGTTTACTTTGTCTTATAGACCGGGCTCCCAGAACGTGAAGGCAGACGCACTGTCCCGCCTTTATGACACCGAGGAGGGGTCCACCGAACCTACTCCCATCCTTCCCGCCTCTAAGCTGGTAGCCCCAGTGGTATGGGAGGTGGACTCGGACATCGAGCGGGCGTTACGGGCTGAACCCGCGCCTCCTCAGTGTCCAGCGGGGCGAGGGTACGTGCCGCTTGGTGTTCGGGACAAACTGATTCGGTGGGCTCATGTCCTACCCTCCTCGGGTCACCCTGGGGTGACGAGGACAGTGGGGAGCCTTCAGGGGAGGTATCGGTAGCCTACGTTGGTTAAGGACGTTAAGGGTTATGTCTCCTCTTGCTCAGTGTGCGCTCAGAGTAAGGCTCCTAGGCACCTTCCTAGAGGGAAGCTACAACCCCTCCCCGTTCCACAGCGGCCATGGTCACATCTGTCCATAGATTTCCTGACCGATCTCCCGCCGTCTCAGGGGAACACCGCGGTTCTAGTGATTGTGGATCGGTTTTCTAAGTCCTGCTGTCTCCTCCCGTTGCCCGGTATCCCTACAGCCCTGCAGACTGTGGAGGCATTATTTACCCATGTCTTTCGGCACTACGGGGTGCCGGAGGACATCGTTTCTGATCGGGGCCCCCAATTCACGTCTCGGGTATGGAGAGCGTTCATGGAACGCTTGGGAGTCTCTGTCAGCCTGACCTCCGGTTATCACCCCGAGAGTAATGGGCAGGTGGAGAGATTGAACCAGGAGGTGGGTAGGTTTCTGCGGTCGTATTGCCAGGATCGGCCAGGGGAGTGGGCACGATACATTCCCTGGGCTGAAATGGCTCAGAACTCACTACGCCACTCCTCTACTAACGTGTCCCCTTTTCAGTGTGTGTTGGGGTACCAGCCGGTCCTGGCACCATGGCATCCGAGCCAGACAGAGGCTCCTGCGGTGGA
This sequence comes from Oncorhynchus gorbuscha, assembly GCF_021184085.1. Taxonomy (NCBI): domain Eukaryota; kingdom Metazoa; phylum Chordata; class Actinopteri; order Salmoniformes; family Salmonidae; genus Oncorhynchus; species Oncorhynchus gorbuscha. The sequence goes on from NC_060185.1 coordinate 55,407,060, forward strand.
GGAATGGGTACAGCGCTCCAAGGAGACCTGGAGGGCCGTCCAGGAATCTCTACGACAAGCGAGTGGACGGCAGAAGAGGAGTGCTGACCGCCACTGCAGTGAGGCCCCCGTGTTTGTACCGGGGGACAGGGTCTGGCTCTCGACCCGAAACCTACCTCTCCGCTTGCCCTGCCGGAAGCTGGGTCCGTAGTGTGTAGGGCCCTTTAAAGTCCTGAGGAGAATAAACGAGGTGTGTTATCGATTACAACTCCCTTCCTATTATCGTATTAACCCCTCGTTTCATGTGTCTCTCCTCAGGCCGGTGGTAGCTGGTCCCCTGCAGGACAGTGAGGTACCGGAGGTCCCTCCCCCCCCTCTGGACATCGAGGGGACCCCGGCGTACACGATCCGGGCCATTCTGGACTCAAGACGCCGGGTGAGGGGCCTGCAGTACCTCGTGGACTGGGAGGGGTACAGTCCGGAGGAGAGGTGCTGGGTACCGGTGGGGGACATCTTGGATCCCTCCATGTTGAGGGATTTCCATCGCCTCCATCCGGATCGCCCTGCACCTCGTCCTCCGGGGCGACCTCGAGGCCGGTGTCGGCGCGCTGCGGGAGCTGCGCGTCAGAGGGGGGGTACTGTCACGAGTCCGACCGAGGGTGGTTCCCCTTCCCGGGTGGGTGGCGCTCGGCGGTCGTCATCACCGGCCTATTAGCTGCCACTGATTGTTTTTCCTCCCCCTCCTTGTATGTTTAGTGGTGGCACCTGTTTATGTTTAATTAGTTTGTCTTTATTAGACAGCCGGCCCGCCTGGTTGTTGTGCGGGATTATTTCATTGTAAACCTTCGGCTCTGTTGTAGAGGTACGTGCTTAGTCGTGATTTTTTCTATTTGTACTTTTTCCCCTGTGTTTGGGAATGTTACTTTTGTGTGCACCCTGTGGTGCGTTGGTGCTAGTAAAGACGCACAGCATTGAACTCTGTCTCCTGCATTTGTCTCCACACCCACGACACCCGGAGCATTACAGAGAGGGAGACTCATCACCTAAGGACATTTGTGGCAAATGACAAAAGTCTTGCGACATTTGAAGCAAGTGACAGAAAAGAATAAATAAACTCCAGCACACAGTTATTCTTATACGTTCCACATTTCAAACCAAGTGTATATTTGATTTCAAACCAGTCAACACAGTTGTTTAAAGATCCATTACATTTATTCTTAAGCAGACATACAAGAACATGTATCATTTTTTTTCAGATTTTGACCATGACTGTCAGAAGAGCCCGTGCAGATCTAGGAGCAGGCTGAGCTATAGTATTGATGACAGGCAGACGATATTACATTTTAGTCTGCTCTTATCCAGAGCGACTTACAGTTAGTGCATTTATCTTAGGTGGGACAACCACATATCACAGGCATAGTAAGTACACATTTCCTCAATAAAGTAGCAGTAGTAGTAGTAAAACACTAGTCTCAACTAGAGGTCGACCGTTTATGATTTTTCAACGCCGATGCCGATTATTGAAGGACCAAAAAATGCCGATACCGATTAAATCGGACAATTTTTTTGTTTGTAATAATGACAATTACAACAATACTGAATGAACACTTATTAACTTAATATAATACATCAATTAAATCAATTTAGCCTCAAATAAATAATTAAACATGTTCAATGTGGTTTAAGTAATGCAAAAACAAAGTATTGGAGAAGAAAGTAAAAGTGCAATATGTGCCATGTAAGAAAGCTATAACGTTTAAGTTCCTTGCTCAGAACATGAGAACATATGAAAGCTGGTGGTTCCTTATAACATGAGACTTCAATATTCCCAGGTAAGAAGTTTTAGGTTGTAGTTATAGCAATTATAGAACTATTTCTCTCCATACCATTTGTATTTCATATACCTTTGACTATTGGATGTTCTTAGTGGTCCTTCTGTAGCTCAGTTGGTAGAGCATGGCGCTTGTAACGCCAGGGTAGTGGGTTCGATCCCCGGGATCACCCATACGTAGAATGTATGCACACATGACTGCAAGTCGCTTTGGATAAAAGCGTCTGCTAAATGGCATATATATTCTTATAGGCACTTTAGTATTGCCAGTGTAACAGTATAGCTTCCATCCCTCTCCTTGCCGCTACCTGGGCTCGAACCAGGAACACATCGACAACAGCCACTCTCGAAGCAGCGTTACCCATGCAGAGCAAGGGGAACAACTACTCCAAATCTCAGAGAGAGTGACGTTTGAATCGCTATTAGCACACACACTGCTAACTAGCTAGCCATTTCACATCGGTTACACCAGCCTAATCTCGGGAGTTGATAGGCTTGAAGTCATAAACAGCGCAATGCCTGAAGCATTGCAAAGAGCTGCTGGCAAAACACACTAAAGTGCTGTTTGAATGAATGCTTACGAGCCTGCTGGTGCCTACCATCGCTCAGTCAGACTGCTCTATCAAATCATAGACTTAATCATAACATAATATCACACAGAAATACAAGCCTTAGGTCATTAATATGGTCAAATCCGGAAACTATAATTTCGAAAAAAATGTTTATTATTTCAGTGAAATACGGAACAGTTCCGTATTTTATCTAACGGATGGCATCCCTAAGTCTAAATATTGCTGTTACATTGCACAACCTTCAATGTTATGTCCAAATTAAGTAACATTCTGGCAAATTAGTTCGCAATGAGCGGCCCAAACTGTTGCATATACCCTGACTCTGGTTAATATGGCCTGCTAACCTTTCTTTTAGCTAAATATGCAGGCTTAAAAATATATACTTCTGTGTATTGATTTTAAGAAAGGCATTGCTTTAACCAGGCAAGTCAGTTAAGAACATATTCTTATTTTCAATAACGGCCTGGGAACAGTGGGTTAACTGCCTGTTCAGGGGCAGAACGACAGATTTGTACCTTGTCAGCTCGGGGGTTTGAACTCGCAACCTTCCGGTTACTAGTCCAACGCTCTAACCACTAGGCTACACTGCCGGGATTCATTCCGATTGTTATGAAGAAATCGGCCCTTATTAATCGCCCATTCCGATTAATCGGTCGACCTCTAGTCTCAACGTCAACAGTGAAGAGGCTACTCCGAGATGCTTGTCTTTTAGGCAGAGTTGCAAACAAAAAGCCATATCTCAGACTGGCCAATAAAAATAAAATATTAAAGATGGGCAAAAGTACACAGACACTGGACAGAGGAACTCTGCCGAGAAAGCCAGCATCCCGGAGTCACCTCTTCACTGTTGACGATGAGACTGGTGTTTTGCTGGTACTATTGAGTTGAGGACTTGTGAGGCATCCGTTTCTCAAACTAGACACTAATGTACTTGTCTTCTTACTCGGTTGTGCACCGGGGCCTCCCACTCTTTCTATTCTGGTTAGAGACAGTTTGCTCTGTTCTGTGAAGGGAGTAGTACACAGCAGTATATCAGGTCTTCAGTTTCTCAGAACAAGAACAGACTGATGAGTTTTAGATGAAAGGTCTTTGTTTCTGGCCATTTTGAGCCTGTAGTCGAACCCACAAATGCTCATGCTCCAGATACTCAACTAGTCTAAAGAAGCCCAGTTGTAATTACTTCTTTAAATCAGGACAACAGTTTTCAGCTGTGATAACATAATTGCAAAAGGGTAAAGGACCAAAAATGATCAATTAGCCTTTTCAAATGATAAACTTGGATTAGCTGACACAACGTGCCATTGGAACACAGGAGTGATAGTTGCTGATAATGGGCCTCTATGTAGATATTCAATTTTTTTTTTACCGTTTCCAGCTACCATAGTAATTTACAACATTAACAAGGTCTACACTGTATTTCTGATCAATCTGATGTTATTTTAATGGACAAACAAATTAGCTTTTCTTTCAAAAACAAGGACATTTCTAAGTGACCCCAAACTTTTGAACGGTAGTGTACGTTTCAGGTGCTTTCAGAAGATGGGCAGGGACTCTGCTGTCCTAGCTTCAGGGGGATATCCCTGGTGTCTAATGGACAAAGAATAGAGAGCTTAGAGATACAGTAGTATATATAAACACTGCAATCGGAAAGTATTCAGACACCTTGACTTTTTCCACATTGTGTTACATTAAAGCCTTATTCGCATAAGTATTCACACCCTTTGCTACGAGACTCGAAATTGAGCTCAGATGCATCCTGTTTCCATTGATCAGTCCACCTGTGGTAAATTCAATTGATTGGACATGATTTGATAAGGTACACACTTGTCTATACGTGAACGACCGGCTCGATTGGGTCTTATGTAGCAAACTTTGAAATTGTGTTTTTTACATGGGACAAAAGTAGAGACTCCGAGCTAGAAAATTGTATATCACACAAAACACTTGAGGAACAATGGAAAAAGTAATTATGTTGAAACTTCACTTATGAGAAAATTTGCTAAAAAAATAGTTTTTCCTTTATCATTATGGGGTATTGTGTGTAGATTGACCACAAAATGTGGTCATGGGGTCTGAATATTTTCCAAATGCATGGTATCACTATTACACCACCATGCATGATATCTCTACAGAAACACTGAAGCTCAGGGAAGAGCCCACTGTCAGCTATTACACAACAATAGTTACAAACAGAGAAAGAGAGGGGAATACAAAGAAAAAGGATATACAAAATGAAAGAGAAACAGGTGAAAATACAGGGGTGAGAAAGGCACAAAATGGTTGAATGAGCTCCAGAGAGATCTTCATAAGGATGTGTAAGGATACAGTTCTATACAAGACAGAGAGAGACGTAGCCTAGATAGACTAAAAACAAATGTAAATACATACAAAGAGATATCGTATAAAGAGAAGACAGGATGATGATGGGAAAACAAGATATGAATGGATTGAGATGGTGTGCGAGGGAGAAAAATAGAGAGCTTCAGTTTAATTATAGATGCATTGCTTCTTTCTTGAAGTCTCTGAGGTAAGCCGTGCGTTTATAAATAGGATGTGGGGGAGGACAGATAAGTGATGGCACAGCACTGGCCTGAGGAAGAGAGGAGCTGGGTGGGAGCGCCAGATGGAGAGCCACACACACACGTATATGGAGACACCCATTCATGCATTCATATGTACACACACACACACACACACACACACACACACACACACACACACACACACACACACACACACACACACACACACACACACACACACACACACACACACACACACACATATACCACAGCGTTAGTGCAAGACTGACAAATGCACGCATGCATGAACGCACGCACACACACACAGCTTTAGATGGCTGGGTCATGTAAAATTAATGTAGAATCCAATCTGATTAAATCAGAACTCTTTTTTTAATGTCTTAACAAAATGCCAGAAATCAATCGGACCACTTTTGATGCTTAAACTGGAATTGACACTCCAACACATCCTCATGGAGCATTGTTGTTATGTAGCCACACCCCCCCAAAAAGCAAGCATTAGAAAGCCATTTCCAATGGAAAAGCCATTGGTCGTTAAGGACTGAGACCCAGTACTGGGATGCCAAGTGCTTTTATCTCCTCAGAATAGCTGAGTGTGACCTTTCAGAAAGCCTGGTCTCCATCCCAAATGGCACCCAATTCCCTATATAGTGCACAATTAGTTCACTACATACAGTTGAAGTCAGATGTTTACATACACCTTAGCCAAATACATTTAAACTAAGTTTTTCACAATTCCTGACATTTAATCCAAGTAACAATTCAGGTCAGTTAGGATCCCCACTTTATTTAAAGAATGCAAAATGTCAGAATAATAGTTGAGAGAATGATTTATTTCAGCTTGTATTTCTTTCATCAGAAGTTTACATACACTCAATGAGTATTTGGTAGCATTGCCTTTAAATGGTTTAACTTGGGTAAAATGTTGTTTCGGGTAGCCTTCCAAAACAAGTTCGGTGAAATTTGG